>NC_035435.2:57811081-58119961 GCF_002127325.2 Helianthus annuus | reverse complement strand
AATTACTTGGGTGTCTTAATTAGGGTTTTCTAGTGGTTAATAATTTTAAGTTTATGGGCATTACACAGATTCTGCGAATCTTAGAGTGGACCACGGCCCCGTGTCCGCTGGGCACGCCCCCGTGGTGGGTGATAGAAGCTTCTACAACTTTGTATTTTCTGCTGACACTTGGGCACGCCCCCGTGCTCATTGAGCACGGGGCGTGTTCAGTCCTTTGTTCTCTTGTTTTTGCTTGGGGAGATGTTGTCGGGGGGTCGGGTATGCCACGTTTGTTCCTTTTCTTGTATTTATGTTAGATTTAGCTAACTTTTTGCTTCATTTAATCCTGAAAATACAAAAGGAAGACAAAAACACACTTTTTCCAACATCAGTACTAAAAAAAGGGTTAGTTTTATGCCACAATTGATGTAAGTTATATGTTGCATTTTGTACACATCACAAGACGAGTATGCCACAACCAAGACTCTTCATCAATTTTCTCCTACGGACAAGATGGACTCCCAACCTCGAGTTTAATTTTATAAAGCCAATTTGAATTTCTTGTGACCTTCATAAGCAATCTTCCACTTCTATCATGCATAGTTAGAAAATCATTCTTCATATGAACTACGTACCTCGATTCACTTGCTTGACCAAGGCTTATCATGTTACGGAATATAATAAATTTATTTCATTATATTTTTTTCGCCATTTTTCCCTCGAACAAAATAGAGCATTTTCCTTGAATTTTTATGCACGACCCATCACCAAATCTCACCCTTTTGAGTATCCATTCGTTTAACTCCACGAAAAAAACTCTCAATTTCCTATCATGTGATTACTTGCCCCATTATACAAATACCAAATATTTTTCTTGCTTGCATTAAACTTGGCTGGAACAACTTTATCTTCATTTAAATAGAGTAAATTTCAAATTTTATCCTTTATTTTTATAGTGAATTTCAGGCAGTTTCCTTTATCTTTCAAATTGTCGAGTCTTGTAACACCTCGTAAAATGACGACCAATATAATAAAGACACGTGTCATGGACTTTAGACATGTAAAGAATTATTTCCGAGGGACTGAAATTGTTAAACAATGTGAATATGTTAATAAAGGGATCCAAAGTGTCAACATGCCATTCTTGTGCCTCTGATTGACCTCACACGACGTTCGTATTCTTTAAAGAATAATTTATTGAACTTGAAAAGTCGTTTGTGCTCAAAATAAGGATCTTGTGAAACATAGGGGTTAAAAGTGTCAAGATGTTGAAAGTAACCTCTGAGTGACCTTTTAACGATCCCAAAAACATTGTAACGACTATATTTTTGCCTGCAAGAATATTAGATATCGATTCATGGAGTTTCGACGCATATAAATAAATAAAGTGTTAATTCCAAGAAATAAGGGTCAAAAGCGTCAACGTTGAAATTCAGGACTTTTCGAGTGATCGTATAACTAATCGGGAGCTTAACGGAGTTTGTTTATGACTTAAAGTACTTAAAAGTCAAGTTTGGGGGTTAAAAGTGCAATAAACACAAGTTATAACAAGTTTTGAAGGACCAGGGACCAAAACTGCAAAATATGGAAACTTGTTGACCGGACCTGACCTCCACGCGGGCCGCGTAGATCCTCGGCCAAAACTTACGCGGGCCGCGTAAAACTGCCAGGTGCAGAAATTTTGGACAGATGCCTGTACAGCCAGTTCCACCGCCTTTGCATGGTGGTTTTCGATTCCAGGGGCTGAACCAATGGTTTTTCATGCATAGGGGACACCTGGGATGATCAGCAATCACTTGTAGACTTTGTTAGATTGATCTTGTGAGTTTAAATTTCCTATATAAGAGTTCTTGTTTGATAGTTCATGTGCTCACTTTCAAAAATTATTCAAAACTTACTCTCTAGAGCTCTCTGGACTTCAAGAAAGTTTCCTCAAGTTCCTAATTCGTGCTAAGAGCCTTTGTAAGCATTCTTAGCTTCTCTATTTCAAGTTTCATTAGTGATTAATCACTAATGGTCAAGTCATTTTTCAAATTAAAAGTGGCTATGAGTTGGTAATTATGTGGGTAATAAGTCTTTAAAAGGGCACCCTCTGATTGCCACTCTAACTTGGTCAATTGTCGGGTCAAACTTAATATTAAAAAGTCAACAGAAAACTATTTTGCAAATAAATTCATAATTAGCAATATAGAAGTTATGGAACCTGTTTTAACACTAAAATAACTGGGTAAATGATGTAAGAACATGTCTAAGCATGTTCAACCCGACAATTCTGAGTTTAGGCTCAGTTCGGAACCGAAAGTCGCAAAAATAGAATTTTGCTTTGACTTTGTGTTCTGACCTGATTTAGCTTGTTTTAGATATGCCTTAGGTTTCTTTAGGACCATATTATAAGTTAGTAAAAGCCTCTGAGGTTATACTACATGGTTCCTTAATTGCTTAAATATTGACCATTATGCCCTTTTGACCTTAAAACGAGATTTTTAAAAAAGTGAGAGGATAAAAACCTTTATTAGTGACTTATAAACTTGTCCTAAAAATTTGACGTCAGTTTGAGGTCTAAATTAGGAATTATGCTCAATATCGTAATTTGAAAGCTTTTTATTAATTAAACGGCATATTTGGCATAAAGCCTATTTAAACCCGAATTTTGACACCAAACCATTATCCACTGATGTAACATAATATTTTGTGATTTTTGAAGATTTTATTTATTTTTAAACTGATCATAACATAGGGTTGTTGCTTTGATTTGGTAATTTATGGTTATACCCTTTTTTCTAATAAAATGAGTTTTACATAACATTTTGATACCAAACCTTTTGCTACTGATTTTATATGTTAAATAAAATATTTTAAGCCTTCTGGAGTGATAAAAATCTTAGCTTTGCTTATATAACCTGAAAATCGCTTAAAACCGACTTTTTTTTGCGTTTTAAACACATAGTATGGATTAAAACTATTTTTGACATATAAGACTTAACAGCTACTGATGTTTTAATTAAGTCTTTGTACTTTAACAGTAAACAAAAGTTTTGAACTCAGATTTCCAAATTTGACCTTTAAAGCCTATGTGAAATTACCAAAATACCCCTACGGTGTATAGTTTGGTTATAAATAATAAATTTCACATATATGCAATACCCTACTGATATGACTTGAAAGAATAAATATTTTTACTGATCAATTTAGACCAGAACCTCAGATTAGTATTTAATCTCTTTTATAACCTTTAAAATGACCAAAATACCCCTACGGGGCTTAATTTGAGTTTAAATCCGTTTTGGGCATAATGGAAGGTATCCTACTCATATCACAACATATTTAAGGAATATTAACTTAGGAAACCTGTTCATGACTCATTTGTTTACCCGTTATGCATTTTTCACGTTCAGTGCGGTTTATGTAACTAGTTTGCATAAATTAACCGAAACGGGTCAAACCTTATCATTTTTACCTCAAAATCCAGAATGTGTTTAGTTTACCCATATTATCCAAGTCTTCAAACTTGTCGGGTCTAAATCACATTCTAATCTGGTCTTCGGTTAACCTTGTGTTTTGAACCGTATATCTTCCTTTAAAACTAACTGGTCTAAGTTTAAACTTAAGTAAGACCCTTTAGGAATCTAATAGGTTATTAAACCTTCATTCTAGATTTAGGAGCCCAGTAAAAGATATTTTGCACTTCCTGATTGTATATGGCTGAGATAAATTTGAATATTTTGCTCAGGTAAATACTTTTAACTTATTTTCCCTTATACGGGCTTGGGGGACGGTATATAAAATACCGCTTGGTCGGGTATTGAATTTTTAATCATATGAACGTTAAATCATTGAGATAACCCGTTTAATCTGTTTTGTTTGTTTTAAGCCTTTGGGGGGGTTAATGACCATGTCTTGGATATCCTCGACTCATTTATTGAAATGGCCACGACTTAAGTATGGGGTGTAGGCGTACACCTGCCGGTGCGTATGTAAAATTAATGTACCCCCTGTTCTAGAATAACTCGCCGTGGGATATATTATATGGTGTGTCTATTAATCTTTAACCCGGTATTCAACCCAGGCTACTGAACGTATAACAAACATTTAATTCTTTTACAAGTTTATTTCTAAATAAATATACCAAGTTATAAAAGATTATTTGTGCCTTGTGCATTAAAACCAATTTTCTTAAACACTTTTCAAAATGAGTCGGTTAATTGTATTTACCAGTATAAACTGACGTATTTTTCCAAAAGGTTAAGTGCAGGTACTAGGCGGAATAGGCTGGCTACTCCTAAGTGAATTAAATAAAGAATTATGCAAGCTTTATCACTTTAAAATCTGTTAAACAATATCTCCTTGTTTTGATCGCATGTGGATCTTTTTACATTCCATTTGTAATACTTATGATACTTTCATTCGGTTTGCAATATATTTTACTTTATACTTCCGCTGTGCATTGAACTGTGATTATTTGACTATGACGATATCAACTACGTCACGATACTCCCCACCGGGCCCATCGGTAATACGTGGAAATATCGGGGTGTGACAGGTTGGTATTAGAGCCAAGGTTGAGGGAATTAAACGCTAGCCTTTTTTGTTTAATCTCAATGACACAGTTGCACATTCCTTGACTTCCGAGTCTAGGCAAAGGACTTAGGACTAATCCTAATCTTTTATATTATCCTTTATTGTTTTCCTTGTTGTTTCCTTGTTTGTGTTGGCAGGAACAGAAGATGCCGCCACAATTCAGAAGAGGAGGACGAGGCAAGGCGCCATTCACCAGCCACGATGATGAAGCCGGGCCATCTCACCGGTGAACTCCATCAGCAACGATGAGCACTAGTCCCCATGAAGACTGGAGGACATACTTAGAGCCTGCGAAGCGTTTAGTCTCGCTTAGTTCTTCGCCTTCTTACCATCACTCTTTTGGGCCGCAATCTGAAAACGAGCCCAACGACTCTCATCACTCAAACCTACCACTGCAGCGGTCGGGGTCGCACCGCGCCTTTGAAGACCCGGCCCCATAATTCCAGAGCCGGTTCAACCCGGCAAACCAGGTGCAAGAACCAATGGGTTTAACCCACTGGGACTAGAAGATCATTATTCCGGTTCAACCCGGCAAACCAGGTGCAAGATCCGGATCCTGCTGAGCCACCATCTGGGACGCCCATGCATCCCATAGAGATATCAGACGGATCACCTTTTAACGGTTCGCCGTACCGAGGGCCAGACAGCAATGTGGCAAGGTTTGCCTCATATCCTTGGGAGTTTACTCCCCCTTTTAACCCAACACCTCCACAGCAGCAATAGGATCCCTTCGAGGATTCTCAATTCCAGGCGGTTACGCCACCCACACCACCGCCGCCAGAGCAGCAGCCGCCTCCGGAGCCACTGAGGCGGAGAAGATCAGGAGCACGGATGTCCGTGCAAGGGGGATTCCACTTCAGCACCCCTCAACACTCAAGTGGCAGCCACTACCCGCCACTATATGAAGACCCGTAGATGGGTGGGCCTTCGAACCCCGTTTCCGAGGTGGAATCTGCGCCAGTCGCACCACCACCATCACACATGGGTTATAATAACCCGATTCCTTCATACGCCGGTGCAGCGGCGTATAACCCTTTTGAGCAACCAGCCCATACTGGCTACAACTACCACAACGCCCTTGATGTTGACCCATATCTTGTAGCGGTGAACTACAATGCTCTTCATCCTGAGGGGCCCTACGGAGCCCCTATCACACTGGGTACCCGGCCTATGGGTACCAATACCCACCACCTCCTCAACCTCTGCAGCAGCAGTAGCAGCCGCAGCCGCCGCATATCAACCACCGCAGCAGCAGGAGATTCTTCAGAGGTTGAGCCAGGTGGAGCGTGAGGTTCAAGAAGAGCGTAGAAGCCACCGGGGATTTCTTAAGGGTTTGGCAAATTTAATCAAAGGGAAGAACAAAAGGGATCATTGAATTTCTTTATTTGTTTGTTTTGTATTTCTTTAATTTTCAATCAAGTCCCTGTGGACATTTATCTATTTATGTACCTAGACCCTGCGAGGACTTGTATTTTCATTTTAGCCCTTACATGGGTAAGTTATTTATGTAAAGGTCCCGTTTAAGGCACCTATGTACTTCTCTTTATTTAGTGGAATGTTTTAATTTTAAAATTTCATTTGTCATTATACGTATAAATATATTGTATGAAATAAATTAACATGAAACATTTCATTTTATATTAATTTGCCATTATATATTAAAGAAAATCTTAAAAGCAAAACCTAGCCATGCGTCATTTTAAGACATGGCTATGATGGTAGTTCCTTTTTAAGATTCAAAATCCTTGTTAACATCTGAAAACATGTTAACACTCCTGGCAAATGTGATTCGATAAAATCACATAAGTCATCCTTATATTGGATTCTTCCAATTCCTTTTCTCAATTGAATAATTTAAACATCCATTTGTGATGTAGAGCCTACGGGCCATAATCATTGTCTAATAAGACAAGAGACAGTGGTAGTCTATGACTCCCTGTCAAGAAAGGTAATGAACTACGTTCAAACCTAGATACCTTGATTCTATAAAATCATGGCTTGTGAATTTAAAATTTGTCCTTGTGACTAGGCCTTTTGTATACCACCCTAATATCCTAAATAGTTTATAACTGGGATAAAATATAATAAATTTTTTGTTGGTGCACTACATCTGTTGACTTCGTCTTGGATCGAGTCTTAGTCTTAGAGTGTTAGATCAGGGCACGTTATTCGAGAAAACAGGAAATTGTATGAGTGTTTGTAATAGGTTTCGCTTGTAGTGACATAGGTAGAAGGTTTCACTTATGTGTCACAATATGGTTCCGCTTGAATGTCAGTTGAAGGTTCCGCTTGAATGTCATGTACATTCAAGCGAAATCTCAGCAACTATATATAGTGTTACAAGCGAAACATTTGTAACAGTCTTGTAACTCGTACCGAAGTGTTGCCGGATCGAGATTTGAATGTACACTGTCAGAAATCAATACACATAGAAGTTTAAAGTGATTTGCTAGCTGTTCCTAAGTCAAATACTTATTTTCCGCATCTGTATTTGATAGAATATCCTCTGAACGACTCGTTCGGGTCGAGACATGATCCTACAATTGGTATCAGAGCTTCAGGAGGAGGAGTTCTGCAGAGAATAGCTGGAATTCGTCAAAATTTCTCACTTCTACACTTTCTTTCTTCAGTTCAGAAATTTTCAACGGTCAAAATTAGCTCAAAATCTCACGGATTGTGCGTAATAGGATATAGACAAACCCTGGAAAGTTTGGTGTTAAAATTCAGATTAAAATGGGTCAAATGAACTTTCGAATAGGTTCCGCTTATACGGACACCCCATAGTTCCGCTTTAAAGAACAAAGTAGTTTCGCTTATTGTTACATCAGTTCAGGAGGTTCCGTTTCAAAGATCAGAGGTTCCGCTTCAAATTTTGGAGGTTCCGCTTCAAACCTCAGAGGTTCCGCTTTAAAAGTCCAAACAATTTCGCTTCAGTGAACATTTCAGTAGTTCCGCTTATTCGAACGAAGGAGTTCCGCTTTTGTGATCATTTTGTGGTTCCGTTTCAAAGATCAAGTGCTTTTGCTTGTTTGAACGTAATAGTTCTGCTTGTTTGTACCTTGTGGTTTCGCTTCAGTGTACAACTGCCTTAGTGGTTCCGCTTATAAGGGCTGTTGTAATAATTTGTTAAAATCCGAAAAATGGACGAGGAATTTTTCAACGCATTCGCTACTCCAGTTACACCGATCACTTTTGCACAAAATACAATGCTCGAGAATGAAACGGGTACAATGCAAAAACCACCCAGACTCATGAACATAGAAGAATTTAAAGGTTGGGAAGGTTGCTTTGAGAATTGGGTACAAGCTAACTACCTAGATGCTTGGGAATGTGTCGAGACAAAATATGTTCGACCAATGAATGATGATGAAGAGCCTGTTCTGATAAAAGATCTAAGTGCGGATGCTAGAAAGAAGTACAAAGATGAGAAAATGATGTTGAGTCTTCTTCAACAAGCAGTGAAAGAGGATATTATGGTGCTTTTGCAACATAATGGAACTTCATATTCGATTTGGAAAGCTTTAAGGTCAAAGTTTCGTGGTAGTGAAGAAATGGTTAAAAGCAAGAAATCGCTTCTAAAAAAAGAGATTATCGAAAGATACTGCAATTTGCTTGCTAACATGAAGAGATTGAGTATTGAGAAAAACAATGAAGAGTTGATCGAAAAACTTGCTGATTCTTTGCCATATGAAACTTGAGGCACATATCTTATGATGTTAAGAAATAAGAAGGGTTTTAGCAATTTGACACTCAACAAGTTCATTGAAAAGATCCAAGCTCAAGAAATGGAACAACGAAAAGTTATTCGAATGAAGATTTTGATGGTGAACAGGATATCGGGTTATATTATAAAGCAGAGGTGAATGAAAAATCATCAAATCTATCTCCGAAATTTGAAACTGCCTACAGTGTAAAAAATTCATCTGAAAGTTCATCTAAAGGATCAAGCAGCAAAATAAGTTTTACATCGTTTTCATCTTTTGATCCAAACATTTCAGCAACGAAAAATGGGAAGAAACTTCAGTGCAATATTGTATTAAATCTTAAAATGATCAAGATTATTCCGAGGAAGTTGCTAAAAACCAAATGTCTTTATTAGGAATGGTTTTGGAATCTTATAGTTGTTTTGTTGCAGGTCGTATCGGGAATCCAATGCTAACTAAAGAAGACTACGACCAGATAGATGCTGAAGAGATGGAGCTGATGGACATAAAGTGGTGTTTGGCTAGCGTGTTAAGAAGAGCTGAGAAATTCAAGCAGATCACGGGGAGAGATGATCTTCGTGAGGCAAATGTTTCTACTTTAGCTTTCGATAAATCTAAAGTCACTTGTTTTTGGTGCAGGGAAAAAGGACACTTCAAGAGGGAGTGCACTAACCGCCAAGCAAGTGGAGCTCAGAACCCTTTCAATAACAACAATGATTACTACAGAAAAGCCATCTACCATCAGGTTGCTCAATCACCATCACAACAACATCAACACCAAGCACAAACTGCACATGGAAGACCAATAATTGAAGATTCTGGAAAGAAAGCATGTGTGGTTAATACAGATGAAAAGAAGTCATTCAATTGGGATAATTATATTCCAGATAATGCAAAAGCTTGTTTGATTGATCAAGAAGATGAAAAGCTACCAGAGGGTTTCAGCTGGGAAAATTTTACTTGGGATGATTATATTCCTGATCAAACTAGAGCTTACACTGCTTTCATGGCAAAGGTTGAGAGTGATAGTGATGATGATACTGAGTATTGGGCAAGAAAATTCAAAGCTGATATGAAGCTGATTGCTGAGAGTGATAGTGAAGATGAAAAAGCCAAGAAGAAAAAAAAAAGATCAAGACACCAGTGAGCAGTGATGATGAAGATGTTCCAGTGATAAGAAGACAAAAGGTGAAAGAAGTTCCTAAATTCAAGGTTGAGGAAGAAGTTGATGCGAAAAAGATTCCAGTGAAGTGTGAGAACTGTGAAGCTATAAAGAAGCAGAACAGCACACTGATTTACAACATGAACAGTTTGAAGGAATCTTACGATCTGCTGAACAAAGCAATGAACCAATACAACCAAACGAGTGAAGAACAAGCAACTGCAATGAAGACACTTCAGGGAGCTTTCATGATAAAGCAGAAAGTTGTGAACAATTACATCGAGAAGTGTGCTGCTTTGGAACAAAAGCTTGAACTGCAAAGAATTGAAACTGAAAGAGTTAACCGTTTGTTAAAAAGTTACTCATGTACTTCTTATGTCATTGACAGGATTTATCCGACGGTTGAAAGTATGAAGGCATGGGAAGATGATGAGGTAACTGAAGAAAAGGAAGCTAAAAAAATTGCTGATGAAAAGACTTTGGAAAAGAAGAAGAATGACATGAAGAAAAAGACTGACAAGAGAGATTCTGGTAAGAAACAAGGTGTCAGTTATAACAAGTGTCCACCTCCGCTGGAAAATGGATATCTGCCAAGATACCCAAACAATGAAAGAGTCAAAAAGGCAACAAATTTACAGTGGGAGTCGAAGTCGTCAGTCAATCTACCAGATAGTATTGATGTTGTGTTTACATCGTCTGACAATGATCAACAGTCTCAATTGATGAAGAAAGTCATGGATCATGTATTAGAAAACGATGACATAGAGGAGTCAAAGTCGGAGTTTGCGTCAGAGTCAAAGTCTGGGTCAAGCACTCCATGTCAAACAGAAAAACAGGACAAAATAGTTTATGATAGAAAATTTTTGTTATCAAAATCTAATTTGGATGATGGATTGTTCAAAGTTGCATACCCTTTGAATGATTCTGACAAATTATATTCTGATGAGGAATTTCCAATAAAAGGTGTCAAAACTGAATTGATAAACAAGGTTTTCAAACTCACAGAAATTAATATTTCTGAAATAAAAGACTTATGTCTTAATGGAAAACCAAGACCATACACCTCAAGAGTGCAACAAAGATTAAACAAGAAAAAGAATTATAGTTCTGGTTCAGGTTTTCAAAAGAAATCAAACCATAACGGTAATTTCAAAAAGAAAGGTCTAGGTTTTACTTCTACAGAAAAACAGAAAAATGAAAAATATGTTTGTGATTTTAAATCCAAAATGTCATTTGTTTCAGGCACTTCAACTGATGAAGAAGAAAAGAAAGGTTTCTGGAGGGAGTCAAACAATGAATTCCTTGCAAAGAAGAAGGATGATTTGAAGAAGATGAGTGAGGAGAATACAGATACGAGAACCTGTTTCCGGTGCAACACTGTTGGACATATTGCCCGAGATTGTTCTAAGGCAATACAATCAAAACAGGGAGTATCTCGTAAGCTCAAAGAGAAAGTAGTTGAGTTCGAACCACCATTTGATAAAACAAAATTGTTTAAAGATTCTACATTTGAAATTGGTGAGAGTTCGAACAAGTTTTACAAAAAGAGAGCTAAATCTGACAACTAGAAATGGGTTGTTAAAAAGGTTGGTGAAAACTCTAGCAATGATTCTGATTGGTCAAAATCAGAGGAGCTATCTTTGGGCGATGAAACTGATTCCATAAAATCAGTTGAGCCACAAGTTGTTTCAAAATGTGAAGCTGATGTAAAAAATGAAAAATCAGTTCTGATTGTTAATGATGAGGAGTTTCCATCACTTCGGGCTGAGAATTATAAAAAGAAAATTGGTAAAATTGAAATTTATAACCAATTTTATAATGATAAACAGGAATTTGATGCTGAGAAGGTCTTTAACCCCAAGGTAAAACATATCTTTGGCAAGATGATTGATCGAAAAGTCAAAGGGGTAAAAGAATTTTATGAGAAGAAAACAAAGAAAGAAAAGGTTGAACCATCCCTGGTTTGTGACTGGGATGGTACATATTATGAACAGTAAGTCTCAGGACTTGCCGGAGCTCCCAGGTTGGTAAGCATGGAGCATGAATCGGCATCTTTCTTAAGTTTTATTCAGTAATGTCAATCATTCAAACGGTAAAGAGGTTTGTTTATGTTTGTTGGTTATAATTACAAGTGGTTAGACGATTTGATTGCATATGGTAAATCAAGGACAATAATTTGTACTTGTATTTTCCTACATCTGGTTGGAAGACAAGATGATGAACCATATCCCCGAACATTTGTTTGATAAACCTACAAGTGGTAAAATCAATCAAACTTATTTTCCGGAAAAACCATTTTGATTAAAACAAACTTTAAGTGTTTTGAAATCTTAATGGGAAAATAGTTTGTTGATAGGGGGAGTTCTGATTGTTTATGTGCTAGCGAATAGCGAATTGATGAAATTCGATATCAGTTGTCATGTTCTGTATAGTTTGTTTTCAATTTTCATTAGATGTATTTGAATTTTAGGGGGAGTAAGAATTTTTAGAAAATCCAAAAACATCAGAAAATTTGAAAAAGCCAAAAATATCTAAAAAGTTAAAAATGAGTTTTCTTGTATAAAAGAGGAAATGATAGTACATCAGTAGACTATCACAACACGCTAACGAAATGTAAGTAAAAATGTGATAAACAATCTTACTGTGGATGTGTCAGTAGGTTTTCGTACATTCAGTAAATTGAAACGAGATATAAACCTAAATTCAAACTTGCTTGATTCGTGGGTAACTATTCTTGAATATATGGGTAACCCCCGAAATCTTGTTTGAAAGGTCCCGTATTCTGAGATACTAGGTCTTTATACTTAGTGATATCTGGGGTATTATCCCGGGACTTCTGCTGTATGGAAGTACTGACCTAGTCCCCGAATAATACTTTCTGCAGAATACTTGAAACATAGCATCGCCCTCAGCAAGCTGATGAAACAATAAAATTGATAGTCGCTGCTGTTGTAACAAAAGATCCTCTAAAGGGGACCCACCTAAAGTCGAAGCCGTCATCTCTCTGCGTATACGGAAGTATCGACCTGAGCTCTCACGGCCCTCGCACATAACCACTTTACAGATATCATCTGTGGTATACTCACCTGTAAGACTGAATATTGGGATCTGGATACAGGAGTATATTCGAGTGGAGTGATACACAATTAAGTTTAAGTTTCTAAAACATTAATATCGTATTTCGAATCGATTGAAATTTGTGTGAAAATTTAAAGTGGATCAATATACTGACAATCTAGATAAATTGTTTAGAACTGAGAATGTTTATAGCTTAACGGTGTTAGTGATATGTCTTATAACTGATATGATCCTCTTGCACGAACTCACAAAAATATTGTCTGTAAATACTTCATTTCTGCATTTACTTTATTTCAGAAAATCCAAAAAGATTTTTGGTGTGTTTTGGCATAAATTTTGAAAAAGTCAAAAAAAATTTCGACGACTGATATTGGAAAATAGATTTTCAAAATTCTAAGTGCTGAACATGATGAACAGTTGGTTTGGGAGATTGTGTTTGTTTTGATAAGAATATTGTTACAAATCTCAAGTGGTTCATCAGTATCTGATTGATTGATGTGTTTGTGATAGTTTATATACTTAAATGTTTGTCATAAACTTATGTATGTGATAGAGTTTTGTTTAGGAAAAGTCATTATTTGAGGGGGAGTGAATGTTGGAGCTGAGAAACTCAAAAGATGTCAAAATCAAAGTGAGGGAGTTTGTTGGTGAGAAAAGAAAGAGAACCGAAGATAGAGAGAGAGAAGCCCAGAGACTGATCAAGACTGAAGATGTGAAGACACAGCATTGTCGTAACTCGATGGACGACTCCGTCAACATCTGAGGGGGAGTCTGTTGGTGCACTACATCTGTTGACTTCGTCTTGGATCGAGTCTTAGCCTTAGAGTGTTAGATCAGGGCACGTTATTCGAGAAAACAGGAAATTGTATGAGTGTTTGTAATAGGTTTCGCTTGTAGTGACATAGGTAGAAGGTTTCGCTTATGTGTCACAATATGGTTCCGCTTGAATGTCAGTTGAAGGTTCCGCTTGAATGTCATGTACATTCAAGCGAAATCTCAGCAACTATATATAGTGTTACAAGCGAAACATTTGTAACAGTCTTGTAACTCGTACCGAAGTGCTGCCGGATCGAGATTTGAATGTACACTGTCAGAAATCAATACAAATAGAAATTTAAAGTGATTTGCTAGCTGTTCCTAAGTCAAATACTTATTTTCCGCATCTGTATTTGATAGAATATCCTCTGAACGACTCATTCGGGTCGAGACACGATCCTACAATTTTAAATAAATTAAATTAACCAATATGGTTTATAACTACCATGGTTAACGAATTGCCATAAAAGACAATTTCATAATAGACTCCTGAATGAATCTTTGTCAATATATCATGCTCAGCAATCAAGCTACATGGTTGGGTCAGATGAAGTCAACAGTCATCCGAGGGAGAACAATGACACTACCAGAGTTAATGTAGCGGGTGTGGAATTGCAGGCATTAATAGATAATGCCGTTACACGAGCTCTTGACAGACAGTTTAATGAATCTAGTGGTACCCGTGTTAGAACTCAGTCTGTACCACATTCAAAACCAGCCTCAAAGACTCATACTCGTAAGAGTGAATCTCATCATTCATCAAACCCAAAGAGTGTCCCATCTAAGAAGGTTGAGCTCAAACATGAACCACGTGTTAAGACCTGTTCTTATAAGGATTTCGTCTCCTACAAGCCTAGAGACTTCACAGGGGAGAAATGAGCCATCGATTGTATGACCTGGCTTGATGAAATGGACACTGTGGTTGATATTAGTAGTTGTGCAGAGCAAGATATTGTGAAGTTTGTGTCACAATCGTTTAAAAGGGGGAGCTCTAGCGTGGTGGAGATCAATGATCCAGGCTACTGGGAAGATCCCGTTGTATAATCTGTCTTGGGATCAGTTTGTTGCGTTGATCAAAGAGAATTTCTATCCTCAACATGAAGTTGAGAAGTTTGAGACCCACTTTTTAACATTGGTTATGAAGAACTTAGACTGTCAGGCTTATCTCACGAGTTTTAACAACATGTCTCGATTGGGGGTTTAGCCCCGGAGATCAAAGCTAGTGTGAAAGCTTCTCGACCTACTACCTTCAAGTCTGTAGCTGATTTATGATTATCCCTTACCCTTGATGCGGTCAGGCAGAGATCGCTTAGGAATTCTGATGAGGGGAAGAGGAAACGTGAGGATGATAACTCACACCATTCAGATAAGAAGCGTAAAGGGAACTCAGATCACAAGAAGAGTCTGGGATTTAAGAAAGATGATCAACAGTCAGGTGAAAAGCCCAAATGCAAGACCTGCAAGAAGCGTCATATGGGAAAGTGCAGGTATGAATCGAAATCCCAATCGCAGTCTAGGGCTTGTGGGATCTGCAAATCTAGTGAGCATAAGACGTTGGATTGTAAGAAGATAAAGGATGCGACTTGTTACAACTGTAACGAGAAGGGGCACATCAAGTCTAACTGCCCAAAGTATGCCAAGAAACCTGAAGAAGGAAAGAAGACCAATGCTCGGGTCTTTCAAATGAATGCTCAGGAGGCCATTCAGAATGACAACGTGATAACAGGTACCTTTCTTATCAATGATGTTTATGCAAGGGTATTGTTTGATTCAGGTGCAGATAAGTCGTTTGTGGATAATAAATTTTGTAAGTTATTAAATCTGCCTGTTAAAACCCTAAGCATAAAATATGAAGTAGAATTTGCTGATGGTACCATAGAAACTGCTACAACTATGTTAGATGGATGCTTTATATCCATTAGGAACCACTCCTTTCCGTTATCTTTGCTTCCTTTGAAATTAGCTGGTTTCGACATAGTAATTGGCATGGATTGGTTATCTCATAACCAAGCCCAGATTGTTTGTGACAAGAAACAAGTGGTTATCAAAACTCCGTATGGTGAACCACTTACCATATAAGGAGATACTCAGTATGGGTTGCCTAAGCAAGTGTCTATGCTTAAGGCGTCAAGTTGTTTGAAAAAGGGTTGTGTCATTTACATGGCACAGGTGACTATTGATGAACCGAAGCCCAAGGTTGAAGAAATCCCTGTTATTTCTGAATATCCAGAAATATTCCCTGAAGAACTACCTGGTTTACCACCAGATAGGCAAGTGGAGTTCAGAATTGACATTATTCCTGGAGTAGCGCCAGTAGCAAGAGCACCTTACAGGTTAGCACCGACTGAGATGAAAGAGTTAAGGACTCAACTGGATGATTTGTTAGCCAAAGGTTTTATTCGTCCTAGCTCGTCCTAGCTCGTCTCCTTAGGGAGCACCGATCGCGAGCTAAACAAGGTTACTGTCACACCCCAACCGATGGCGGAATCATCGGGGCATGACACTGAGCGAAACAGATTGTCCAGAAGTTTCCATAACAACTATAATTTACCAATTATTTAAGAAACATGTCCCATAACATGTCATAACAGATAATATAATTATTACAGACAAGATCTAGTCAAATTTTTCTGTTCCGACAACTCAGATTTCATAATACAAACAATTGTTTATTTGTTTCTAGACCTTTCCTAGCTTCAATTTCACAACAAGCAAAGCATATAAGCATCCTAAGCACCTGTCACATACGTTAAAGTAAAGGTCAATACACATAGTGTAAAGGTGAGCATACAAGTTTAGTAGATATAATAGAGTTCGAAATCGTTACGCATAACCAGCACGTAGACAGTGTAAAATGAGGCATGTTAGTTATCGACATGAACCTATCGATAACAATGACTGCGGATTGACTGCCCAAGGCAGTTCGTAATACACACTCACCACTGTGAGCCATGTAACAAATTATCCTTAACAACCCCTGAGTGAACAGGTGCTGAGTCTAAACAAATAGTACTACCATTGCTAAGGCAGGTAGACAGCATTCCATGTGTAAACATAACAAACAAGCATTCATTAAGTCACGTATAACATACGATAACGGTTAGCGTTTAAATAGTGTTGCGTTGTGTGTTCGATGTGATTTAGAATAAGTAACGTATGTAACACCCAAAAGTGCATAAAGCAAAAAAGGATCGAGTATACTCACAGCGATTGGATGGATTGAAGGGAGCGTTATAGAGTACGGTTAGCCTGATCAGAACGATATCATAAACGATAAGCGACGCGTAAAACGAATAAAGTGTCAGTGGGTTGGACAACAGTTCGTTCGGATGGTAGTCCTATCGAATAGCCGGTCGTTCGGGTGACAGTCCGCTCTGATGATCATCCGATCGGGTGACCTTTCGAGTGGATTGTTTCTTCCTTTGGGAAGGATGTGTTTGTGTATGATGGCTTGACTTTGAAGTTTTCGTTGTGGCATTTTGAAAACATAGAAGTTTCTCTACCTTTTAGGTCGGTCGATCGAACGGTTCTTCGATCAGGCGATAAACCGATTAGTAGGACACCTCAGGGAGAACAAGTTCACAGCAGTTTGTCACTCGGTCGGATTGTAGTCCGTTCGGGTGAGAATCCTTTTGTATTGAACATGTTGAAAATTGTTTTAGTGTGTGAAGTCTGAACATTACATAGTTGAGTGGTAGTCTGATTGGGTGGTAATCCGATCGGTCAGAACTTCGTTCAATATTCATCCTTCAAAGTGTTTGAAATAGAAGTTAAGTGTGGGGCCCAAGGTGTAGTCCGATCAGGTGGCAACCCGATCGGGTGGCAATCCGTTCGGACAATAGTCCGACTGGACGACACTCCGACCTAGTCTGCCTGATCGTCTTCGTCCTTTGTCATTTTGATAGTTTGTCGTTTTATCGAGGTGTCTTGATAACGTGTTAAGCAACAGAAACCTCATCAATACTGGGCAACCTGATCGAACAGGAATCACCCAAATCCGACAAGTTACTGTTCGAGACGGTGTTCCATGTTTAACCTGAATTGGTAGTCTCGTGGATAGAATCCAGATCTTGAACCAACACAACTACACGAATGAGTAGAAAGTCGGTACAAGCTCTGATTCTATCGGTTTTGAGTGCATTGAGTGTAAATGAGTTGAAAGAAAGTTGGAAACCCATCTTTCAATCCCTTTCACCGTGAATATGTTTAGATCTATGAAAGATCTCTGTTTATTTGTGTGGAAATCGTTCAGATCTAAGTTGTTCTTGGTGGATTGAGGCAAAAACATGAAGTTCTCAAGAGCACCATGATGACATCATCATAGAACACCTCAAATCTAGTGATTTCACGGTTAAAAGTTAAGATTCGAAAGATAGAAAGGTGTAGAATCAAGTGTTGATCATAGAAGTACAAATATTAGGTTGAAAACTTACAAGATTTGAGAGAAATCGGAGAAAAGAAGCTTGAGTGCGGCTGGTTCGAGCAGAGGGTTGTTCCTACCAAAAGTAGTAACAAGTGGGGTATTTATAGGGTTTCCCAAAGTGGAAAGGGTTGTTCGATCGAGTTGGCAGCTCGGTCGACTGGCTGGTCGATCGAGGGGCTGGTCGATCGGCTGGTCCCTTGGTCGATTAGCCACTAGATTCGAGTGTTTGGTGCAACGAGTTTTGCGGTTTCGATTGCGATTGCGATTGCGAGCATTGCGATGCGATGGAGTTTCTCATTCAAATTACTTTTAATCCCAACTAATATATCTAACATACAATCATCCTAAATTGCTTGTGTTTAGCATTTGCGATTCGATTGCGATTCAAGTTTTGATTACGTTTCGGTTAATCACCACAACATAACATAAATAAACAAGCACATGCAACACATAAAAGGCACACACACATAAAACAATATCTAGAGCGCATAATTCGAGTTGCGAGTGCGATCGCGATAAAGGGATAAGCGATAAAACATGCGATAAACATCGAATAAACCTCGATTGTAACTAGATACTCCACATAATACAACTAATGTAATCAATTACATAGACTAACTACGAGTCAAAGAAGTCAAAACAGGAATTGAGCAAAGAGTGACGGATCCCAATTAGCAATCTTTTCTTCCTTTGACTTCAATCTTGACTTTGACTTTGACTTTCGAAACACAGGGTGTTAGAGCCTCCCCCTCTTAAGGGAATTTCATCCCGAAATTAGGCTTCAGTCGTAACAAACATCTACGGGTACTTCGCCTTCATGTCGCTTTCGAGTTCCCAAGTGAACTCTGCGCCTCGTTTTCCTTTCCATCGGACTTTCACAATAGGAATGCGCGAGCGTCTAAGTTGCTTGGTTTGGCGGTCCATGATCTCGACAGGCTTCTCCACGAAGTGTAGTGTTTCGTTTATTTGGAGATCATCAAGAGGTACAATTAAATCATGCTCAGCCAGGCACTTTCGGCGTAACTTTTCTGACGACTCCGAGCTTTCAGCAGATTGTCTCGAATTTGGAGGACTTTGTCAGTCGTTTCTTGGAATACCTCAGGACCGGTTAATTGCGAGTGCCCGATCTCATGCCATACAATAGGCGATCGATATTGTCTTCCGTATAAAGCCTCAAATGGTGCCATTTGAATGTTGGAATGATAACTGTTATTATATGAGAATTCGACTAATGGCAGGTAAGCGTCCCAATTACCACCGAAATCTATGACACACAAACGGAGCATGTCTTAAAGGGTACGAATCGTTCTCTCAGTCTGACCGTCGGTTTGAGGATGGAATGCGGTACTTAGGTTAAGCATAGTACCGAGAGCAGCTTGAAACGTTTCCCACAGTCGCGAGGTAAACTGAGCATCGCGGTCAGAAATGATGTCGCGAGGCATCCCATGACTACAAATGATCTCATCGGTGTAGATTCAGGCTAATCGTTCTACCTTGTAGTCTTCCCGTATTGGTAGATAATGAGCATATTTGGTCAAACGGTCAATGACAACCAAGATGCTGTCGTGACCTGATGGCGTGCGCAGAAGTTTGGTTATGAAGTCCATGGCTATACTCTCCCACTTCCATATAGGGATCGGGGGTTGTTCGAGTAAGCCAGAAGGTCTTTGGTGTTCGGCCTTGACCTTCGAGCAAGTCAGGCACTTTCGAACGTAGAGAGCGATATCCCTTTTCATGCCCGGCCACCAGTACTTGTAGCGAAGGTCCTGGTACATTTTATCGGCACCGGGATGAATAGAATACTGGGATTTGTGGGCTTCGTCCATCAGAATCTGTCTCAAATCGTTCCGCTTGGGGATCCAAATTCGGTCCAGATAATGGAATGTCCCATTCAACTTATTAACAAGATGGGCTCCATCGTGGTGGATTCTTTCTTTCTTCAAAGTACGCTCGGTAAAACATGCATGCTGGGCTTCACGAATGAGAGACTCAAGATGATGCTGGGCTGGAATATTAGGAATGCTATGCAGATAGCTTCGTCGGCTTAAGGCGTCAGTAACGACATTTGCTTTGCCTGGGTGGTAACAAATCTCACAGTCGTAATCGTTGAGAAGTTCTACCCAACGGCGTTGACGCATATTAAGTTCTTTCTGATCAAAGATATGTTGTAGGCTCCTATGATCGGTGAAGATCGTACACTTGGTACCATAAAGGTAGTGTCGCCAAATCTTTAACGCAAAAACAACTGTGCCTAGCTCGAGGTCATGGGTTGTATAGTTCCTCTCGTGGATCATGAGCTGACGAGATGCGTAGGCGATAACCTTGTCTCGTTGCATGAGAACCCAACCAAGGCCAAGGTTCGAGGCATCGCAATAGACAATAAAGTCGTCATTTCCGTCGGGCAAAGTAAGGATAGGAGCGTTGCAAAGCATACGCTTGAGGGTTTGGAAAGAAGATTCTTGTTCAGTTCCCCAAACAAATGGCTTGTCTTTATGCGTGAGGGCGGTAAGCGGCACAACGATTTTAGAGAACACTTCGATAAATCAACGATAATAGCCCGCTAGTCCGAGGAAACAACGGACTTCAGACGGGTTCTTCGGTGTAACCCAACTTTTAACTGCTTCAATCTTCGTGGGATCGACATGAATACCTTGACTATTGACAATGTGATCGAGGAATTGACCTCCTCCATCCAAAATTCGCACTTGGAGACCTTGGCATAGAGTCAATTCCTCTAGAGTAGCTCGAGAACCAAACGTAGATGCTACGCGTGTTCGGCTTTCGATTTGGAATAGATCAGGATATCATCGATAAACACAATGATGAAGTGGTCAAGAAATGGTTTACACACCTGATTCATTAGATCCATGAAAACCGCGGGTGCGTTAGTTAAACCAAAAGGCATAACAACGAACTCATAGTGGCCGTATCGAGTGCGGAAAGTGGTTTTGGGTATATCCTTCTCTTGGATGTGTAGTTGGTGATATCCTGAGCGTAGATCGATCTTGGAGAAACACGTAGCACCTTGTAGCTGATCAAACAAATCATCGATTCGAGGCAGGGGATAGTGATTCTTGATTGTCAACTTATTTAATTCCCGATAGTCGATGCACATCCTAAACGACCCATCCTTCTTTTTGATGAAAAGGACTGGTGCGCCCCATGGAGAGGTGCTCGGGCGAATGAAGCCTTTATCAAGTAATTCCTGGAGCTGACTCGAAAGTTCACGCATTTCAGATTGAGCGAGTCGATAAGGAGCTTTAGCAACAGGGTTGGCTCCAGGAATGAGGTCGATACGAAAGTCGATATCACGAGTTGGCGGAAGGCCAGGTAATTCGCCGGGAAACACATTAGGAAATTCATGAACCACAGGAACATCTTCCACTTCTGTCTTTCCTTTCTTTTCCTTATCCGCTACTACAACGTTAGCCAAGATAGCTCTGTATTCCTTGCGGAGATACTTGCTAGCTTGGACACATGACATGAGCTTGAGACCTTTCGAAGCAGTTTCACCATAAACACATAATAAAGCACCATTCGCGAGTGAGAATCGAATCATCTTATCGAAGCACACGACTTCAGCATGGTTTTCACGAAGAAAGTCCATGCCTACTATGATCTCAAAACTTCCGAGTTGCATCGGAATAAGGTCAATTGGATAGATGTGATTGTTGAGCTCAAGAGTACAATCACGAAGAGCAGAATTGACGGTGACAGTTCTTCCGGTGGCGACTTCGACATCGAACGTCGAGGGAAGATGGGAGCGCTTACGATTAAGGAGCTTCTCGAATTTAAACGACATAAAACAGTTATCGGCTCTAGTATCAAACAAACATGAAGCATAAATACCGTTTACGATAAACATACCATTAACCACATTGTTGTCGGCTTGTGCTTGGCGCGCATTGATGTTGAAGGTTCTGGCGCGGGCGGCTTGTTGTTGTTGCTGCTGAGGCTGTTGCTGCTGCTGTTGCTGTTGCTGAGGCTGCTGCTGCTGGGGCTCTTGCTTCACAGCCCTGTTCGGGCACATGTTCCCGAAGTGGTTGGGATCACCACACGCGAAGCAGACTCTAGCGTTGACCGCGGGTGCCTATGCCGCTTGTTGGCCTTGCGGGGCTGGAAGCAGAGCTTGATGAGCAGTGGCTTGAGCTGGTGCTTGGCGGGGACCAGTACGGCAATTAGCAGTGACGTGGCCATACATATTACAGTGCACGCAAAAACGGCAGGCGATACCCGCCGGGTGATGATAAGTACATGTCGGCAGGCAGGATGGGTGCCTGTGTATGCACGCTTCACAGGCGGTGCATAGGTAACTGGTTCTGGTGCTGATCGGTGCTGGGGTTGTTGCTAAGCCGGTACGGCTTGGAGTGGAGCAGTAGTGGTTGTGACAGCACAATTCTTGTTGTTGGAGCTGCTGTTGTTGTTCTTCCTCTTGCGACGAGAGGATTTCGACAACTGCGATGCGGCGGCGGTGTCATCGGTTGGTGCGGCGGTGGCAGCTTGGTGCAGGTTATTCGAAGCTTTATCCCAAAAACTAGCTTTTACTCGCTTGTCGTTGATTTCAGCGGCAAGCAAGTAAGTTTCTTCAATTGTTGCTGGCTTTGAGGCGTGCACAAAATATGCAACACAATCCGGCAAAGCGCGGATGTACTTCTTGATTGTCATGTCGATAGTTTTCACTTGATCGGGGCAGATGATACTGAGCAGCTTGAAGCGAGTAGTCAGAGCAGCGTTGTCACCATCTTTTTGCTTGATGTGCTAGAATTCATCCTCCAGCTTTTGGCGCTCATGGGGAGGGCAGAACTCTTCGGGTATAACGTTCTTCAACTCGTCCCATGACAGAACATAGGCTGCATCATTTCCGTGCGTGTTCCTCTCAGCCATCCACCAGTCTAGAGCGCGGGACTGGAAGACTCCGGTAGCATTCAGAGTGCGGAGATTGTTAGGACATCCACTCTGACACAGGGTAACTTCTATCGAGTCGAACCATTGAAACAAAGCCGAAGGGCCTTCTTCGCCGGTGAACTCTTTCGGTCCGCATGCCTTGAACTGCTTGAAGCTAAAAGCAGCTGTAGGAGTAGCTTTTGGAGTCACGGTCCTGGATTCTTCAGACGATTTACTACAGTTTCATATAGCTCACTCACGATCTTAGGAGCAACCTTTGCTACTTGCTTAGCGACGAGAGCAGCAAGGCGTTTGTCTCTCTGTTCTTGGCGAGTAACTCGTGGGTGAAGTGGTCCAGATGATGGTCCAGATGACGACATTGTCTGCAACAGACATCGTCATAGGTCTCAGGCACAACATGGTCGAATCTCACCTCACACGTCTAATACAACTAAAGCTTAGGAACACGTAAAATCAAGTAAGCACAAAGCCACATAATCACAGATTCACGTAAGCACAGAAGGACATAAGCACGTAAGGCACAGAAACACCGAAGCACATACGCATGTAATCACCAGAGGCAGTCAGAATACAGAAACCTGTCATTTAAAGCCTATGCGCGTTGGAGAATAGTGATTGCGAATGACATAGCGAGTAATATAGTATAATCGAATAACTTAGCAACCAATATAACGTAAGGTCGTTTCTCATGTGATAGCGATTTGTCAGCGTAGTGTGGTGAGTGTTGTGAGTTTAGCAGAAGCAAAAGGCGTTAAATCAGAACCAGTAATACCTCAAAACGCTAACAAATAAGCAAAAAGTCACATAAACACATAAACTTCTCATAAAATTGACGAGTATCAGAGTCGGCAATTGCGAGCTCAGAATCAAAACACATAAAAATCGAGAGATAAATTGTCTTCGGCTAATTAGACTTCGACTAACCAAAGTGATTCGACTATCCACAAGGGCTTTTCATACACACTTTGACCTTTGGAACTGTGCTCTCGCCTCAAATTTGGGCGAATGACACGCATTCTTCCAGTGTTAGTGGGACTTCAAGTCGTTGGAGTCCGTCGAGACTTTGGTGAGAGTTTTGTAAAACAAAATAGGGCAGAATAAGTCATCAAGGTTCGGGTTTCACCCCTAACTTAACAACTTTGTTCCTATTTTTGATAAAAATGGAGACGAAAATCCCCGTTGAAGTACGGATTTCACTCCTGATTCAATGCAAATTCTCGTGTTTTATAGGTAAAAATGCGGGTCGAACAGGCAATTTAGTCGAGAATTTGCGGTTTTCACACCTAATCTCGACCTAATTACCAGTTCATTTTGAAATAATAGAGTGCAGTGTAGCGTGCGCGAGAATAGCGAGAAACAGAAAGTAAGCTAGTACAAAACCCTTACAAGATATGCACAAGTCAGTCTGTTGGTACCTAACTATAGATTAGGTCGTTTCTAAGACATCGACCCGGACTAGGTCAGGTCTTGCCTAATTCCCTATAGTTATGGCTCTGATACCAATCTGTCACACCCCAACCAATGGCGGAATCATCACGGCGTGGCACTGAGCGAAACAGATTGTCCAGAAGTTTCCATAACAACTATAATTTACCAATTATTTAAGCAACATGTCCCATACCATGTCATAACAGATAATATAATTATTACAGACAAGATCTAGTCAAATTGTTCTGTTCCGACAACTCAAATTTCATAATACAGACAATTGTTTATTTGTTTCAAGACCTTTACTAGTCTCGATTTCACAGCAAGCAAAGCATATAAGCATCCTAAGCACCTGTCACATACGTTAAAGTAAAGGTCAATACACATAGTGTAAGGGTGAGCATAGAAGTTTAGTAGATATAATAGAGTTCGAAATCGTTAAGCATAACCAGCACATACATAGTGTAAAATGAGGCATGTTAGTTACCAATGACTGCGGATTGACTGCCCAAGGCAGTGCGTAAAACACACTCACCACTGTGAGCCATGTAACAAATTGTCCTTAACAACCCCTGAGTGAATAGGTGCTAAGTCCAAACAAGTAGTACTACCGTTGCTAAGGCAGTTAGACAGCATTCCATGTGTAAACATAACAAACAAGCTTTCATTAAGTCACGTATAACATGCGATAACGGTTAGTGTTTAAATAGTGTTATGTTGTGTCTTCGATGTGATTTAGAATAAGTAACGTATGTAACACCCAAAAGTGCATAAAGCAAAAAGGGATCGACTATACTCACAACGATTGGATGGATTGAAGGGAGCGCTAGAGAGTACGGTTAGCCTGATCAGAATGATATCATAAAAGATAAGCGACGCGTAAAACAAACAAAGTGTCAGTGTGTCGGACAACAGTTTGTTCGGATGGTAGTCCGAACGAATAGCCGGTCGTTCGGGTGACAGTCCGCTCGGATGATCTGTAACACCCTAACTTTGTAATTCACTAAAGTCGCAGCGGAAACACGTACCATAAAATTTCTTTCCTTATAATTACCTTGACTTACTTAAAACTTCATTTTAATACAACTTTTTTTTTTCACATGAAGTCATCAATTGACTCATTTACAATTAAATACATGACATTGGTTTTCTAAATTTCAACACCAACGTTCCCGTACAATCTGTCTTGTGACTCGATCCTCGATCTCTAATCCTTGAAGATCCTCGTGACTCATACAACCTGCACTCACCACATTCATTCATACATTAGCACACATTATATAAACAAGATTCATTCACGAACACTTCACTATTCGTCATTTTTCAAACTTTAAGCATTACATCTGTGTATCCATTTCCTGGTGAGGCTTCAGTAATGTACCTGCATTACTTTTCATTCTCAAGGTACACCATTAAAACGTTAACACTCAACGTGTCTAAATCATGCTTACATACATACTTACATACAAACATACATTCACATCTACATACATACATATCTTTCCTACAACTTTACATACATGCATACACTCATACATGTCTTCACACATTCATACATACACAATTACATACATACATACATACATACCTTTCCTACATCTCTACATTCATGCATACACTCATACATATCTTTATACATACGTACGTTCACATCTACATACGTACATACCTTTCTTACATCTTTACATACATGTATACACTCATACATACCTTTATACATACATACATACACATCTACATACGTACATACCTTTCCTACATCTTCACATACACCCATATCCACATCATCACGCACACTCGTGACATTATACACCTATACATGCATACATCCCTACTTGTACACCTTTCAAACTCATACATGTCTACTCTCATACATACCGTCATATAACCACGTACTTGCTCACATACTTATAAACATACATCCATACATAACTACACATGTTCATACACTTAAACTTATAAAAACGTGGGTTTAATTAGTCGTACGTAACTTGAAACGCGTTTAAAACGAGTTCACAATACAAAACAGAGCAAACGAACAGTTTTCGCCAATCAGCCACCCACCTATATATTTACCTATGCCTTTCTACTTATATCGCTCCATGAATATATACATACACGCTTATCACATCCCATAAACATTTTATAATAAGTTTAGAATACGATTCGGGACTCCTTTTCGGTTACGGGACTGTTCTGTACGAATTCTGCACATTATACTGAACTGGCAGCTGATGCACGACCATGCGTCCAACCGCACGACCGTGCAGTGGCAACTGATGCACGGCCATGCATCCACCCGCACGACTATGCAGTTCCTACGACGATGGGGGCACTGGCAGTGCACAAGCTAGTGCAATGATTTGCTCGAAATCGCACGACCATGCGGCCAAGCGCATGACCATGCGGCCAAGCGCACGACCATGCGGCCAGGAGCATGACCATGCGCCATTTCGCTGCAGATCCGTTTCAATGTCCGAAAATGCTAAAACTTGCATAACTTTCGAACCGTTTACCCGTTTAACCTCCCGTTTCTTCCAACATGCTTGTAAATTCACATTCTACCATATGGACTTAAAATCTTACCTCCGGATTACGGAAATTCTTAACTTACATACATTCGACTTAACTATTTTCTAACTATTTGACCCGTTAAGGGTATTCGCGCATTAATTGGTCTATGACTGACCAAACCATCATCCCCACTTCCATACTTGTCCAAAACATTACTCTAATCGAATAACTTGCTTCTAAACAACTTTTAAGTTCGTTTACCCCAAAATACCCATCAAGGGCATTTTGGTCAACCTTAAACCCATCATTTACGACGAAAGACTTTAACACATATTTGACCTCAAACATCATATTTAATTCATTACAACACTTTATTACTTACTTGTACTACGAAGTGATTACGGAAATCACTTACCTTATGCGTCCGTGCTCGTATCCGAGTTCTCGCCTTTTCTTGACCCGTTATCCTTTCATGCTTGAGTCCGTCTTGACATGATTCCTATACTCTCTTTTCATCAAAATCACGCTCCTATTAGCATATGCATTCGTACATGATAACAATCATATCAATCACATATTTCACACTTAACCTTCATTAATCATTTTTAACAAACATAAATCATATAATCATACCCGTATACGTTTAAACTCATGTAACTCATCATGTCATTACATTTAACACGGATTGCTATAACATGTACCATACGACTTCCCATCAACCTACATTTACGACAACGAGTCAAATCATGTTTCTTATACTTAATTGACTTTCAAAAGTCAACTATTAACCATACTTAACTATCGACTTATCATCATATACCCGTAACATCACAATAGCTTATACGGACAACACTATATGCATTTCATCATACACTTGATGTGCGTGTACCACCTTTTAAGCATAACGTACAACTAATTCATACATGCATCTTCTAATTTCATACATAACCCATCAAAACCTACTACTAATCGTCATGTTTCCTTTCCAATTAAACATCAAACATAGCAACATCATATTTCTCCTAATTCATCTAACAAGCTTTCATCATACCCACATAATACATCATTCTTTCAACAAGAATTAAACATAAATAGTGATTCAAGTCATCATCCTCACCATAGCAAACGGGTTTCACATCTAAACTTCAAATTAACACAAACCTTACATAACCCATGTTCTATATGATGTTTCTAACCCTTATACATGATCAATTTCATATTATCTCACGGATTAGAGCATAACCCACTTCACCCATGATCACAAATCTTAGATTTAAGACATACCTTATGATCCCCTCGTGTTGGTGATCATTAATCCATGCTCGGTTATGAGTTTAAGCATCATTTAGCCTTCCAATTTGATGAAAATGATGAAGTTAGGGTTCTTGACTCCATGGGAGTCTCCTGCTCGATCAAGAACACACGCGAAGTGTGTGTTTGTGTGTGTGTTTTGTTATTTAGTAACCCAACTTTCATTATATCCCATTTAACCCCTCCATGTTTGCCATTAAAACATAATTGGCACAACTTTCATCTTTTAAATAGTTTTTATCATACAATTTACTAGGTTAAATAGCCTAGTCATTTATTTCATGATATGTCATATAGGAACATACGACAAATATAAGCATTCGGGTTTTGTGGTGTTACAAGTCTACCCCCCTTAAATGAGGTTTCGTCCCCGAAACCTTTCTCATTTCCTCTTACACACACACATCTATTTTTTTGACTTAATAGTCACATTATAATTATAAGTAATCGTCCTATCTCATTTCATAATTATTCATACACTTGACTTCTTCTTAACAAGTCTATACTTTCCATGGCATACTTTCACATAACATTCTCATTTCCTCGACCCGTTAGTAGCAGGTCAATATACATATTCATTTAAACTTATAATAATGCTTACCTTCATATGATCTGTTTAAATAGATTTAATACTTTTGCCTCATCCTTTAAGATTCCATTCCATGCACACGTTGTATAACATTTAACTATTGTTTTGTTATCACCACAAAACTACTACTTCATAGTTACACCTACATGCTTAACTCCATAGTTAGCTCATTCTACTTTTCTATAGTCATTTGTACCATACATATCCTTACGTTACCTTCAACTTGCCTCATTCGTTCCACATTACTAACCTCTCATTTCGTGTCTTACTTATTTTGCATAAGCATACGTGTCGTGCAATTCATTTCATGAGAGTTTAACCAATACTCGAGCTTTTCACTCAAAACCTTTGAGATTCGCTTCTTGATGACATAGCTTTCTTCTTATGTCAACTAAAAAAAATCAAACTTCCCATATTATACCATACCCATTCCATCATTCATTTCGTAGGTCGTACCCAATTAACCAATTCTTGGAATAAATCAAACTTCCCATAATACCCATTCCATATTGTGCGAATTAACCAATTCATACTTATCTAACATAAGTTAAACTTTTTACTGACCTCATCTCATATCATCAATCGACGATCCGCAACCCAGATCGATCCGCATTCTTCACGAGTACTAGCCATAATAGGCTAGATTTCATTCATCCGCGTAATGCTATTTCGCCCGTGCACATCCTTCCACCAATTCGTTTGGTTTCATCACATCAAGAGTTCCTAACATTATAATCTACAATTTTAGCGGTTAGCACATTTCATTCAAGCATTCATTATACTAGGTGATTACTCACCCATATTTCCTTTTTCAACGTCCTGCGTACAAACTTTAACACATTCCGCATTTCATTCCTTACATGCAATTCTTTTATTCTAGTTCCTCATTTCATCAACCTTTGCAGTTTGACCTTTCCAGGTCAGACTGTCATTTCTTACTTACCATAGATGTATTGAGGTACTCTTCGTACTTCTTTCCATTCATGCTTACTTGCAAAGACATTCATTACATCATTTCGGTATTCTTAACAAAACTTACCTGTTCGTACTTAAATCATTGTCCGGGTCGTAGCCCGTCATTCGTTATGACTCCTAAGAGTCCATTACTAACACATTTAACACATAACTTGTTCGAACTTCTTTCTTTCACTTTAAAATGTAGGTTTGCATGCCCATTACGATCATTCTTTTGTTTATTACTTTACATTTACCCGTATGACTCGTTTGACACAACCATGGTCAAACTGTCGACACATTGTGATGTGGATTAATTTCATCCTTTTTATATTTTAAATCCGTCCCGCGAACTCAAACATCACATTCATGCCTTTCATTGCTTTCATGTTTTGAATCCGTCTAGCGGTTCCAAACATACCATTCATACATTTTCTTCCTTTCGTGCTTTGAATCCTTTTCGCGGATTCAAACATTTCATTTACATTACCCATTCACATCTTTCATTCATTACATGTGCTGAATCCGTCTCACAGATTCAAACATATCATTTTCTGCATTTCATTCCTACATAGTACTCTCAATTTCCCGAGAGCCTTACTACCCACTTCACCCGCACGCCCACCTGCTACCCAATTCTAACAGATATACCTGCGATAATTACCACGGTCTCACGAACGTCATATGCTTCTTGCGTACTGGCCAGGTGCGCAATTCACATACTAATTCCGTGCCTTCAGGTAATCATCGCCTTATGTCCGCATTAGTGGGTCTCAGTTCGTGCTACATTTTTACAATTTTACCAAGACAATATCGTTGTCTTCCGTTTAGTACTTACCCTCCCAAGGAGACTTCTTCCTTTTTCTTTTAACAACGGTACCCATACATATCAACATTGTGTACCTGGGGTCCGTCTGTCCAATCGCATCCTTGCCTGCCTTAGCATCCACCTTAGACTGCATTCACGGATCATCCTCTCCAAACTTTTAAGCTTACCTTGCACATAGCAAACCGTTAGCTTCTTCATATGAATACATACATACACGTTTTCATTCCATTTCTACCTTTAGATCTTGATCGAGTCATGGATTGTACAGGTTCCTTATCACAAGAGCACATAGGTTTGAGTTCAAGTACCTACCTTCTCGTACTTGATTCCCTCAAACCAGGGCTCTGATACCAACTTGTAACACCCTAACTTTGTAATTTACTAAAGTCGCAGCGGAAACACGTACCATAAAATTTCTTTCCTTATAATTACCTTGACTTACTTAAAACTTCATTTTAATACAACTTTTTTTTTTCACATGAAGTCATCAATTGACTCATTTACAATTAAATACATGACATTGGTTTTCTAAATTTCAACACCAACGTTCCCGTACAATCTGTCTTGTGACTCGATCCTCGATCTCTAATCCTTGAAGATCCTCGTGACTCATACAACCTGCACTCACCACATTCATTCATACATTAGCACACATTATATAAACAAGATTCATTCACGAACACTTCACTATTCGTCATTTTTCAAACTTTAAGCATTACATCTGTGTATCCATTTCCTGGTGAGGCTTCAGTAATGTACCTGCATTACTTTTCATTCTCAAGGTACACCATTAAAACGTTAACACTCAACGTGTCTAAATCATGCTTACATACATACTTACATACAAACATACATTCACATCTACATACATACATATCTTTCCTACAACTTTACATACATGCATACACTCATACATGTCTTCACACATTCATACATACACAATTACATACATACATACATACATACCTTTCCTACATCTCTACATTCATGCATACACTCATACATATCTTTATACATACGTACGTTCACATCTACATACGTACATACCTTTCTTACATCTTTACATACATGCATACACTCATACATACCTTTATACATACATACATACACATCTACATATGTACATACCTTTCCTACATCTTCACATACACCCATATCCACATCATCACGCACACTCGTGACATTATACACCTATACATGCATACATCCCTACTTGTACACCTTTCAAACTCATACATGTCTACTCTCATACATACCGTCATATAACCACGTACTTGCTCACATACTTATAAACATACATCCATACATAACTACACATGTTCATACACTTAAACTTATAAAAACATGGGTTTAATTAGTCGTACGTAACTTGAAACGCGTTTAAAACGAGTTCACAATACAAAACAGAGCAAACGAACAGTTTTCGCCAATCAGCCACCCACCTATATATTTACCTATGCCTTTCTACTTATATCGCTCCATGAATATATACATACACGCTTATCGCATCCCATAAACATTCTATAATAAGTTTAGAATACGATTCGGGACTCCTTTTCGGTTACGGGACTGTTCTGTACGAATTCTGCACATTATACTGAACTGGCAGCTGATGCACGACCATGCGTCCAACCGCACGACCGTGCAGTGGCAACTGATGCACGGCCCTGCATCCACCCGCACGACTATGCAGTTCCTACGACGATGGGGGCACTGGCAGTGCACAAGCTAGTGCAATGATTTGCTCGAAATCGCACGACCATGCGGCCAAGCGCACGACCATGCGGCCAAGCGCACGACCATGCGGCCAGGAGCATGACCATGCGCCATTTCGCTGCAGATCCGTTTCAATGTCCGAAAATGCTAAAACTTGCATAACTTTCGAACCGTTTACCCGTTTAACCTCCCGTTTCTTCCAACATGCTTGTAAATTCACATTCTACCATATGGACTTAAAATCTTACCTCCGGATTACGGAAATTCTTAACTTACATACATTCGACTTAACTATTTTCTAACTATTTGACCCGTTAAGGGTATTCGCGCATTAATTGGTCTATGACTGACCAAACCATCATCCCCACTTCCATACTTGTCCAAAACATTACTCTAATCGAATAACTTGCTTCTAAACCACTTTTAAGTTCGTTTACCCCAAAATACCCATCAAGGGCATTTTGGTCAACCTTAAACCCATCATTTACGACGAAAGACTTTAACACATATTTGACCTCAAACATCATATTTAATTCATTACAACACTTTATTACTTACTTGTACTACGAAGTGATTACGGAAATCACTTACCTTATGCGTCCGTGCTCGTATCCGAGTTCTCGCCTTTTCTTGACCCGTTATCCTTTCATGCTTGAGTCCGTCTTGACATGATTCCTATACTCTCTTTTCATCAAAATCACGCTCCTATTAGCATATGCATTCGTACATGATAACAATCATATCAATCACATATTTCACACTTAACCTTCATTAATCATTTTTAACAAACATAACTCATATAATCATACCCGTATACGTTTAAACTCATGTAACTCATCATGTCATTACATTTAACACGGATTGCTATAACATGTACCATACGACTTCCCATCAACCTACATTTACGACAACGAGTCAAATCATGTTTCTTATACTTAATTGACTTTCAAAAGTCAACTATTAACCATACTTAACTATCGACTTATCATCATATACCCGTAACATCACAATAGCTTATACGGACAACACTATATGCATTTCATCATACACTTGATGTGCGTGTACCACCTTTTAAGCATAACGTACAACTAATTCATACATGCATCTTCTAATTTCATACATAACCCATCAAAACCTACTACTAATCATCATGTTTCCTTTCCAATTAAACATCAAACATAGCAACATCATATTTCTCCTAATTCATCTAACAAGCTTTCATCATACCCACATAATACATCATTCTTTCAACAAGAATTAAACATAAATAGTGATTCAAGTCATCATCCTCACCATAGCAAACGGGTTTCACATCTAAACTTCAAATTAACACAAACGTTACATAACCCATGTTCTATATGATGTTTCTAACCCTTATACATGATCAATTTCATATTATCTCACGGATTAGAGCATAACCCACTTCACCCATGATCACAAATCTTAGATTTAAGACATACCTTATGATCCCCTCGTGTTGGTGATCATTAATCCATGCTCGGTTATGAGTTTAAGCATCATTTAGCCTTCCAATTTGATGAAAATGATGAAGTTAGGGTTCTTGACTCCATGGGAGTCTCCTGCTCGATCAAGAACACACGCGAAGTGTGTGTTTGTGTGTGTGTTTTGTTATTTAGTAACCCAACTTTCATTATATCCCATTTAACCCCTCCATGTTTGCCATTAAAACATAATTGGCACAACTTTCATCTTTTAAATAGTTTTTATCATACAATTTACTAGGTTAAATAGCCTAGTCATTTATTTCATGATATGTCATATAGGAACATACGACAAATATAAGCATTCGGGTTTTGGGGTGTTACATGATCATCCGATCGGGTGACCTTTCGAGTGGATTGTTTCTTCCTTTGGGAAGGATGTGTTTGTGTATGATGGCTTAACTTTGAAGTTTTCTTTGTATCATTTTGAAAACATAGAAGTTTCTCTACCTTTCAGGTCGGTCGATCGAACGGTCGTTCGATCGGGCGATAATCTGATTAGTAGGACACCTCAGTGAGAATAAGTTCATAGTAGTTTGTCACTCGGTCGGATTGTAGTCGGATCGGGTGACAATCCTTTTGTATTGAACATGTTGAAAATTGTTTAAGTGTTGAAGTCTGAACATTACATAGTTGAGTGGTAGTTCGATCGGGTGGTAATCCGATCGGTCAGCACTTCGTTCGATATTCATCCTTCAAAGTGTTTGAAATAGAAGTTAAGTGTGGGGCCCAAGGTGTAGTCCGATAGGGTGGCAACCCGATCGGCTGGTAATCCGTTCGGACAGTAGTCCGACCGGACGACACTCCGACCTGGTCGGCCTGATCGTCTTCTTCCTTGGTCATTTTGTTAGTTTGTCGTTTTATCGAGGTGTCTTGATAACGTGTTAAGCAACAGAAACCTCATCAATACTGGGCAACCTGATCGGACAGGAATCATCCAAATCCGACAAGTTAACTGTTCGAGACGATGTTCCATGTTTAACCCAAAATCGGTAGTCTCGTGGATAGAATCTAGATCTTGAACCAACACAACCACGCGAATGTGTAGAAAGTCGGTACAAGCTCCGATTCTATCGGTTTTGAGTGCATTGAGTGTAAAAGAGATGAAAGAAAGTTGGAAACCCATCTTTCAATCCCTTTCACCGTGAATATGTTTAGATCTATGAAAGATCTTTGTTTATTTGTGTGGAAATCATTCAGATCTAAGTTGTTCTTGGTGGATTGAGGCCAAAACATGAAGTTCTCAAGAACACTATGATGACATCATCCTAGAACACCTCAAATCTAGTGATTTCACAGTTAAAAGTTAAGATTCGAAAGATAGAAAGGTGTAGAATCAAGTGTTGATCATAGAAGTACAAAGATTAGGTTGAAAACTTACAAGATTTGAGAGAAATCAGAGAAAAGCAGCTTGAGTGCGGTTGGTTCTAGTAGAGGGTTGTGACTACCAGAAGTAGTAACAAGTGGGGTATTTATAGGGTTTCCCAAAGTGGAAAGGGCTGTTTAATCGAGTTGGCAGCCCGGTCGACTGGCCGGTCGATCGAGCGGCTGGTTGATCGGCTGGTCCCTTGGTCGATTAGCCACTAGATTCGAGTGTTCGGTGCTACGAGTTTTGCGGTTTCGATTGCGATTGCGATTGCGAGCATTGCGATGCGATAGAGTTTCTCATTCAAATTACTTTTAATCCCAACTACTATATCTAACATACAATCATCCTAAATTGCTTGTGTTTAGCGTTTGCGATTTGATTGCGATTCGAGTTTTGATTACGTTTCGGTTAATCACCACAACATAACATAAATAAACATGCACATGTAACACATAAAAGGCACACACACATAAAACAATATCTAGAGCGCGTAATTCGAGTTGCGAGTGCGATCGCGATCGCGATGAAGCGATAAAACATGCGATAAACATCGAATAAACCTCGATTTTAACTAGATACTCCACATAATACAACTAACGTAATCAATGACATAGACTAACTACGAGTCAAAGAAGTCAAAACAGGAATTAAGCAATGAGTGACAGATCGCAATTAGCAATCTTTTCTTCCATTGACTTCAATTTTGACTTTGACTTTGACTTTCGAAACACGGGGTGTTACAGTTACAATCAAGAACAGATATCCATTGCCTAGGATCGACGATCTGTTAGATCAATTGCAAGGGGCAAGCTACTTTTCCAAGATTGACTTAAGGTAAGGATACCATCAGCTGAAGGTTAGAGATGAAGATGTGCATAAGACTGCATTTAGAACTCGTTATGGTCACTACAAGTTCTTGGTGATGCCTTTCGGGCTCACCAATGCACCAGCAGCATTCATGGATCTCATGAATCGCGTTTGTAAACCCTACTTGGACAAGTTTGTCATCGTTTTCATTGATGACATTCTTATTTATTCGAAGAACCAAAGTGATCATGAAAAGCACCTTCGATGTATTCTTAAACTTCTTCAGCAAGAGAAGCTCTACGCCAAGTTTTCAAAGTGTGAGTTTTGGCTTCTTGAAGTCCAATATCTTGGACATGTGGTTAGTGAGCGTGGTATCCAGGTGGATCCCGCTAAGATTGAAGCAATCATGAATTGGCAAGAGCCTAAGACGCCTACAGAGATACACAGCTTTTTGGGTTTAGCAGGATACTATAGGCGTTTCATTGAAAATTTCTCAAGGATTCCTGCACCCCTAACTTCATTGACTCACAAGAATATAAAGTTTGATTGGGGTCCCAAGCAACAAGAATCCTTTCATCCTTAAACAAAAGTTAAGCAATGCACCTGTGTTAACATTGCCTGAAGGGCTTGAAGAATTTGTGGTTTATTGCGACGCATCGCACACAGGCATGGGATGTGTGCTTATGTAGAAGGGCAAAGTGATTACTTATGCTTTCCGTCAATTAAATGTGCACGAGAAGAATTACACCACCTACGATTTGGAGTTAGGTGCCGTTGTATTTGCACTGAAGCTTTGGAGGCATTACCTGTGTGGGACTAAGTATGTGATCTATTCTGATCATAAGAGCCTTCAGCATCTGTTCAATCAAAAGGATCTAAACACGAGACAACGTCGATGGATGGAGACTTTAAATGATTATGATTATGAACTTCGCTACCATCCAGGCAAAGCGAATGTTGTAGCTGATGCTTTAAGCAGGAAGGAAAGGGTTAAACCCATTAGAATCAATGCCAAGAGTATTGAATTGAAGAACAACTTGAATGAAAGGTTGTTAGCCGCCCAGAAGGAAGCTGTGTTAGAAGCTAACTTTCTGAATGAGAAGTTAGGTGTGACTGCTGATCAATTGTCTTATGGCAAGGATGGGATCCTAAGATTGAATGGTCGAATCTGGGTTCCAATCCATGGAGGGCTTCGAGATGTGATTCTCCAAGAAGCTCATAGTTCCAAATATTCAGTTCATACAGGCAGTGACAAGATGTACCAAGATTTAAAGGCAAATTACTGGTGGATAGGTTTGAAGAAATCTATAGCCACTTATGTGGCTAAATGTCTGACGTGTGCTCAAGTTAAGGTAGAACACCAGAAGCCGTCAGGCATGCTGCAACAGCCTGAACTTCCCACCTGGAAGTGGGAAATGGTAACTACGGATTTTATCACTAAGTTACCGAAAACAAACCAAGGAAATTATACTATTTGGGTTATAGTTGACAGGTTGACTAAGTCAGCTCACTTCTTAACTATTAAGGAAACACACAACTCAGATAAGTTAGCTCAGCTATACGTGGACGAGATTGTAGCTCTTCACGGAGTGCCAGTGTTTATCATCTCTGATAGGGATACAAGGTATACATCGGATTTTTGGAAAAGCTTTCAGCAATCCCTAGGCACTCGATTAAACTTCAGCACTGCATATCATCCTCAGACAGATGGTGAAAGTGAACGTACTATACAGACACTCGAGGATATGCTACGAGCTTGTGTTATTGATTTAGGTGGAAGCTGGGATGATCATCTTCCATTAATTGATTTTTCATACAATAATAGCTATCACTCCAGTATTCAAGCTGCACCTTTTGAAGCTTTGTATGGAAGAAAGTGCAGAACGCCAATTTGCTGGGCGGAAATTGGAGATGTCCAACTAACAGGACCGGATATAGTCCTGGAGACGACAGATAAAATTGTGCAGATACGTGATCGTCTCAAAGCTGCCAGGGACAGGCAAAAAAGCTACGCAGATAAAAGGCGTAAACATCTGAAATTCGAAGTTGGTGACAAAGTGTTACTTAAGGTATCACCCTGGAAAGGGGTAATGCGTTTTGGCAAGAAAGGCAAGTTAAGCCCAAGATACATAGGACCCTTCGAGATCATCGAATGTGTCGGAACAGTGGCTTACAAGTTAAACCTGCCTGAGAGCTCAGTGGAATTCATAATGTGTTCCACATCTGCAATCTGAAGAAGTGTCTAGCCGATGAATCGCTAGCCATGTCACATAAGGATCTGCATATAGATGATAGCTTAAAGTTTGTTGAAAACCCTTGTCGATTGAGGATCGACAGGTTAAGAAGCTTCGAAAGAAGCATGTACCGATTGTGAAGGTTAAATGGGATGCCCGTAGAGGTCCCGAGTACACGTGGGAGGTTGAGTCCACAATGAAACAGAAGTACCCTCATTTATTTTAGTAAATCTCGAGGTCGAGATTTCTTTTAAGGGGGTGAGGATGTAACACCTCGTAAAATCATGACCAATATAATAAAGACACGTGTCATGGACTTTAAACGTGTAAAGAATTATTTTTTAGGGACTGAGGGACTGAAATTGTTAAACAATGTAAATATGTTAATAAAGGGATCCAAAGTGTCAACATGCCATTCTTGTTCCTCTTATTGACCTCACACGACATTCGTATTCTTTAAAGAATAATTTATTGAACTTGAAAAGTCGTTTGTGCTCAAAATAAGGATATTGTGAAACATAGGGGTTAAAAGTGTCAACATGTTGAAAGTAACCTCTGAGTGACCTTTTAACGATCCCAAAAACATTGTAATGATTATATTTTTGCCCGCAAGAATATTGGATATCAATTCATGGAGTTTCGACGCATATAAATAAATAAAGTGTTAATTCCAAGAAAAAAGGGTCAAAAGCGTCCACATTGAAATTCAGGACTTTTTGAGTGATCGTATAACTAATCGGGAGCTTAACGGAGTTTGATTATGACTTAGAGTACTTAAAAGTCAAGTTTGGGGGTTAAAAGTGCAATAAACACAAGTGAAAACAAGTTTTGAAGGATTAGGGACCAAAAATGCAAAATATGGAAACTTGTTGACTGGACCTGACCTCCACGCGGGCCGCGTAGACCCTCGGCCAAAACTTACGCGGGCCGTGTAAAACTGCCAGGTGCAGAAATTTTGGACAGATGCCTGTACAGCCAGTTCCACCGCCTTTGCATGGTGGTTTTCAATCCCAGGGGTTGAACCAATGGTTTTTCATGCATAAGGGACACCTGGGATGATCAGGAATCACTTATAGACTTTGTTGGATTGATCTTGTGAGTTTAAATTTCCTATATACGAGTTCTTATTTGATAGTTCATGTTGTCACTTTCAAAAATCATTCAAAACTTACTCTCTGGAGCTCTCTTGACTTCAAGCAAGTTTCCTCAAGTTCCTAATTCGTGCTAAGAGCCTTTGTAAGCATTCTTAGCTTCTTTAGTTCAAGTTTCATTAGCTTAATGACCAAAAGTCAAAGCCGTCGTAATTAAGCTTTGACTTAGTGATTAATCACGAATGGTCCAGTCATTTTTCAAATTAAAAGTTGTGACAACCCGAGTTTCCAAGATTTTTACTTGACACATTACTCGTTTCGTGATTTGTTTTTGTAATTCCTTGCACTATAACTTGCTCATGTCTGGCATATGTGGATGTGATTATTTTAAATATCGAATAATATCGAATTGTGAACTATGTGTTGTGTGTTAATTAATAAAAAAAAAATTTGAATATGTGATAGCAAGTATCAACCTTCACCACCCACACACGAAGCTTGAAAGCTTCGCCAAAACAACCACTCGAGGAAGGTTAACCTTCCTCAAAACTGAAGACAAGCTAAACCTTCGTCACACTCATACAACCTTCCCCATCCACATACTCGACGAATATTAAACCTTCGCCGGCTCAATGCATGCCGAGGCCCAGTTAAGGGCCCATCTATGTTACGTGAGCAATATCTCGCGAAAACATTTTCATTTGTGAAACTAATCACCAAAACCAAAACCCTAGGATTTCTCTGAGCATCGGCAGTCTCCGTCTCTTTCCCGGATCCTCGCTAGTTCATCCCGTAATCGGTTAGTGTGTAATAATCGGATTTGGTCGCTTGTAACACTGATTAGATTGTTTGTGTAAATGCTTGTTGTCATAACTTGATTTCCTCTGACTAATTTATGATGATAGTCAGGATGATTATTTGTATGTCATAATTCAATTGTCAATGATAATTGCAATGGCAGATCTGATTACCCGCATGAGTTGATTAGAGCATAGAATGATAAACAGTAGAGTTTAATATTCGGTTAGTAATCCATGAGAATAGATCAGATGCTTGAAACTCGTATTCGTTTATGCGCACAGTTCGTATTCGGTGGATGTTTGTACATCAGATGTTTAGGTTGGTGAAAGGGATCTGGTAACATTTCATTCCTGGATAAAGTTCTGTTGATGATTGATCATGTAATTGTTAGAGTGTAACTAGGGTTTCTGTGTTCTGCTGTTGTTGACGATGATCATGTACCTGGGGAACCTTCAGTGAGGAAGGTTAAGGTTCCTCATGAGGAAGGTTAAGGTTCTTCAGAGGGGAAGGTTAAGGTTCCCCGTAGGGGAAGGTTAAGGTTCCTCGTGAACCTGTAAGTACTTAAAGTTCCTTGCCAAGTTTATAAGTAAAAGTAGTTAGTATGTTAACTCCGTTAGTGTGATAACTCAGTTAGTATGTTAACTCCGTTAGTGTGATAACTCATTAAATATGTTAACTTCGTTAGAGTGATAACTCTGTTAAGTATGTTAACTCTATTATGCATATTAAGAATGTAAACCCAGTTAGTTTATTAACAGTGTTAAGCTTATTTACTCTGTTAATTTTATTAACTCTGTTAAATTATGTATGCCACTCTTTTAAGTATATAACTCTATTAGTTTGTTAACTCTGTTAGTTAACTAACACTGTTAGCTTATTATTCCTGATACATATGTTAATCCTGTTAAGTTTGTTAACCTTGTCAAGTATGTTAAATAATAACCATGTTAGTATAAACTGTGAAGGACATTTATGTGGAACATGAATTGCATGGAAATGATTAACTGCTTACCTGATGCATGATGTTAACCGCCAAACACACTTTGTGACATAGATTGCATGTGAATCGTTACAAACTTAAACTGATTATGTATACATGCATCCCTTAGGACTTGACTGATTTCTTGTGAGCACATAGTTTAGCATACTGAGCAAACCAAGGTGAGTTCACACTTTTACCAAGGCATGGGATTCCCGGGATTGGGAATGGGATGGAATGATTACTCGTACTTTCATTGTTACTGGAACATGTACCACGGTCCTCGTTAGGGAAAGGACACTGATAGATACAACTAGACTAGTAACCCATGGGAAGCCCCCACTAATCTTCGCAAACATGCCTGGGAGGCCGCGATGCGAATACTAATCTTCGCAAACATGTATAGGAGACCGCGATACAAATACAAATACTACTAGTCTAGGATACATGGGAAACCCCCACTAATCTTCACAAACATGTCTGGGAGACCGCGATACAAATTAATACGATACATGGTTTACAACACGAACATACGATTTTTACGAAACGAATACTGTAACTAAACAACCAACTGTGAACTCGCTCAACTTTGTTGTTGACTCGTTGTTACATGCCTTGCAGGTCGTTAGGTACTCATGGAGCTTGCACAAGGAGGCGCGGTCGTTGTGGGACATGGATCGTGGATGCCATGTTAAACATTTATGAGATTTCAAACTTATTACTTATGTTGGGTTTTACATTTATGCTTCCGCTAAACATTTGAAATTATACTATTGTTTTGAACACCTTTCATATTGTTTGGTTGAATTACATTTACTACTTACATTGTTCAATATGATTGGTGGCTTGATCCTGGTCATGTCACGCCTCCAAGCGGTGGTACTCCGCGTGTGGATTTTGGGGGTGTGATAGATTGGTATCAGAGCCATTGGTTATAGTGAACTTGGTGTTAATAAGGGGAAAAAGTTTTTGTTAAAACCAGACTATAACCTGTACAGTGCTCAACGATCCACAACGACGCTTCGCTCCACGTGCAAGACTCCACACTATAGGTAATATTGTTCATGTTTACATTGCCTACTTGCTAGATTACATAGAACTTTGCTCATGGTATGCTTAGATAAACGTAACAACTATTGCTTGAGAACACTTGTGTGCTTACTCTCTTCTGTCATCGCATTTTTCGCGAACCTCTCTCACTTATGTTGCCTTTGATATGAAGATCATGGCTGGATGCATTAACATGACACAAGCCCAGTTGGCGGCTCTGATTAACGAACAAGTTGTTGCGGCACTTGCAGCCGCACAAGCAGGAGGTATACCCTGCAGTCATAACTCACTCTAGGATCTTTAGATCCTACACTCCTAAACCAACTCTTGTGTTTAACCTTGTCCTGATTCTATACACAACAGGTCAACACGCTCAGCCACCTGTTTGCACTTTCAAGACTTTCATGGACTGTCGTCATAGCACATTCAGTGGCACTGAAGGAGCAGTTGGACTCCTCCACTGGTTTGAAAAACTCGAGTCCGTATTTGAGATGTGTGAATGCCCTGAGGCTCACAGGGTGAAGTACGCCACTGGTACTCTTGAAGGCATTGCGCTGACTTGGTGGAATGCGCAAGTTCAGATGTTAGGTTTGGCAGCTGCTAACGCCACCCCTTGGAATGTTTTCAAGGAACTAATCAAGCGGGAATACTGCACAAGTGATGACATCCACAAGTTAGAAGTGGAGTTCTTTAATTTGAAAATGATGGGGTCAAAGATTGAGGCATATACGAAAAGGTCAAACGAGCTGGCCATCTTGTGTCCAACTATGGTGGACCCTCCTATCAGGCGCATTGAGTTGTATCTCAAAGGACTGGTACCAGAAATTCAAAGTCTTGTGACATCGTCCAACCTTGCTAATATCTAGGATATCACACGTCTTGCTCATCGCCTCACAGATCAGGCAGTGGAATAGAACAAGCTGCCCAAACGTATCAGTGCTACTAATGCTACTACTTCCGCTACTCCCAGTGACAACAAGCGGAAATGGGATGGGGATTCCAGCAAGGGTTCAGCTACAGCTCAGTCTCAGGCACAACAGCGAAGGACTGATAACTACCAGAGCCCTAGTCAGCAATTTTCTGGTAGTCAAAGACAGGGTGGATATCGAGGAAACCTCCCAAGGTGCAACACATGCAACCGGCACCACAATGGCCAGTGCAACAAGGGTCGTTGTCAGAGGTGTCTCAAGATGGGTCATGAAGCTAAAGATTGCATGAGCTCACGACCTGCGAATCAGAACCAGCAACAACAACCACCAGCTCCATGAAATTAGCAGCAACAACAGCAGCGAGGCAATTGGGGATGCTTTCAGTGTGGTGCTGAAGGCCACTTCAAGCGTGATTGCCCCTAGTTAAACCAGAACAAGAATAACAACAACAATAATCAGGGCAATGGGAACAACAACGGGGGAAACAATGATGGAAATAATGGCTCCAGGGGTCGAGCATTTGTGATGGGTCAGGGTGACGCTAGGAATGATCCTAATGTAGTGATGGATAAGTTTCTTCTTGACGACTTTTAAGTTTCTTCTTTCAAGTTGGGGATAATTTGACAACCCGAGTTTCCAAGATTTTTACTTGACACATTACTAGTTTCATGATTTGTTTTTGTAATTCCTTGCACTATAACTTGCTCATGTCTAGCATATGTGGATGTCATTATTTTAAATATCGAATAATATCGAATTGTGAACTATGTGTTGTGTGTTAATTAATAAAAAAATTGAATATGTGATAGCAAGTATCAACCTTCACCACCCACACACGAAGCTTGAAAGCTTCGCCACAACAACCACTCGAGGAAGGTTAACCTTCCTCAAAACTGAAGACAAGCTAAACCTTCGTCACACTCATACAACCTTCCCCATCCACATACTCGACGAACATTGAACCTTCGCCGGCCTAATGCATGTCGAGGCCCAGTTAAGGGCCCAGCTCTGTTACGTGAGCTATATCTCACGAAAACAGTTTCATTTGTGAAGCTAATCACCAAAACCAAAACCCTAGGACTTCTCTGAGCATCGGCAGTCTCCGTCTCTTTCCCGGATCCTCGCTAGTTCATCCCGTAATCGGTTAGTGTGTAATAATCGGATTTGGTTGCTTGTAATACTGATTAGATTGTTTGTGTAAATGCTTGTTGTCATAACTTGATTTCCTCTGACTGATTTATGATGACTGTCACGATGATTATTTGTATGTCGAGATTCAATTGTTAATGATAATTGCAATGGCGGATCTGATTACCCGCATGAGTTGATTAGAGCATAGAATGATAAACAGTAGGGTTTAATATTCGGTTAGTAATCCATGAGAATAGATCAGATGCTTGAAACTCGTGTTCGTTTATGCGCACAGTTCGTATTCGGTGGATGTTTGTACGTCAGATGTTTAGGTTGGTGAAAGGGATCTGGTAACATTTGATTCCTGGATAAAGTTCTGTTGATGATTGATCATGTAATTGTTAGAGTGTAACTAGGGTTTCTGTGTTCTGCTGTTGTTGACGATGATCATGTACCTGGGGAACCTTCAGTGAGGAAGGTTAAGGTTCTTCAATGGGGAAGGTTAAGGTTCCCCGTAGGGGAATGTTATGGTTCCTCGTGAACCTGTAAGTACTTAAAGTTCCTCGCCAAGTTTATAAGTAACAGTAGTTAGTATGCTAACTCCGTTAGTGTGATAACTCAGTTAGTATGTTAACTCCGTTAGTGTGATAACTCAGTTAGTATGTTAACTCCGTTAGTGTGATAACTCAGTTAATATGTTAACTCCGTTAGAGTGATAACTCTTTAAGTATGTTAACTCTATTATGCATATTAAGAATGTAAACCCAGTTAGTTTATTAACTGTGTTAAGCTTATTTACTCTGTTAATTTTATTAACTCTGTTAAATTATGTATGCCACTCTGTTAAGTATATAACTCTATTAGTTTGTTAACTCTGTTAGTTAACTAACACTGTTAGCTTATTATTCCTGATATATATGTTAACCTGTTAAGTTTGTTAACCTTGTCAAGTATGTTAAAGAATAACCATGTTAGTATAAACTGTGAAGGACATTTATGTGGAACATGAATTGCATGGAAATGATTAACTGCTTACCTGATGCATGATGTTAACCGCCAAACACACTTTGTGACATAGATTGCATGTGAATCATTACGAACTTAAACTGATTATGTATATGTGCATCCCTTAGGACTTGACTGATTTCTTGTGAGCACATAGTTTAGCATACCGAGTAAACCAAAGTGAGTTAACACTTTTACCAAGGCATGGGATTCCTGGGATTGGGAATGGGATGGAATGATTACTCGTACTTTCATTGTTACTGGAACATGTACCACTGTCCTCGTTAGGGAAAGGACACTGATAGATACAACTAGACTAGTAACCCATGGGAAGACCCCACTAATCTTCGCAAACATGCCTGGGAGGCCGCGATACGAATACTAATCTTTGCAAACATGTCTGGGAGACCGCGATACAAATACAAATACTACTAGTCTAGGATACATGGGAAACCCCACGCCTCCAAGCGGTGGTACTCCGCGTGTGGATTTTGGGGGTGTGACAAAAGTGTCTATGAGTTGGTAATTATGTGGGTAATAAGTCCTTAAAAGGGCACCCTCTAATTTCCACTATAACTTGGTCAATTGTCGGGTCAAACTTAATATTAAAAACTCAACATAAAACTATTTTGCAAATAAATTCATAATTAGCAATGTAGAAGTTATGGAACCTGTTTTAACACTAAAATATCTGGGTAAATGATGTAAGAACATGTCTAAGCATGTTCAACCCGACAATTCTGAATTTAGGCTCGGTTCGGAACCGAAAGTCGCAAAAATATACTTTTGCTTTGACTTTCAGTTCTGACCCGATTTAGCTTGTTTTAGATATGCCTTAAGGTTTCTTTAGGACCATATTATAAGTTAGTAAAACCCTCTGAGGTTATACTACAATGTTCCTTAATTATCCGATTCATTTGCATGTTTCCGTGAATTGCTTAAATATTGACCATTATGCCCTTTTGACCTTAAAACGAGATTTTAAAAATGTGAGAGGATAAAAACCTTTATTACTGACTTATAAACTTGTCCTAAAAATTTGACGTCAGTTTGAGGTCTAAATTAGGAGTTATGCTCAATATCGTAATTTGAAACCTCTTTATTTATTAAACGGCATATTTGGCATAAAGCCTATTTAAACCCGAATTTTGACACCAAACCTTTTACCCACTGATGTAATATAATATTTTGGGATTTGTGAAGATTTTTATTTATTTTTAAATTGATCATAACATAGGGTTCTTGCTTTGATTTGGTAATTGACAGTTATACCCTTTTTGCTAATAAAATGAGTTTTACATAACATTTTGAAACAAACCTTTTGCTATTGATTTTATATGTTAAATAAAATATTTTAAGCCATCTGGACTGATAAAAATCTCAGCTTTCCTTATATAACCTGAAAATCGCTTAAAACCGACTTTTTACGCGTTTTAAACGCATAGTATGGATTAAAACTATTTTTGACATATAAGATTTAACACCTACTAATGTTTTAAATAAATTTTTATACTTTAACAGTAAACAAAAGTTTTGAACTCAGATTTCCAAATTTGACCTTTAAAGCTTATGTGAAATTACCAAAATGCCCCTAAGGTGCATAGTTTGGTTATAAATAATAAATTTCACATATATGCAATACCCTACTCATATGACTTGCAAGAATAAATATTTTTAGTGATCATTTTAGAACAGAACCTCAGATTAGTATTTAATCTCTTTTATAACCTTTAAAATGACCAAAATACCCCTATGGGGCTTAATTTGAGTTTAAATCCATTTTGGGCATAATGGAAGGTGTCCTACTGATATTACAACATATTTAAGGCATATTAACTTAGGAAACCTGTTTATGACTCATTTCTTTAACCGTTATGCATTTTTCGCGTTCGGTGCGGTTTCTGTAACTAGTTTGCATAAATTAACTGAAACGGGTCAAACCTTATCATTTTTATCTCAAAATCCTGAATGTGTAATCACATTCTAATCCGGTCTTCGCTTAACCTTACGTGTTGAACCGTATATCTTCCTTTAAAACTAACTGGTCTAAGTTTAAACTTAAGTAAGACCCGTTAAGAATCTAATAGGTTATTAAAACCTTCGTTCCAGATTTAAGAGCCCAGTAAAAGATATTTTGCACTTGCTGATTGTATACAGCTGAGATAAATTTGAATATTTTGCTCAGGTAAATACTTTTAACTTATTTTCCCTTATACGGGCTTGGGGTACGCTATATAAAATACCGCTTGGTCGGGTATTGAATTTTTAATCATATGAAGGTTAAATCATTGAGATAACCCGTTTAATCTGTTTTGTTTGTTTTAAGCCTTTGGGGGGTTAATGACCATGTCCTGGATATCCTCGGCTCATTCATTGAAATGGCCACGACTTAAGCACGGGGTGTAGGCATACACCTGCCGGTGCGTATGTAAAATTAATGCACCCGCCTGTTTGAGAATAACTCGCCGTGGGATATATTATGTGGTGTCTATTAATCTTTAACCCGGTATTCAACCCAGGCTACTGAACGTATAACAAACATTTAATTCTTTTACAAGTTTATTTCTAAATAAATATCCCATGTTATAAAAGATTATTTGTGCCTTGTGCATTAAAACCAATTTTCTTAAACACTTTTCAAAATGAGTCGGTTAATTGTATTTACCAGTGTAAACTGACGTATTTTTCCAAAAGGTTAAGTGCAGGTACTAGGCGGAATAGACTGGCTACTCCTAAGTGAATTAAATAAAGAATTATGCAAGCTTTATCACTTTAAAATCTGTTGAACAATATCTCCTTGTTTTGATCCGCCTGTGGATCTTTTTACATTCCGTTTGTAATACTTATGATACTTTCATTCGGTTTGTAATATATTTTACTTTAAACTTCCGCTATGCATTGAACTGTGATTATTTGACTATGACGATATCAACTACGTCACGATACTCCTCACTGGGCCCACCGGTAATACATGGAAATATCGGGGTATGACAAGTCTTATACTTAATGTTTTAAAATCTTGCACATTATGTCCTTTAGCCCTAACCCAGTTAGATTTTCCTGTTAAATCTGATCATGTGACTTGCACATGAGGGTATTATTTTCATTTCACTTTTAAAGGACTAGTTATGTAAATAAATTAAATGCCTAACCATTAAAGAATAAAAAATAAAAAATAAAAAATTAGATATATCTCTCACTCCTCTCTCTATCCCATTTACCACCAACATCCACCATCTACCATGACCACCACTTCTTTCTACAGTTAATTCATCAACTGCCCTGTTTTCTCTCCCAGGTCGAACTTAGCAGCATGCTCACATTGGTCATCATTATTAATCATCTGTACAACATCCTCATTACCCCCTTACCCATGTTAAACATACCCTTCCCCATAATTTTCAACATACATATCAAAATCAAGGGTTCTGTGTGACAACTGGCACAAAACCGGTAATTTCCGTACATTCTAATCATTATTTAAAGATTGCAATTATGTGCTTAAATGTCAACATTGATTGATTTCATTATATACAAGTGAATTCATGCACGTTTATTACTACAAAATATTACTTTATGCATTAACAAGAGCGTTGCGTCAGAAATACTAGTAAACTCACCGGGAAAACAATATGTCAACAATTCTGCAGAAAGCAGCCAGACAATAAAATTGGAGCCTAGGTGTAGGTCCAATGACAAGGATGCATTAAAACACAAGAGAACATACAAGGGTTCACATATAGACCTTCCAGAGACTAAAATACGCACTAAAAAGCACCCGAAACGCACTTTAAGTGCAGAATTTTATTAAATTCAGCTATAATCAGCTTTTTAATACAAAAATATCATGCAGAAATTACGTCTTATCGTCCAGAATGATTCCCTAAGTGTCGGAAATTGAAAGGGCTACAAAAGGACACTTTACAGAATGATTTAACACTTAACGAACCGGTATTCAACCGAACAACCAGACATTACTCGGGACACTAAAATTTTGCCAAACACAATGTTTATTTATTTCTTGGCTAGTCGTGATCCCCGGGACACCAACCCCCCCCCCCCCACCATATTTCCACACCATGCTGTTATATCTTGTGCTAGATTTTATTCAATTGTTTAGTAGATTGCTTGCTTGTAAATCTTACCAAGATATGTGAACATATCTTATAAAGACATGGCCAATATCATTCTCATCATCACTACAAGATTCACTCTCACTTCACTCTCTCTCCCTCTCATTTGGCTCACCCCAAACAGCCACCACCACCACCATTCCACCACCACAAACTTCCATTTTCAAGTCTCATTCAAGTGTAGAAGAAGGGTTATAGGAGCTTGCATCTTGTGGAGCTTCAAAGGAGCCTTGTTTCTTGCTTGTTCTTCATCTTTTTCTCGTCATCTTCATCACTAGATCCTACCCTAGCCTTGTGCTACTAGTAAGTTACTTGTACACCCTTGTTCGTCTTGTTTTTGTGATCAAATGTTGTAGTATGATGAGTATGTTTAGAATCACTAAAGAAACAAGAACACTAAAGAGATGAACATGAAACTTTACATGAAATCCTACATAAAAAGTTTACTTGTAGATGAAAAATGCTACTAGTTGATGTTGTCATAAGTATGTTGTTGGTTTATTATTAATTTTTGGTTATGTGATGTTAATCACCATACAATCTTGTTAAATAATGTTAGGAGACATGATTTAACAAGAAAAAGAAAATGGTTATGTGATACATAAATTAACCACTTTCTAGTTAGACATGAACTTGATGAAAATAATTTTTCACAAAATAAAATTTTACTAGTAAGTTGATGAGTTTGTAAATCCGAGAGTTACAAGGGATTTTTGTAAGCAACCAAGTTATAAAAGCGGTTTCTGAAAATCATGACTATTACAAACACTTACACTATTTTTAGAAATGAAACAAGTATGAGAATGTTTTATTTACAAGAAGAGTTCAAAGGAGATAATTTTTGTAAAAATTATTTACAAGTTGTAAACACTAAAGTATTTTATGAGAATGATTTTTAAAGAACTAAATACGCTACGGGAGGTAACTAAGTCACTAAAGGCTTTACCAAGTTACTACGCGTTTTCGGGATACATCAAGTTCATAATGTGTGTGTAACGTATATATCTTTGCTCTTGGTGATGTAAAAATTGTGTAAGACTAATTGTTGGTGTTGATGATGATTTTAAAAGAAAATAAACACATGTTTTGAAAACATGGGAAACCTCCTTTTTTAGGGGAAACCCTGTCAAAATTTCTATAGAATTTTGACAGTTAGAAAAATATAAGTTTTTGAGAAACTTATTCAAGAATAAACTTGATATTAAGTATGTAGACTCCATTTTTACCATGGTTTCCATAATTTTTGTAGACTCCAAGTAAAGAAATGATGTTTTCTTCAAGAATAAACTTGATATTAAGTATGTATATTTTTGAGAAAAATATATATATTTATTGATCACAACATTTTGTGCTAAGTGTATGTAGTATGTGTTATATGCAATAGTGTATTAGGACTTGAAAATACACTAAATACTCGTAAGAAGTGAAACTACCAAAATACACATACAGTATACAAGATACATAATTCGGGTGCAAAGTGAAAAATACAAGATACTTATATTAATTTTTGAGAAACTAATATAAGTAAGAAACATAGTTAAAAATATAAAATATTTTTAACACAACAATACAATACAAAAGATAGTGACTTGTGCCTGTACGATACAAGTCTAGTGACTGACGATAATAAAACACGTTTAGGTCACGACGCCTTATAAGCAAATCCGGTGAAGTTTACGACGCAAAGAACGCAAAGTTGTGAGTTCATGCTCCTCCTTTTCTTTTAACTGTTTTTAGTTTTATAACTTCGGGGGTGAAATACATGTTACAAATATTTCAATATTTACAAAATGGTATGATGCGTACAAAAACAAGAAGCAATCTTGGTGAGAACGAGTACCAACTATGATGTGTTTTGAGTAATGATACGAGAAATCGTGTCACGAATAGGGTACCATAAGCACCATTAATCAAAAATATACCTAGACCGTAGAACAAAAGGTTAGATCTAACGGGTACGGGCAGCCACACTCTTGGTGAGAACGAGTACCAAGCAGTGCTTTTGTGTCTCAGAAAATGCCAACTAGAAAATGCCTATGGTTTGGTTGCTTCCTATGTCGTGTCACATGTTAATGGCCTTGCAACCCATTAACAACTTGATACATACAAGAATACATGATACATACGTAAATACTTGATTTACACAAGAATACTTGATACATACCATGTTTTTCATACAAAGTATACAAGCGTTCAATACAAGATCTGCATGAATTCACACCAACATTATGTAGACTGTTTTCCAAAACTCACATGTATTTCAGGTAACTAGAAGTGGATGTGCGCGTGGTTCATGCTCTTGGATGTCGTCTATGTTTACTTTTAAATAAAGTTGTAGTCTTTCAGACAATATGTTGTCTCATGATGTAAACACTTAAACTATGTTTTTCGTTATGTAATGTAAATGGCGTTGAAGTTGTTTTTACGAGCATGCAGTATGTTTACCTTTCGTATCCAATGAGAACCTTTCATGATCACACCTCGTGCTTCCGCCGCAGAAAGGGGTGTGACAGATTGGTATCAGACCTGCGATTGTAGTGAACCAGGATTCCTTCTCGAGTCTAGTCTACAATCTCTAGGATCCTATCACGAAAACAATTTTTCAAAAAGTTTTCATTGCATAAAAATTCCCCGCGACATCCACTACCTGAAACTATTTACAAAGAGTCAAGAAAAAACACTACGAAAGTTAAGGTGCACAGGAGTAGCACTTGTCTTTAACTAAGAAATTACTTGCAATTATGTGTGATAATTAGCATATACTAGGAGTAGAATACCGCTAGTACACATGACTTTACCTGGAAACAATGGCCTAACTGAAGGAAGAAATACGAGGACGAAACGAACTGTGCGGACTGTGCAAGGAGTTACGTAATTATGGATGCATACGTAATTATGGAACTCAGTGCACAGAAACCACAGCAAGTCTTGTCACGTATAGATTCCCTTAGTGCAAGAAAAAGGTCAAACGTATACTCTTTGGAGTAATGACTTAGGGTTAAAGACAAGAACCGCCAATGTGAAGTAAGGTGTTTACCTAATTATACGTGCTTGTTGCTGTATGAATTGATTTATGCATTGCGCGGAATGTTTGATGTCACTTATGAAGTATATGCCTGCGTATAAATATATACTACTACTGTTTCCTATGACGATATCAAACAAATGTCTAACCCTATTGTGTTGTGTTATTCCAGAACATGGCACCAAGAAGAGCTGTGAACGCTCGTGATCAACCTCCTCCTCCCCCACTACCGAAGACTGCTGAAGAGCTGAACGCTCTACTGGAAGAAAGGATCTCCGCAGCTATCGCCCAGTACGAGGCAAACCGCACCGAAGACAGTGGAGGACCAAGCAATGCTAGGCGTAACGGACATGGAGATTCGTCTGGAGGAAACGCAGCTCAAGGCTGCACTTTCAAACAGTTCCTCGACTGCAAACCAATGAACTATGATGACACTGGAGGAGCAGTGGCGTTTGTGCGTTGGACGGAAAAGACGGAAGCAACTATCCGCATGAGCAAGTGTACCGCGGATCAGCAAGTCACTTTTGCTACTGGGTTGTTTGTCGATGAAGCTCTGACTTGGTGGAACTTGCAAGTCCAAAGCTGGGTGATGATGCCGCGTATGGCATGACTTGGGATGAACTGAAAGAGAAAATGAGAGAGAAGTACTCCTCTTGTGCCGAACTCCAAAGGTTGGAGACGGAGTTCTGGCACTTGACTATGGTAGGTGCTGACGTCACCGGATATACTCGAAGGTTCCATGATTTGTCTAGGGTGATTCCCTACATGGTGACTCCGGAATTCAAGCGCGTTGAACGCTACATTTGGGGACTGGCCCTAGAGTTTCGCGGCATGGTAACTTCGGCCAAACCTCAAACAATCACCGAGGCGGTAACTCTGGCTGTCACCCTTACTGAAGATTGTGTTCGTATGAAGAGGCTATTACTCAACCCAACAGAAAGTACCGAGACACATGCTGAGTCGTCCGGTGACAAGAAAAGGAAACATGCAAACCTAAATCAAGCAACTCGTAACAACAAGGGTTTCAACAACAAGAAGCGTGACACCAACCCACCTAAAGAGGCAAGAACCCTTGCAGTAGCAAATGATACTGCAGCCAAAGGATACCAAGGCACCCTGCCTAAATGCCAAAAATGCAAGTATCATCACGAAGGAGTTTGTTGTGTTCCAAGGTGCGACAAATGTGGTAGGTTGGGTCATCAAACGGAAGACTGTTGGGGAAAAGGAAACAGGAACGAAAATGGAAATCGCAATGGTACTGGTAATAGAAACAACGGCGAGAATGGAAATGGCAATGGTAATCGAAATGGGAATGGAGCTGGGCGAAACCAAGGATGCTTTAGTTGCGGAAGCAATGAACATTTCATGAAGGACTGCCCAAAGAGAAACAATGCTCATGCTCGAGCATTTGTGATTGGAGCAAGGGACGCACGCGAGGACCCTAACGTGGTCACCGGTACGTTTCTCGTTAACAATCACTTTGCATCCATATTATTTGAAACTGGTGCCGATTATAGTTTCATGTCTGTGGAATTTAAACGTATGCTTGGGATAGAGTCTAGTAGATTGGATATTCCTTACTCCATAGAATTAGCCAATGGTAAACTTGTTAAATCGGGTGAAGTTGCTAGAGGCTGCACATTAGAACTTGGTGAACGAAGATTTAGCATTGACATCTTACCTATTCAATTGGGTAGCTTCGATGTAGTGGTCCGGATGGACTGGTTGTCCAAGAACAAAGCTGAAGTCATTTATCATGAGAAAATCATTCGCATCCCTTTGGCGAATGATGAAACTCTCATCGTACATGGAGAAAGACGAGACGCGCCTCTGCGAATCATCAGTTGCATGAAGGCACAGAAGTGCTTAAGGAAAGGATGTGTTCCTTTCCTAGTGCACGTCGTAGATAAGAACGCTGTGGAGCCGAAACTCGAAGACATTCCTGTGGTGAAGGAATTCCCTGATGTTTTTCCCGAAGATCTGCCAGGACTACCTCCGCAACGACAAGTCGAATTCCGTATCGACTTGGTCCCAGGAGCCGCTCATGTAGCCAAGGTGCCCTATCGGCTTGCACCATCCGAGATGCACGAATTATCTACACAACTCCAGGAGTTGTTGGATAAAGGATTCATAAGGCCGAGCTTCTCGCCCTAGGGAGCTCCAGTATTGTTCGTGAAGAAAAAGGATGGAACTCTGCGGATGTGTATCGATTACAGAGAACTGAACAAGCTCACAATCAAGAATCGGTACCCGTTGTCGAGGATTGATGACTTATTCGACCAATTGCAAGGATCGAGCTACTATTCCAAGATCGACCTTCGATCTGGATACCATCAGTTAAGGATACAAGAGGAAAGCATTCCAAAGACTGCATTCAGAACACGCTATGGGCATTACGAGTTCCTTGTGATGCCATTCGGGCTGATAAACGCGCCAGCGGTATTTATGGATCTGATGAACCGCGTATGCAAACCATATCTCGATAAATTCGTGATTGTATTTATCGATGATATCTTGATTTACTCGCGAACGAAAGAAGAGCACGAGCAGCACCTCAGAACCATTTTGGAACTACTAAAGAAAGAGAAACTTTATGCGAAGTTCTCGAAATGCGAATTCTGGATTCGCGAAGTATAGTTTCTTGGTCACGTCGTGAATGAGAAGGGCATTCACGTAGACCCATCCAAGATTGAAGCCATAAAGAATTGGGAAGCCCCCAAAACACCAACTGAAGTTCGACAATTCTTGGGCTTAGCGGGCTATTACCGACGTTTCATCGAGAATTTCTCCAAGATAGCTCAACCGCTAACTACCCTTACGCAGAAAGACAAGAAGTACGACTGGGTGACAAACAGGAAGAAGCCTTCCAACTGCTCAAGAATAAGCTATGCGATGCACCAATACTATCCTTACCCAAAGGCACTGAAGACTTCGTGGTTTACTGCAACGCTTCGCGTCAAGGTTTGGGTTGCGTGCTTATGCAGCGCCAAAAGGTCATCGCTTATGCTTCAAGACAATTGAAGGTACATGAAAAGAATTATACCACGCACGACTTGGAACTCGGCGCGGTGATATTCGCCTTGAAGATCTTGCGACACTATTTATATGGTACTCAATGTACAATCTTCACGGATCACAAAAGCTTACAACACATACTTGATCAGAAGGAATTGAACATGCACCAGCGGCGATGGGTCGTGTTGCTAAACGATTACGACTGATGAGATTAAGTACCATCCTTGAAAGGCAAACGCTGTAGCGGATGCTTTAAGTCGGAAAGAAAGGGTTAAGACCTTAAGGGTTCGAGCGTTGGAAATGACTATTCGAACGAACCTCACTTCACGTATTCGTAAAGCACATCAAGAAGCCCTTAAGATGGAAAACCGCAAAGCTGAATACCTCCGGGGTGCATTGAAGTACATGGCGCCAAATGAAGAGGGAGCCTTATACTTTGAGAAGCGTATTTGGGTTCCGCTCTATGGTGGCCTACGAGAAGTCATCCTTGATGAAGCGCATAAATCGAGATACTCGATCCATCCAGGATCGGACAAGATGTATCAAGACTTAAAAGAACACTATTGGTGGCCGAGACTCAAGAGCGACGTTGCTGTGTATGTTGGAAAATGCCTAACCTGTGCTAAAGTTAAGGCTGAATATCAGAAACCGTCTGGCCTACTACAACAACCAGAGATTCCCATGTGGAAGTGGGAGCAAATCTCGATGGACTTCATAACCAAGTTACCCAAGACCCCTAGAGGGCACGATATGATATGGGTGATAGTTGATCGATTGACGAAATCTGCGCATTTCCTACCGATCCGAGAGAAGGATAGCACTGGAAAGCTTGCTGAGATATACTTAAAAGAAATCGTGGCACGTCATGGAGTGCCTATCTCGATTATTTCAGACAGAGATGGACGCTTTATCTCAAGAATCTGGCAATCCTTTCAGGAAGCCTTTGGATCTCAGCTAGATCTAAGCACGGCATTCCACCCGCAAACAGACGGCCAGAGCGAACGGACTATACAAACGTTAGAAGATATGCTTCGCGCATGTGTCATGGACCAGGCGGTAGCTGGGATACTCATCTACCTTTAGTTGAGTTTTCCTACAATAACAGTTATCATACAAGCATAAAAGCCGCACCGTTCGAAGCTCTGTACGGCCGCAAGTGCCGCTCGCCCTTATGTTGGGCAGACGCCGGAGATAAACACATGGTTGGTCCTGAGCTTGTAGAAGAGACAACCGACAAATCATGCAGATCCGAGAGCGCATTAAGGTGGCTCGAGATCGATAGAATAGCTACGCTGATCGAAGATGAAAACCATTAGAATTCGAGGTGGGAGACAAAGTGTTGTTAAAAGTTTCACCTTGGAAGGGCGTAGTCAGATTTGGCAAGTATGGGAAGCTGAATCCCCGATACATCAGACAATTCAAGATCTTGGAAAGAATTGGTACCGTGGCATACAAGTTGGAATTACCGGCAGAACTTAATGGAGTACATGATACGTTTCATGTATCCAACCTCAAGAAGAGTCCAACACAAGAAAACGTGATCATCCCTGTGGATGAAGTGCATATTGACGACACCCTCCGATTTACAGAATAACCCGTTGAGGTTACCGACTGGAAAGTCAACAAGACCAGGAGGAGCACTATCAAACTTGTCAAAGTACGTTGGAACTTTAAGCACGGACCCGAGTACACGTGGGAACGTGAAGACCTGTTCAAAGAAAAGTATCCCCACCTATTCAAGAAGACTCTTGCGAGAGTTAGTTCAGCCTGAATTTCGGGACGAAATTCTTTTAACGGGGGGAGACTGTGACAACTGGCACCAAACCGGTAATTTTCGTACATTATAATCATTATTTAAAGACTGCAATTATGTGCTTAAATGTCAACATTGACTGATTTCATTATATACAAGTTAATTCATGCACGTTTATTACTACAAAATATTACTTTATGCATTAACAAGAGCGTTGCGTCAGAAATACTAGTAAACTCACCGGTAAAACAATATGTCAACAATTCTGCAGAAAGTAGCCAGACAATAAAATTGGAGCCTAGGTGTAGGTCCAATGACAAGGATGCATTAAAACCCAAGAGAACATACAAGGGTTCACATATAGACCTTCCAGAGACTAAAATACGCACTAAAAAGCACCCGAAACACACTTTAAGTGCAGAATTTTATTAAATTCAGCTATAATCAGCTTTTTAATACAAAAATATCATGCAGAAATTACGTCTTATCGTCCAGAATGATTCCCTAAGTGTCGGAAATTGAAAGGGCTACAAAAGGACACTTTACAGAATGATTTAACACTTAACGAACCGGTATTCAACCGAACAACCAGACATTACCCGGGACACCAAAATTTTGCCAAACACAATGTTTATTTATTTCTTGGCTAGTCGTGATCCCCGAGCACCCTAACACCCACTACATATCAAATAAATACACTATGTAAGTAACACTTGGAAACTAACTAACTATTACACTCTAGTTACAAAATATTTACAACCAACCCCCCCCCCCAACCGAATTCGGTCCCCTTGTGGACCCACCATATTTCCACACCATGTTGTTATATCTTGTGCTAGATTTTATTCAATTGTTTTGTAGATTGCTTGCTTGTAAATCTTACCAAGATACGTGAACATATCTTATAAAGACATGGCCAATATCATTCTCATCATCACTACAAGATTCACTCTCACTTCACTCTCTCTCCCTCTCATTCGGCTCACCCCAAACCGCCACCATCACCGCCATTCCACCACCACAAAATTCCATTTTCAAGTCTCATTCAAGTGTAGAAGAAGGGTTATAGGAGCTTGCATCTTGTGGAGCTTTAAAGGAGCCTTGTTTCTTGCTTGTTCTTCATCTTTTTCTCATCATCTTCGTCACTAGATCCTACCCTAGCCTTGTGCTAGTAGTAAGTTACTTGTACACCCTTGTTCATCTTGTTTTTGTGATCAAAAGTTGTAGTATGATGATTATGTTTAGAATCACTAAAGAAACAAGAACACTAAAGAGATGAACATGAAACTTTACATGAAATCCTGCATAAAAAGTTTACTTGTAGATGAAAAATGCTACTAGTTGATGTTGTCGTGAGTATATTGTTGGTTTATTATTAATTTTTGGTTATGTGATGTTAATCACCATACAATCTTGTTAAATAATGTTAGGAGACATGATTTAACAAGAAAAAGAAAATGGTTATGTGATACACAAAATAACCACTTTCTAGTTAGACATGAACTTGATGAAAATAATTTTTCACAAAATAAAATTTTACTAGTAAGTTGATGAGTTTGTAAATCCGAGAGTTACAAGGGATTTTTGTAAACAACCAAGTTAGAAAAGCGGTTTTTGAAAATCATGACTATTACAAACACTTACACTATTTTTAGAAATGAAACAAGTATGAGAATGTTTTATTTACAAGAAGATTTCAAAGGGGATAATTTTTGTAAAAATTATTTACAAGTTGTAAACACTAAAGTATTTTAAGAGAATGATTTTTAAAGAACTAAAACGCTACGGAAGGTAACTAAGTCCACTAAAGGCTTTACCAAGTTACTACGCGTTTTCGGGATACATCAAGTTCATAATTTGTGTGTAACGTATATATCTTAGCTCTTGGTGATGTAAAAATTGTGTAAGACTAATTGTTGGTGTTGATGATGATTTTAAAAGAAAATAAACACATGTTTTGAAAACATAGGAAACCACCATTTTTAGGGGAAACCCTGTCAAAATTTCTATACAATTTTGACACTTAGAAAAATATAAGTTTTTTGAGAAACTAATTCTCTAAAAATGAGCCTAAAAACATTTACCAAGGTTTCCCTAATTTTTGTAGACTCTAAGTAAAGAAATGATGTTTTCTTCAAGAATAAACTTGATATTAAGTATGTATATTTTTGAGAAAAATATATATATTTATTGATCACAACATTTTGTGCTAAGTGTATGAAGCATGTGTTATATGCAATTATGTATTAGGACTTGAAAATACACTAAATACTCGTAAGAAGTGAAAATACAAAAATACACATACAGTATACAAGATACATAATTCGGGTGCAAAGTGCAAAATACAAGATACTTATATTAATTTTTGAGAAAACAATATAAGTAAGACACATAGTTATAAATATAAAATATTTTTAACACAACAATACAAATACAAAAGATAGTGACTTGTGCTTGTACGATACAAGTCTAGTGACTGACGATAATAAAACACGTTTAGGTCACGACGCCTTATAAGCAAATCCGGTGAAGTTTATGACGCAAGGAACGCAAAGTTGTGAGTTCATGCTCCCCCTTTTCTTTTAACTGTTTTTAGTTTTATAACTTTGGGGGTGAAATACATGTTACAAATATTTCAATGTTTACAAAATGGTATGATGCGTACAAAAACAAGAAGCAATCTTGGTGAGAACGAGTACCAAGTATGATGCGTTTTGAGTAATGATACGAGAAATCGTGTCACGAATAGGGTACCATAAGCACCATTTATCAACAATATACCTAGACCGCAGAACAAAAGGATAGATCTAACGGGTACTGGCAGCCACACTCTTTGTGAGAACGAGTACCAAGCAGTGCTTTTATGTCTCAGAATATGCCTACTAGAAAATGCCTAAGGTTTGGTTGCTTCCTATGTCGTGTCACATGTTAATGGCCTTGCAACCCATTAACAACTTGATACATACAAGAATACATGATACATGCGTGAATACTTGATTTACACAAGAATACTTGATACATACCATGTTTTTCATACAAAGTATACAAACGTTCAATACAAGAACTGCATGAATTCACAACAACATTATGTTGACGTTTTTTTTTTCAAAACTCACACGTATTTCAGGTAACTAGAAGTGGATGTGCGCGTGGTTCATGCTCTTGGATGTCGTCTATGTTTACTTTTAAATAAGTTGTAGTCTTTCAGACAATATGTTGTCTCATGATGTAAACACTTAAACTATGTTTTCCGTTATGTAATGTAAATGGCGTTGAAGTTGTTTTTACGAGCTTGTAGTATGTTTACCTTTCGTATCCAATGAGAACCTTTCATGATCACACCTCGTGCTTCCGCCGCAGAAAGGGGTGTGACATTCTGATCGGCGAAGGGACAACCAAATTCGAAGAGTTCAACATTCAGGGGGATTTCGAGGGTGTGTTTACCTGTTGTGTTGGCCGTTGTAGTTGGTTAATTGTCTTCACTGCCTCATCAAACAAAACTGCAACTTCTCGTCCCAGAGTAGCACCCGAATGAGCAGAACCACCTCCATCGGAGTTGATAGAGCAGTTTGCTAGTCTCTTTTTGTCATACCTCCAGCTTTCCTTTCCATCAGACCGCAATGAAGTTGTGGGTTGATGAATAAGAGGCGTACCTTCAAACTAGTGCAACTTTTTATTTGGAATTTGAACAAAATCGTTCACCCCTAGGGTTTGCTGATGATCAAAACCACGATGTGGAAGATGGAGTCGATTTTGGCGCCAAATCTTTGAAGTCTAGATTGGATAACGGAATTCGATTCTGGTCATTCTAAGATGGCTTTTGGATCCCTTTGTTACTCAAAATCGACAGCCCTGATGTGGATTTGCAGGTAACACCGTCACTTATACCCTTGTTCTTTAGGGCACCAACAGACCTTATGGAGATATGGCGTGATAATAACTCCTCCACCGAATTTGAGGTTGAATCATGGGGAAAAGGGTGTGGTTCCCATCAGTTGAAGGATCCATTAATTCGCGGTGTGGTGATGGCAGTAGGTGATGTGAGGTGGATAGTGGTGGTGATGGTGATGGTAGATGGTGGGTGTTGGTGGTAAATGGTAGAGGGAGAGAGGTGTGAGATATATCTAATATTTTATTTTTTAATGGTTAGGTATTTTATTTATTTACACAATTAGTCCCTGAAAAGTGAAATGACAATAATACCCTCATGTGCAAGTCACATGACCAGATTTACCAGAAACAATCTAATTGGGTTAGGGATAAGGGACATAACGTTCAAGATTTTAAAACATTAAGTACATGACTCATCAATTTGAAAGATAAAGGATATCGCCTGAAATTCACTATAAAGATAAAGGACAAAATTTGAAATTCATATAGTTTCTTGTAAATCATTCATCAAAAAGAAAGTTACATCTACCTGATTCATTTGTTGTTCATCAGTTTGGTCCAAATTTGCCTCTTGATCATGGAATCAGTTGGGACACCTTGAAACAAAGTGCCCATACTCATCCCATCAGTTGCACAGAAAGATCTCTTTTTCTTTCCTTTCTAATTTTTATCACCATGGTTCGTTGAGGAATTTTGTTGAACACGATCCTGGTGTTATCCTGAACGTGACCACGGCCATCACCAATTAAAGAACCTAAATTGCATCCTCTACCCTTATTACTATCACGACTACGGTTAGAAGATTTAGATTTCGAGTAAAGTAACTTATATTGGCTATCTTCACTTTGAAGTTCATCATTCGTCCTCTTTCTGTAGGCATTTAGTCTACCGACTATATCTTCAAAAGCAATTGTCTTGCAGTCTAAGAGTTTTTCAATCGAAGCTACAATATGTATAAACCACCTAGGAAGACTTGTAAGAAAGCTTCTTTACCAATTTTCATTCTTCAATAATTTCTCTAAGTGTGGCAAACTTAGAAGCAATTCCAAACTATTTTGCAGCGAACTAGTCTATCATGCCAGTATCCTTTATCAATAAACCCTCGAACTTGGTCATTAAAGTTGGAAACCTTGCCTCTTTTACTCGTTCAACCCCCAAATTCCTAGTCTTTATTGGCTTCCTACATGTCTTTAGTTGATTTCAGGTTAACGATTTGAAGTATCACATCCTCAGGTATCAATTGGAATAGAATGGGGCTTGAAGTAACACTCGGTATATTACCGCTACATTTCATCACCCAGTTTAGTTCCCTTGTATTTCTCCATATATTTTACTAGGTTAGAACCCGAGTATTATACGAGTTTAATAAATGTAATTTTATATACCAAATAAAAAACGATATATTTTTATAAACCTCATTTATTACACGTGCTGAGTAAATATAATTTTATACATTAAATAATAAAAAAATTGTATCTTTAAGAAACTTGTGTATTGTGCGGGTGAATAAATGTAATGTAATGTTATATAACAAACAATAAAAAGTTATATTTGAAAAAAAAAACCATGTGTATTCACGGGTGGAAGAAATGTAATTTTATATGCTAAATAATAAAAAAAATTATATTTAAAAAAACTTGGTGTATTATACGGGTTGAATAATAAAAAATGTTATATCTTTAAAAACCCTGTGTATTACACGGGTTTATCTATTGTTAAAAAAATCTTTCTAAATCAAAATGGATTTTTTATTATTTCTTAAATTAGGTTAATACTATTTTAAATTTTTGGTTTGATTAATAAGTTGCTTAATATAATTTCTCATAGTTAACAATAATAACATTAACAATAAATAATATGCATGTTTATTACTGATTTGAGTATGATTTGGTATATAAAAATAACACTTTTTAGTTTAGATAAGACTTTACGATTTAAAGTTTAGTTTAGATAAAACTTTACTGTTTGAAGTTAAGTTTATGCCAATTATTTAGAGTTGATAAGATTTATATTAAGTTAATTAATATTTAATAATTGAAATTAAATAATAATTACCTACAATTAAGGATGGTCTAGAATAATGACAAGTGTCCCTTTATAGGTTTCTTTTATTATATAGTACTAGCGGTAAGACCCTTGTACAAACACGTGTCGTTTCTTAGAAAACCATGCATAACACATATTGACAGAGAGTAAAAAAATAATTAGAGTAGACTTACAAAATTGATATGAATTAATGGTCAATAGGTTTATTCAACAGTAATTCAATTATTGTTGATAGCAAACTATTGTTGTCTATTAACTGTTAAAAACTTATGTTTCTTTCCAACAGACTTTCCTAAAAACTATCATCCATTATCTCCAATCGAGCTTGCCAGATGGATAGATAGTAACTATCAGATGTTAGTCAACCCATGTTAAAAAGGTCAGTCAACAGAAATTACAAAGGTTAGTAAACAGATGTTAAGAGAATAATGTTATTAACAAAGAATTTAGTACTCTCATTAAAAATGAGAGCTGCAAACTTGTTGCTACAACGCCAGATATAAACATTTTTCACAACATGTGTTCTCAGGATAGACTTAATGCAGAGCAAGTATCAAATGCTTTCAAAAAGTTGTATTGCTTTCCAACAAAAATTTCTTAACAACAGTTCTTCCATTATACCCAACAGACTTTGCCAGGTTGACAGATGTTTAGTATCATCATAGATTTTGTAAAACTTCTTTGTAAACCACATTAGTAGTGGTTGTACAGACTCGTTTCTCTTTATCACAAATCAAAAATTTCAACCACTTCCTACTTTTTACTCTAGATACAGCAACATAGAGCTGTCCATCACTAAACACTGGACGTGGAAGATATAAACCAACACGCTCCAATGATTATCCTTGACTTCTATTTATTGTCATAGAAAAACATAGTGAAAGTGGGAATTGTCTTCGAGAAATCTTCACTGGTATTCTTTTATCAGAAGGTGTCATCTGCAGTCTTGAAATCAAAGTATGATGACCTATATTAGTCCCTGTGATAATTTTTTGCTTCAGTCACAACTTTTCCGAGCCTCGTGACTTGTAAACATATACCATTACATAATCTATTTGCCTGATCAATGTTTCTGAGTAACATTGATGTGCACAAAATGCAACAAATAAATTACATCAATTGTGGCATAAAACTAACCCTTTTTTAGTACTAATGTTGGAAAAAGTGTGCTTTTGTCTTCCTTTTGTATTTTCAGGATTAAATGAGCTCAAATGAATAAAAGAAGCAAAAATACAGCTAAATCTAACATAAATACAAGAAAAGGAACAAACGTGGCATGCCCGACCTCCCGACAGCATCTTCCCAAAGCAAAACAAGAAGACAGAAGACTGAACACGCCCCGTGCTCAGTGAGCACGGGGTCGTGCCCAAGTGTCAGCAGAAAAGACAAAGTGATAGAAGCTTCTACTGCCCACCACGGGGCCGTGCTCAGCGGACACGGGGGCGTGGTCAACTGTTGCAGATGCATTTAATGAAATTGCGAATTGCATTTAATGAAGAGAGAGAGTTGGATGGACACGGGGCCGTGCCCAGTGGACACGGGGCCGTGCCCAGGCTTCTGTTCAGCCTTTAAATAGGAGTGCTTGGAGCTCTTACAACTCATCCCTTGGCACACCACCTCTCTCACACTTCACCCACCACCCACCACCCACCACCATCACAACACCATCATCCACCACCATCATCCATTGTCAATCATAGAGTGTGTGAGTCGTCTCGAGATCCAAGATTGATCGTAAGAGTTCTTGACAATCAAAGGCCATGTTTGCCTAAGTCTCTTACATCACTTGGTGAAGACAAGTGTTTAGTGTAATACTTTTTATTTTTAATCTTTGGCACTTTTTAATTGGTTTTGTATTAATGACTTTAATTACTAGTTTCTTATGTTGAAGGTGATTCTTCCTTATCGTTTGTCCGTGGTGTCTTGGCATTATTTTACTATCTATATAAAATGAAAGATTTTCACCATTCATATCTCCATGGTCTATATGGAGGTATGTTGGCTATCTGGTCGGGGGTTAAGGGAACGGTTTGGTAAGAGTCTTGCCATTGTTCAGTGTATAGATCCTGCAAAGGACCTGGGTCAAATTTGGTAGGACCTCCTTCAATACTCAACGGTATTGGATGGCGGGGGTCCAAACTCTTTGATCCCCTCATAAGTTAAAATACTATTAAAACTTTAACCCGGCTACTTAGGACTGTATCCCTGCTGACTCAGACTACTTAGCCAAGGGTAACGTCGCCTTCAAAAGAGGGGCCTAGCACATTATGCATTAATAACTTAATTAATTATCTTTCAATAATCCGACCCTTTAGGATTGTATCCTTGCTGACTCAAACTACTGGGTTGATGGTAACGTCACCTTCAAAAGAGGGGCCTACTACAATAACTAAGATAATCTCTTAAACAAGTGCAAAAGTGCGAAAATAATCAAAGGTTACACTACACACGAGTCGGATCCAAGTGATTCATCTTGTCTATCTGTTTTTACTTTTATTTTATTTTCAGCATTTTAGTTAGTTTTATTTTTCTAGTTTAAAAATCTTTTGTCACACCCCAAAAATCCACCTGCGGAGTATCATCCGCTTGGGAGCGTGACTTGTCACACCCCGTCCGCGTATAACATGCAACCGCGGCGGAAACGCCGGGGAGTGTTGGGACAGAATTAATTGTTATACAACCATGGAAATTAAAGTTACATTTTATTTATTAAACAAGGGTAGTACATTGTCTTAAACAGGAAAATAAAGAGTTTATAAACATAGTTAACTAAGTCTATCTTCAGTTTTAGTCTCTAAGGCACAGGTCCGCCCTAGTATCGTGATCAACATCCTATGGAACAGCTCCTAAAAACACATGTGAAAGTAGGTACGTCAGCATAAAAATGCCTGTGAGATACATAGGTTTTGTGAAAGTGGGATTCATGACTTGAGTTTTAAAGAATGTTTAATAACAGTCAGTCATGGACCTTGTAATTTGTCTTGCTTTGTAAACCGTTTGAAAAACGATAACATCAAATGATATGTATAGATAAGTGCAAGGGTAAACGAGTAACCAAGTAAAATAAGTTGAATATAATAAGTTGTTTTGTAAGACAATGTTTTATGAAAAGTATGTAATTTGTATAAAATGTTATGTGTCTAAACTGAAATAATTTAGATAACGCTAAGATATGTAATATTATACAAACATTTATATATAGGAAGTACCAGCGGCGTATCCACCATGTTTGCATCATATTACATACTCCACGTTACTCAAACCATTTACCCAAACCAATCCACCATGTAAATTGTTCATGTATAATCCAAATGTCAAGTGTTATTGTGTAAACCGTGTCAAATGTTTATGTGCAATGTAGACCACCAAATGTGAATGTCAATGTCAACGTGTTTATGTTCAATGTAAATCATGTAATGTGTATCCCAAAATGTATCATGTATGGTAAGCGAAATGTATCAACTTAAACCATATGTAAAATGCACAAAACAAGTTGTTGAAGTAAAACGTGGTTTAAATCAACATTATGTTCTGTGGAAAAGTGCATGCTCTATTGATATTAACATTTATGCGGTATTGTAAACTATGCATACATCCAAGCCTTGAGACTGCGGCGATAAACCCTTAAACAAATTAATGGTTTATCTAAGTTATGTATATCGAATTCGGTCATTCCTTCCAATCCTATCAAACCCAGGATTTCAGAAACGGGAGTTGTCAATTCCTATGGTACCACTACCTACTAACGAACGGCGCAGCTAATGTTAATGAATGTATTGTCCCATGTTAAACAAACCAAATGTCATAACAAAATGAAGGCATGTGATGTAAACAATTGTACTAAGTATGCTAAATAAACATACGAAGCAGAAATGTTCATGTAAATCAATGTGCCCATATGCTGAGTAAACATATGCAGCAGAGATGTTCATGTAAATCAATGTGTCCATATGCTGAGTAAACATATGCAACAGAAATGTTCATGTAAATCAATGTGTCCATATGCTGAGTAAACATATGCAACAGAAATGTTCATGTAAATCAATGTGTCCATATGCTGAGTAAACATATGCAACAGAAATGTTCATGTAAATCAATGTGTCCATATGCTGAGTAAATATATGCAACAGAAATGTAATGTAAATCAAATGTACTATGTACGCACACAATGGGCATACGTAGCATGAAATGTAATGAAATCGTGTACTATAATGTACTAACAACATAGCAGGCATATGATGTGAAAACATGGAAAGCATGAAAGTGACAGATAGGTACATGTGTTTCACCTCAAAACAGTTTGGAAAACAGTAAAAGAGGGGTTCAATGTACTCACCTGAGATTGCTTTGAATTCCTTGTATAATAACCAGATAATGCTAAAGATCACGGGATATCAAACGGCACCTAATAGGTAGCTATGTTAATATACCGGACCAAATCGGAAGGATCGGATAGTACGTGGGTTCGTAAACCAAACGAGTATGGAGACTCGTGTAATAGGGTTTAACAAAGCCTACATACTAAAATGAAACTTAACCTAGGTGCTTGCGACCCATCACGACCCGTTTAGGTAGCTTATGCTACCTTACGCGTCGTTCGCGTAGAACGCGTCTGGAACGCCTAACATCGTGACCACAAGGCATAACCTCGGAAGGTTATAGCTATGGTCACCTAACGTGTTTGGTCGGATCCTAATGATCGACCAAATGGGTCGGGTTCGAAAGTGTAAGCGATGGTTTAGATCGCTTACCTTACGACCCTATATAAGCATTAAACTAAAAGTGACGAGCTAAGCATGTTAGAACATGCTTACCTAAGTTTGAAAACAGGTTTGACATCAAAACAAACGGCTTTGATGCCCACGAGTAGTTTGGTTACAAAATATGCAAGAATGCACATTTTGGCCGAAACTACGACTCATCACTGAGCCTAGATAACGTGGTGATCAGTAGGTATAGTCACTACGGACTATAACCATCGTGATCACGCTCACGTTATGAAGTTCTAATGAACTTCGCATCGACCATAAGCTGGTCAATGCAGAAAGTCAACAAAACGTCGACTTTCGGACTCGAAAAGCGAATAAAACAATGAAAGATTACTTACGGAGGGTCCCCGAATGCTAATCGAGATCAGAGAAACTCAGGTATGAAGCAATACTTCAACTTAGAGCTTTTTAGATCTGATTCTTGTGATTTTTACACAAAAAGGGGGGGGTATTTATAGGAAAAGTGGAACCGTTAGGATCGTTTTATCGAATATCGTGCCATGATCTTGTGCGTACATGTGTTACAATGCTAGATTCACTGAATATGGCCCTTGGCCTTTCATTGGGTGAAAAGGCAATCGGACCTTTCGCGATTTGAAGTGCCAATCAGCATTAAATGTGGGTTCTGCTGTACTGGGGACCCCTTACGGACCGTATGGGCTTTGGCTTACGGTCCGTAAGCCCCTAGTTTGGCAGATTTACAGTTTTGGTCCCTGCAGCACCAAAACTTGGTATTTGATGCGTTTTTGGCACGTTTAAGCCCTGTTAACCTCATTTCAAAGCTCTAAAAAATGATGTTAAAGTATAGGGAACTGAAAATGTGCTCAAAAATATGTCGGATGTCGGTTCGTTTGGCCGTACGGTCGCGATGTTCGGTTAATTACGACGGAATGCGCATAAGCGCGAAAGACGATCCAAATTGCGCGACGAATGGATTTTTCTCATGCCAAACACTAAGGCATAATACTAGGATGCTTACATAAATTTTTGGATGTCCGGATGTATTCAGAACGTAAGTTACGCGCGAAAGTGCAAACTTGTGCACTTTTTGACACTTTTAGCCCCTGAATGATCCAAAAGTTTGTTTTAGCATACCAAACCCCTCAAAGCCTATTTCTAAGCTATGTAAAGGATATTTATGGTATGTTTAACTTATGGACATGTTCCGGAATGTTAGTTACAGTTTAAATTGGCATACTTTCGCAGTTTGTCAAGTTTAGTCCCTGTAAGCGAATTAACTTGTTTTTGCCATACCAAAGCCTTCAAAACTTATTTCTAAGTTATGTAAAGGTTATTTAAGGTATGTTGAGTATATGTTGATGTTCCGGAGTATTTGTCGCATTAAACTGAGTACGTTTACGTACTAGTTTGCGTATAATTCTCCAGAAAGCGATGTAGAGTTTGAAATTGAGCAAAAGTCAAAACATGAAAAATGTGAAACACAACCAAACAAACATTGGAATAAAATAACATTGTTTTATTGATAACTGAACTGTTCACAATGATTACAAGCACAAATGTTACAGTCTCCCCTACTTGTGGAAATTTCGTCCCGAAATTTATTTAGAGGAAACTCCTGGAAACAGATGCGGATATTTTGCCTTCATTTGATCTTCACGTTCCCAAGTAAACTCGGGTCCACGCTTTGATTCCCAACGAACCATGACCAAAGGAATGCGCTTGCGTTTGAGCCACTTGACTTCACGTTCCATGATTTCCACCGGTTTCTCAACAAATTTCAGTGTTTTATCAACACGAATCTCGTCAAGCGGTATGTGGAGGTTTTCATCAGCTAAACACCTCTTGAGATTGGACACGTGAAAAGTTGGATGAACATTTCCAAGTTTAGGAGGTAACTCAAGTCTGTAGGCTACCTTACCGATTCTTTCGACGATCTTGAATGGTCCAACGTATCTAGGTGCAAGTTTTCCTTTCTTTCCGAATCTGATCACACCTTTCCAAGGTGAGACCTTAAGTAATACACGATCACCGACTTGAAAATCCAAGGGCTTGCGTTTTAAGTCCGCGTAATTCTTTTGACGGCTTCTAGCTGTCTGAAGGTTATCACGAACTTTCTTAACCTTTTCTGTTGTCTCTAAAATGAGGGCAGGTCAAGTAAGTTGAGCCTCGCCAATCTCATTCCAGCAGACTGGTGAACGACATTTTCGACCATAGAGAGCCTCGAAAGGAGCCATGTTGATGCTGGAGTGATAACTGTTGTTGTAGGAGAATTCAATCAATGGAAGATGCGAATCCCAACTACCACCAAAATCGATCACACAAGCTCTAAGCATATCCTCCAGTGTCTAGATTGTTCTTTCAGATTGTCCATCCGTTTGCGGATGATAGGCTGTGCTCAGATTAAGTTGGGACCCCATAGCAGATTGCATGGTTCTCCAAAAATGAGAGGTGAAACGAGCATCTCTGTCAGAAATGATGTTCAAAGGAACACCATGTCGAGCTACGATTTCATCCACGTAGATTTGAGCAAGTTTGTCAGCCGAAAAATCCTCACGGATTGGTAAGAAGTGCGCTGACTTGGTAAGACGATCAACGACTACCCAGATGGCATCATGACCCTTCTTTGTGCGCGGGAGTTTAGTAATGGGATCCATAGTAATGTTTTCCCATTTCCAAACTGGGATCTTTGGTTGCTCCAATAAACCAGAAGGACGCTGATGTTCAGCCTTAACCTTAAGACAAGTAAGGCATTTGGATACGTATAAGGCAATGTCTTTCTTCATACCAGGCCACCAATACTGAATACGAAGATCCTTATACATCTTATCTGAGCCAGGATGAATAGAATAGCGAGACTTATGGGCTTCATCCATAAGAAAGGTACGAAGATTATCTTGGCTTGGGACACACAAACGGTCCATGAAGTAATACGATCCATTGCCCTTCAGCTCTAGAGCAGGAGTTATGTGATAAGGAAATTCCTTGTCTATTAAACCTTGTGAAACACAAGCTTGTTGAGCCTGAGAAATACGAGCTTGGATATCGGTTTGAATAACAGATTGGACACGTACACAATGAAGCTTAGTACGTTCGTTGCGACTCAATGCATCGGCTACGACATTCGCCTTACCGGGATGGTAGCGAATCTCGCAGTCGTAGTCGTTTAGAAGTTCAACCCAGCGTCGTTGCCTCATGTTGAGTTCTTTCTGATTGAAGATATGTTGAAGACTTTTGTGGTCTGTGAAAACCACACATTTTGTCCCGTACAAATAGTGTCTCCAGATTTTGAGAGCGAAGACAACTGCACCCAACTCAAGATCATGAGTGGTGTAGTTTTTCTCATGTATCTTCAACTGCCTTGATGCGTATGCTATGACTTTGTTTCTTTGCATCAGGACGCAGCCAAGACCTAATTTAGATGCGTCGCAATAAACGACGAAATCATCATTGCCCTCGGGCAATGTTAGGACAGGCGCGTCGCAAAGCTTTTGTTTCAAAGTTAGAAACGCTTCCTCTTGTTTGACTCCCCAGTCAAATGGCTTGTTCTTCTGAGTTAGAGTAGTTAGAGGAACTGCAATCTTTGAGAAATTCTCAATGAAGCGGCGGTAATAACCCGCTAGACCAAGAAAAGAACGAACTTCAGTAGGAGTAGTAGGCGTATCCCAATCCTTGATCGCACTGATCTTGGAGGGATCTACATGAATACCTTGTTCGTTGACAATGTGTCCCAAGAATTGAACCTCTTTAAGCCACAATTCACACTTGGAGAGTTTGGCGAAAAGTTGCTCTTTCTTTAGGAGTTCCAATGTAAGACGAAGATGTTGTTCATGATCAGCTCGCGTCTTGGAATAAATTAAGATGTCATCAATGAAAACGATGATGAACTTATCCAAATAAGGTTTGCAGACCCTATTCATCAAGTCCATGAAAACAGCAGGAGCATTAGTCAAACCGAACGGCATGACTATGAACTCATAATGTCCATAACGAGTACGGAACGCCGTCTTGGGAATATCTTCTTCATGCACACGGAGTTGATGATATCCAGATCGCAGATTAATCTTTGAAAAGTAAGAAGCGCCTTGCAATTGATCAAAGAGATCATCAATGCGAGGTAGGGGATATCGATTCTTGATGGTGAGCTTGTTAAGCTCACGATAATCGATACACATCCTGAAAGATCCATCCTTCTTCTTTACAAAAAGAACGGGAGCACCCCAAGGTGAAAAGTTAGGACGGATAAAACCTTTGTCGGAGAGCTCCTAAAGCTGCTTAGACAACTCTTGCATCTCGGATGGTGCAAGACGGTATGGAGCTCTGGCAATGGGATTTGCACCAGGTACGAGATCAATACGGAACTCGACTTGGCGTGCTGGGGGTAGACCAGGTAACTCTTTAGGAAAAACTTCAGAATAATCCCGAACGACAGGAATATCTGAAATAGTCTTACCCTTGCCTTTATCTGTTGTGAGATGTGCTAAGAAAGCCACATAGTGCTTTCGCAGATATTTCCGAGCTTTAAAACAAGACATGAGTTTGAGACCACTGACAGGCTTCTCACCACGAACCTGTAGGATCTCGCCTGTCGACAGCGGCACACGAACAATCTTCTCAGAACAAACTATCTCTGCGCGATGCTTGGATAACCAATCCATTCCCACTATAACGTCGAAGCTTCCAAGTTGCATTGGCGTGAGGTCAATAGGAAAAATATGGTCGTTAAGGTTTAACTGGCAGTTGCGTAGGACAGAATTAAGAACAATGGGTTCTCCACTGGCAACCTCTACTGTCAAAGGTTTACCTAGTTTCGTTCTAGACACGCGAAGCATTGTCTCAAAAGACAATGACACAAAGCTCTTGTCGGCACCCGAATCAAAAAGAACAGATGCTGGCTGATTATTAATAAAGAACGTACCGTTCACCACTTTGTTGTCTGCTTGTGCTTCTTGTGCATTCATGTTGAAGACTCGACCTCGAGCCTGTGCCTGATTCTGGTTTGCATTCTGGTTCTGGTTGACTAGTCTTGGACACCGATTTCTGTAGTGGGTCAGATCCCCACAGTTATAACAAGCACCTGGTGGGTAGTTTGGTCGTACAGCCTGACCCTGTTGCTGAGCAACTTGTTGAGCAGGGTTCTGAACTGCGCGATTCTGCGCAAACCGACAAACATCGGCAAGATGACCCGACTTCCCACAGTTAGTACAGAAACGGCACTGATATTGCGACTGATGGTGACTGTTGCATTGATTGCACAAAGGTGCACTTCCTGAGTAGGGCTTCTTCGCTGGAGGCTGGTTGGGAGCTGCCTGGTTAGCTTGGGCAGTGACAGCATAGTTTTGGGAAGCCTTACGCTTCCTTGACCCCCTTGAGGAACCAGAATCCTTTCCCTTCTTGTTTTGACCTTTCTTGCTATCGTCCTTGTCAGCTGACTGCTTCTTGCCCTTGTCACCCTTCCTGTGTAGCTTATTCTTTCGAATCTGCGACTCAGTCAGTGTCGCTGATAACTCGATTGCCTGACGGAGTGTGGTAGGGTTGCTACCAGTGAGGATGTCTTGTACTGAGTCAGGTAGGTCGTCGATATACCTTTCGATGGCCTTATCGAGTGGGGTAACCATAGTTGGGCAAAGCAGACTCAACTCCTCAAACCTATCAGTATAAGCCCTGTACTCGCCACTATCTTGCTTCAAAACATCAAATTCTTTCTCCAACGCCCGTTGTTCATGACGAGGACAAAACTCCCACATCATAAGAGCTCTCAGTTCAGCCCATGTCTGAGCTAGAGCAACTTCTGCACCTTGATCTCTCATAACCCCGTTCCACCACGTAAGAGCCCTCTTCTGAAACACACTCGAAGAAAACTCGACCTTGCGATTGTTAGGACACTGCACGTGGCGAAAAGTGTTCTCGATGCTCTCGAACCACTGAAGAAGCCCAGTTGCTCCCTCAGAACCACTAAACTTGAGTGGCTTAGCCGAGTTAAAATCCTTGTATTTGCATGTACCATTGTTGTTGTTGTTGGCCTGGTTCCATTGAGCGAAGAGATTTGGGAATTGAGCAGCCATCTGCTGCGCAATAATCTCCGCCAGCTCGGCAGTAGCTATTTGGTTGTCGCGTCGAGGAGGCATTCTAGAAGAGAAAAACATGAAATGAAATGAGTGAGATGATTGGATGAAGAGAATGAGATGAAGCAAAATCAACAAAAGAAAAGATGGCGGTTATGCATCGCAAAGCAAACAAGCGACATGAAATGTCTAGTCAAAGTAAATGGGTCAGAATTAGTGTATCGCGAAGACATGCTCGCCTATAAGTGAACACTCACCCCAAGAGTTCCCAGGTAAGAGTGACTGGTCCGATTATGTGGATTTGTACGAACACTCTAGCCTTAGACAGAAAACCCAGGGTACAGACATTCACTCTTCCAGTTCGCACGTGTTCACACTATTAACCCAAAACTTTGACGGGATTTTTAAAATCCAAAGAGGTTCAAAACCATATAACAGAGGGTTCAAAACCTTATAACAGAGGGTTCAAAACCTAGTAATCAATCATCCTAGAACAGATGATTAATTTTCAAAGCGGATTCGGAACCGAAGTTCCCGTTGTGGTTATCACCTAAGGATAGGTGATGTGCATGTTTTAAACTCTAAACACAAGAAAACTTATGTTAGGGTACTAGAAAGTTATAGTCTAGGTCAAAGCATTACTAATAACCTAATTCCCTATAACCAATGGCTCTAATACCAACTCTTCTGTCACACCCCGGCCGCGTATAACATGCAACCGCGGCGGAAACGCCGGGGAGTGTTGGGACAGAATTAATTGTTATACAACCATGGAAATTAAAGTTACATTTTATTTATTACACAAGGGTAGTACATTGTCTTAAACAGGAAAATAAAGAGTTTATAAACATAGTTAACTAAGTCTATCTTCAGTTTTAGTCTCTAAGGCACAGGTCCGCCCTAGTATCGTGATCAACATCCTATGGAACAGCTCCTGAAAACACATGTGAAAGTAGGTACGTCAGCATAAAAATGCCTGTGAGATACATAGGTTTTGTGAAAGTGGGATTCATGACTTGAGTTTTAAAGAATGTTTAATAACAGTCAGTCATGGACCTTGTAATTTGTGTTGCTTTGTAAACCGTTTGAAAAACGATAACATCAAATGATATGTATAGATAAGTGCAAGGTTAAACGAGTAACCAAGTAAAATGAGTTGAATATAATAAGTTGTTTTGTAAGACAATGTATGAAAAGTATGTAATTTGTATAAAATGTTATGTGTCTAAACTGAAATGATTTAGATAACGCTAAGATATGTAATATTATACAAACATTTATATATAGGAAGTACCAGCGGCGTATCCACCATGTTTGCATCATATTACATACTCCACGTTACTCAAACCATTTACCCAAACCAATCCACCATGTAAATTGTTCATGTATAATCCAAATGTCAAGTGTTATTGTGTAAACCGTGTCAAATGTTTATGTGCAATGTAGACCACCAAATGTGAATGTCAATGTCAACGTGTTTATGTTCAATGTAAATCATGTAATGTGTATCCCAAAATGTATCATGTATGGTAAGCGAAATGTATCAACTTAAACCATATGTAAAATGCACAAAACAAGTTGTTGAAGTAAAACGTGGTTTAAATCAACATTATGTTCTATGGAAAAGTGCATGCTCTATTGATATTAACATTTATGCGGTATTGTAAACTATGCATACATCCAAGCCTTGAGACTGCGGCGATAAACCCTTAAACAAATTAAAGGTTTATCTAAGTTATGTATATCGAATTCGGTCATTCCTTCCAATCCTATCAAACCCAGGATTTCAGAAACGGGAGTTGTCAATTCCTATGGTACCACTACCTACTAACGAACGGCGTAGCTAATGTTAATGAATGTATTGTCCCATGTTAAACAAACCAAATGTCATAACAAAATGAAGGCATGTGATGTAAACAATTGTACTAAGTATGCTAAGTAAACATACGAAGCAGAAATGTTCAAGTAAATCAATGTGCCCATATGCTGAGTAAACATATGCAGCAGAAATGTTCATGTAAATCAATGTGTCCATATACTGAGTAAACATATGCAACAGAAATGTTCATGTAAATCAATGTGTCCATATGCTGAGTAAACATATGCAACAGAAATGTTCATGTAAATCAATGTGTCCATATGCTGAGTAAACATATGCAACAGAAATATTCATGTAAATCAATGTGTCCATATGCTGAGTAAACATATGCAACAGAAATGTAATGTAAATCAAATGTACTAAGTACGCACACAATGGGCATACGTAGCATGAAATGTAATGAAATCGTGTACTATAATGTACTAACAACATAGCAGGCATATGATGTGAAAACATGGAAAGCATGAAAGTGACAGATAGGTACATGTGTTTCACCCCAAAACAGTTTGGAAAACAGTAAAAGAGGGGTTCAATGTACTCACCTGAGATTGCTTTGAATTCCTTGTATAATAACCAGATAATGCTAAAGATCACGGGATATCAAACGACACCTAATAGGTAGCTATGTTAATATACCGGACCAAATCGGAAGGATCGGATAGTACGTGGGTTCGTAAACCAAACGAGTATGGAGACTCGTGTAATAGGGTTTAACAAAGCCTACATACTAAAATGAAACTTAACCTAGGTGCTTGCGACCCATCACGACCCGTTTAGGTAGCTTATGCTACCTTACGCGTCATTCGCGTAGAACGCGTCTGGAACGCCTAACATCGTGACCACAAGGCATAACCTCGGAAGGTTATAGCTATGGTCACCTAATGTGTTTGGTCGGATCCTAATGATCGACCAAATGGGTCGGGTTCGAAAGTGTAAGCGATGGTTTAGATCGCTTACCTTACGACCCTATATAAGCATTAAACTAAAAGTGACGAGCTAAGCATGTTAGAACATGCTTAACTAAGTTTGAAAACAGGTTTGACATCAAAACAAACGGCTTTGATGCCCACGAGTAGTTTGGTTACAAAATATGCAAGAATGCACATTTTGGCCGAAACTACGACTCGTCACTAAGCCTAGATAACGTGGTGATCAGTAGGTATAGTCATTACGGACTATAACCATCGTGATCACGCTCACGTTATGAAGTTCTAATGAACTTCGCATCGACCATAAGCTGGTCAATGCAGAAAGTCAACAAAACGTCGACTTTCGGACTCGAAAAGCGAATAAAACAATGAAAGAATACTTACGGAGGGTCCCCGAATGCTAATCGAGATCAGAGAAACTCAGGTATGAAGCAATACTTCAACTTAGAGCTTTTTAGATCTGATTCTTGTGATTTTTACACAAAAAGGGGGGGTATTTATAGGAAAAGTGGAACCGTTAGGATCGTTTTATCGAATATCGTGCCATGATCTTGTGCGTACATGTGTTACAATGCTAGATTTACTGAATATGGCCCTTGGCCTTTCATTGGGTGAAAAGGCAATCGGACCGTTCGCGATTTGAAGAGCCAATCAGCATTAAATGTGGGTTTTGCTGTACTGGGGACCCCTTACGGACCGTATAGGCTTTGGCTTACGGTCCGTAAGCCCCTGGTTTGGCAGATTTACAGTTTTGGTCCCTGCAGCACCAAAACTTTGTATTTGATGCGTTTTTGCACGTTTAAGCCCTGTTAACCTCATTTCAAAGCTCTAAAATGATGTTAAAGTATAGGGAACTGAAAATGTGCTCAAAAATATGTCGGATTTCGGTTCGTTTGGCCGTATTGTCGCGATGTTCGGTTAATTACGACGGAATGCGCATAAGCGCGAAAGACGATCCAAATTGCGCGACGAATGGATTTTTCTCATGCCAAACACTAATGCATAATACTAGGATGCTTACATAAATTTTTGGATGTCCGGATGTATTCAGAACGTAAGTTACGCGCGAAAGTGCAAACTTGTGCACTTTTTGACACTTTTAGCCCCTGAATGATCCAAAAGTTTGTTTTAGCATACCAAACCCCTCAAAGCCTATTTCTAAGCTATGTAAAGGATATTTATGGTATGTTTAACTTATGGACATGTTCCGGAATGTTAGTTACAGTTTAAATTGGCATACTTTCGCAGTTTGTCAAGTTTAGTCCCTGTAAGCGAATTAACTTGTTTTTGCCATACCAGAGCCTTCAAAACTTATTTCTAAGTTATGTAAAGGCTATTTAAGGTATGTTGAGTATATATTGATGTTCCGGAGTATTTGTCGCATTAAACTGAGTACGTTTACGTACTAGTTTGCGTATAATTCTCTAGAAAGCGATGTAGAGTTTGAAATTGAGCAAAAGTCAAAACATGAAAAATGTGAAACACAACCAAACAAACATTGGAATAAAATAACATTGTTTTATTGATAACTGAACTGTTCACAATGATTACAAGCACAAATGTTACATGACTGACCATGATCAAGCCACCAATCATATTGAACATGTAATTAATAAGTAAAAGTAAATGCCATTCAACCACCAATATGAAAGGTGTTCAAAATATAAGTATGTTAACACTGTTTAGCGGAAGCGTATAAATAAAACCCAACATAATAAAGTATGAAATGTCATAAAGTGTTTAACGAAACAATTACGATCCAAACCCACAACGACCAGCTCCTCCCTGTGCAAGCTCCATGTATCTAACGACCTGCAAGGCATGTAACAGAGGATCAACAACTAGTTGAGCGAGTTCACAGAAAGTAAATGCGTAATAGTAAGTTCGTTTGTAGCATGTGGCTCTACTGGGCCGATAGTACGTTCTATTGGTGGGGGCTTCCCATGTTGTATATCCACTAGACTATTGGTAACCATAAGTGTTCTTCATAACCTGAGAACGGAAATACGTACAAGCTTTACGTAGGTCTTACGTAAGTATCCTTCACAAACCGAGGATAGGGGTACGCGGGGGTTTACGTAGGTTTTCGTAAGTGCCTGACACAACCGAGGCAGTAGTGAGTATAATTTCACGTAGGTTTTACGTGAGTGTCCTTCGCAACCTGAGGACAGTGAATAGCACAAGTATACGTAGGTTTTACGTATGTGTCCTGCACAACCGAGGACGATGGTAGGTAGTCTAGTAACAGTGTAAGTACGAATCTATTCAATCTCATTCCTTTAATCCCATTCCCAACCCCTGGGAATCCCATGCCTTAGTAAGAGTGTGAACTCACCTTGGTTTGCTCGGTATGCTAAGTATGCGCTCAAGTAAATCAATCATGTCCTAGGGTATGCATGTATTCGATAATCAGTGTACGTTCATATTGTTCACGTATAGGTATAATCACAGTGGATGATGCATCAAAAGACACCAAGTAACATGTTGCACGTATTCATAATCATACAAGTCATGCATAGTAACTAACAGTAGTTAATTATCTCGGTTAAGTTTTAACAGCATAGAATGAGTTACTGTGTTGATATATAACTCGACGAAACTTACTTGTTTCGTCGTGTAACCCTTCGACGAAACCCTCCCCTTTCGTCGTTCATATCTTTGGCGAAACACTTTCTGTTTCGTCAAGATCCCCTTTGGCGAAACACACTCTTGTTTCGTCAAGAATTCCATTTCATCAAGTTTAGATTCGTGAAGGCATTAGTTACGTCAACATTATGTCAGTTACAATTACCAACAGGAACCCTAATCGCCGTCAACATCGCACACAGAATCATACGATCATCATCATTCAGAATCATATTGCCTTTATTTCAGATGTTGTCAATACCATTGAATACGAATCATACCGTGACCATGTGTTAAACCTTAGGAGATCCGACATGTGCGTTTATCATTACATGAATGTGTATTACAAATTCTGCCCTATAACATCCTAATCTGATCATTAAGAACAAGCAATTTCAGTTTGGACACATGTAATTATAACCGATCGTATATATATATCGTCATGGCCAAATAAATCAAACATGAACACGTTCATAATCTAACATGATTCCTAGAGATTTGAAGCAAAGATAGTAACAGATGATACGAAGAACAGTCACACAACGTTAAACACTAACCGCGTTGATCCGTATGCTAATGAGATCGATTACATGGATATCCGGAGAGACGTGATAGCCGACAGCAGGGAAAATAGTTCTAGGGTTTTCTTGCTTTGCCAAATAGTGTCAAACAACAGTCGGTTCTCGCTAAATATACGATTTGATAGACTGGGCCCGTAGTGGGCCTCGGCGAATCGTTGGGCCGGCGAATCAGCTTGTTTCATCGACATGTTCTTGACGAATCAAAGGCCCGTTTCGTCGACAGGATGCATGGCGAATCACATTTGATTCGTCGGGTCCTTAATGGGCTTTAGGTCCGTAATGGTTTAATCAGTTAAGTTCTCATGCTACACTTATACAACCAAACACATAACCATGCAAACACAATAATCATACTCATGCAAACACATTGCACTTTATCATATCACAACGGTTTCAGTTATAATTCAAATAAACCAACGACTAAACAGTCAAAGTCAACGTGCAGTAAATGAGAAAGTGAAAGTCGAAAACTCGAGTTGTCACATTATCCCCAACTTAAAAGAAATTTCGTCCCGAAATTTGGTACGTACCCACTAAGGAAGCTCGTTACGTTGCATGGTTTTCCTGGGGTGTCACATCCTCCCCCCGTTGATCTGGAATTTCATCCCGAAATTCCGTGGTAGCTTCAGCCTCAGCAGTGGTTGTACTGTTCGCGAACAACTGGGGATACTTTTCTTTCATTTGGTCTTCACATTCCCAGGTGTACTCTGGGCCACGTCGGGAGTTCCAACGAACTCGAACAAGAGGGATTCTCTTGTGTTTGAGGACCTTCACATCCCGGTCCGTGATTTCAACAGGTTCCTCGACGAAGTGCAACTGTTCGTCGATAGTGAGTTCCTTAAAGGGAATTATGAGGGTTTCATCTGACAGACATTTCTTCAGATTCGACACGTGAAAAACATTATGAACTGCCCCGAGTTCTGCTGGTAGGTTTAGCTTGTAGGCCACTTTGCCTATTTTCTCAATGATTTCGAACGGTCCGACGTACCGCGGATTTAGTTTGCCTCGCTTGCCAAAGCGAACCACACCCTTCCAGGGTGAGACTTTCAGTAAAACCCGGTCCCCGACCTGAAATTCCAATGGTTTCCTACGCTTATCCGCGTAGCTTTTCTGACGGTCGCGAGCCGCCGCCATACGTGGCCGTATCTGCGCAATCTTTTCCGTGGCGTCCACTACAATCTCTGGACCCGTGATCTGACTATCCCCCACCTCTGCCCAACAGAGAGGTGACCGGCATTTACGCCCGTACAATGCCTCAAATGGAGCGGCTTGAATGCTGGTGTGATAGTTGTTATTATACGAAAACTCCACCAAAGGGAGATGCTTTTCCCAGCCGTTGCCGAAGTCGATAACGCAAGCCCGAAGCATGTCTTCGAGAGTCTGGATCGTGCGCTCAGACTGCCCATCCATCTGAGGATGATATGTTGTGCTCATGTCTAACCGTGAACCAAAAGATTTGTGCATCGCTTGCCATAGCTCTGATGTGAATCGTGCATCCCGATCCGAAATGATGGAGGTGGGCACCCCGTGCCTCGAAACAACTTCTTTAAGATAAACGTCTGCGAGGGTGGAGAACTTATCCGTTTCCTTAATAGCCAGGAAGTGTGCAGACTTGGTGAGTCGATCCACGATCACCCATATAGTATCATTCCCACGCTGAGATCTGGGTAGGCCTGTAACAAAATCCATGGAAATTTCTTCCCATTTCCATTGCGGTATCTTGGGTTGCTGAAGTAGGCCCGCTGGTTTCTGATACTCCACTTTGACTTTTGCACATGTCAAACACTTGCCGACGTAAGTCGCGATGTGGGCTTTCATGTTAGGCCACCAACATGTTGTTTTGAGATCGTGGTACATTTTATCCGACCCTGGATGTACCGAGTAGCGAGACTTGTGTGCTTCATCCATCACAAGCTCTCGTAAACCGCCATAAAGTGGGACCCAAATACGCCCCGCTACATAGTAGGCGCCGTCTTCCTTTTGTTCCATTCGTTGCCTTGAGCCGCGTAAGGCTTTAGCCTTGACGTTTTCGGGTTTCAATGCTTCTATCTGAGCAGTTCGTATCTGTGCAGGAAGACTGGACTGAATAGTGAGCTGCAGTGCTCGTACACGTCTAGGTGTAGTGTTTTTCCGGCTGAGGGCGTCAGCCACAACATTGGCCTTGCCTGGATGGTACTTGATGGCGCATTCATAATCGTTCAAGAGTTCGACCCATCCTCGTTGACGCATGTTCAATTCCTTCTGTTTAAAGATATGCTCGAGACTCCTGTGATCGGTGTAAATTGTGCACTTGGTACCGTACAGGTAGTGTCGCCATATCTTAAGTGCAAAAACAACAGCTCCCAGCTCTAAATCGTGCGTCGTGTAGTTCCGTTGATGAACCTTGAGTTGACGAGAAGCGTAAGCTATAACTTTATCCCGCTGCATCAATACACAACCAAGACCCTGTATCGATGTGTCACAATAAACCACGAAGTCATCCGTGCCCTCCGGGAATGAGAGAATAGGCGTGCTGCAAAGCCTATCCTTTAGGTACTGAAAAGCGGTTTCCTGAGTATTACCCCAACGGTAGGTGACACCCTTCTGTGTCAGTAATGTAAGCGGCTGAGCGATCTTTGAAAAGTCTTTGATGAATCGTCTGTAGTACCCCGCCAAACTCAAGAATTGGCGTATTTCCGTTGGTGTACGCGGTGCAGGCCAGTTCCTGATCGAATCTACCTTGGATGGATCGACATGAATCCCCTCCTTGTTTACCACATGGCCTAAGAAATGGACTTCACGAAGCCAGAAGTCGCATTTTGAAAACTTGGCGTACAGTTGTTCCTTTCGAAGAAGTTCCAAGATAAGTCGTAAGTGCTGCTCGTGTTCCTCCTGACTCTTGGAGTAGATCAGAATGTCGTCGATGAAGACAATGATGAACTTTTCTAGATAGGGCTTGCACACCCTGTTCATAAGATCCATGAAAACTGCAGGCGCGTTCGTTAGCCCGAATGGCATGACTAGAAACTCGTAATAGCCGCAGCGAGTTCTGAATGTTGTCTTAGAGACGTCCTCATCCTGGACTCTCAGCTGATGGTAACCTGACCTTAGGTCGATCTTGGAGTAGTAGCTCGACCCTTGCAACTGGTCGAATAAGTCGTCGATACGAGGAAGAGGATAACGGTTCTTCACTGTGACCTTGTTCAATTCGCGGTAGTCTATACACATCCTGAAAGTGCCATCCTTCTTTTTCACGAATAGTACTGGAGCTCCCCAAGGCGAAGAGCTTGGATGAATGAAGCCCTTATCCAAGAGCTCTTGTAGTTGCTTAGACAGTTCTTCCAGTTCAGTTGGAGCCAAACGATACGGTGCTCGAGCTATAGGTGCTGCTCCTGGAGCTAGCTCGACTTGAAACTCGACCCGGCGATGAGGCGGTAGACCAGGTAAATCTTCAGGAAACACTTGAGGAAATTCGCGTACAATTGTGATATCCTCTATTCTTTTCTCTTTCGTCGATGCATCAGTAACTAGTGCCAAAATGGCAGTGTACCCCTTTCGTAAACATTTCTGAGCCTTCAGGAAAGAGATGATGCCAACCACAGCACCACTCTTGTCGCCTTGAACTTCGAGAGGTTCTTGACCAGAACGAGGAATACGAATGATCTTCTCCTTACATAGGATCTCTGCTTGATGCTTGGATAACCAATCCATACCAACGACAATGTCAAAACTACCCAGAACTATAGGAATGAGGTCGATGGAGAAAGTCTGACCAGTGAGGATAAGATTACAACCCTGAACTATATGTGTGGCCTCTAGACTTTTACCATTAGCTAATTCTACGACATGTTTGGTGTTTAGGGGAGTTGGAGCACGTTTTAACATTTGGCTAACTTTCAAAGACACATAACTCGTATCCGCACCCGAATCAAACAGTACAGTAACATAAAAGTCGTCAAGAAGAAACTTACCCATGACTACGTTGGGATCATTCCTGGCATCACCCTGCCCCAACACAAATGCACGACCCCTTGCTTCGTTGCCGTTGTTGTTCCCACTGTTGTTGTGGTTGCCATTGCCCTGATTGTTGTTATTGTTGTTGTTGTTCTGGTTTCGGTTTAACTGAGGGCAGTGTCTCTTGAAGTGACCTTCTGCGCCACAATGAAAACATCCCTTGTTGCCCTGTTGCTGATTCTGCTGTGCTTGTGGCTGCTGCTGATTCTGATTCGCAGGCCGAGGACTCCTACAATCCTTGGCCTCATGACCCATCTTGAGGCATCTTTGGCAGCGACCCTTGTTACACTGGCCACTGTGGTGTTTGTTACAGTTGTTACACTTTGGAAGGTTCCCTCGATATCCACCCTGCCTGTGACTGCCTGAAGATTGCTGACTGGGACTCTGATAACTGTCAGTCTTTCGCTGTTGAACCTGTGACTGAACTAAAGCTGATCCCTTGCTGCAATCCCCATCCCATTTTCTCTTGTTGTCACTGGGAGTAGCAAGTGTAGTAGAGGTGGTAACGGTAGCAGTAGCGCTGATACGTTTAGGCAGCTTGTTCTGTTCCACTGCCTGGTCCATGAGGCGATGAGCGAGGCGCTGAATAGCTTGGATATTATCAAGATTAGCCGATGTCACATGGCTCTGAATTTCTGGCGCCAACACTTTGAGATACAACTCGATGCGCTTAATTGGAGGGTCCACCATAGTTGGACACAGCACGGCCAGCTCGTTTGACCTTTTAGTATAAGCTTCAATTTCTGACCCAGTCATTTTCAGATGGTAAAACTCATCTTCCAGCTTGTGGATGTCTTCCCGTGTGCAGTATTCCCTTTTGATCAGTTCCTTGAAATCATTCCAAGGGGTGGCGTTAGCAGCTGCCAACCCTAAAATCTGAACTTGCGCGTTCCACCAAGTTAGCGCAATCCCCTCTAAAGTACCAGTGGCATATTTCACCCTGCGAGCCTCAGGGCATTCACACATTTCAAACACAGACTCTAGCTTTTCGAACCAATGGAGGAGTCCAACCGCTCCTTCAGTGCCACTAAACGTGCTTGGACGACAGTCCATGAAGTTCTTGAAAGTACAGACAGGTTGTGGGGCGTGTTGACCTATTGTGTACAAATAGGACAAAGTTAAACACAAGAGTTAATGTAGGATCTAAAGATCCTAGTGTGAATCACATCCACAGGGTATACTACCTGCCTGTGCAGCTGCAAGTGCCGCAGCTACTTGTTCATTGATAAGAGCCGTCAACTGGGCTTGAGTCATGTTCACACGTCCATACATGATCTTCATAGCAAAAGTAGAATAAGTGAGAATGGTTCGCGAGTAGTGCGATGACAGAAGAGTGTAAGCACATAGGTGTTCTCATGAAATGACGCATAGTAAGCAATGTAATCTAAGCATACTGCGAGCAAAGTTCTATGTAATTCTAGCATGTAGGCAATAAACATAAACCTTATTACCTAGGATGTTGAGTCTTGCACGTGGAGCGAAGCGTCGTTGTGGATCGTTGAGAGCACCGTACTGGTTATAGTCTGGTTTTAATAAAAACGTTTTCCCCATATTAAAACCAAGTTCTCTATAACCAATGGCTCTGATACCAATCTGTCACACCCCCAAAAATCCACCTGCGGAGTATCATCCGCTTGGGAGCGTGACTGACCAGGATCAAGCCACCAATCTTATTGAACATGTAATTAATAAGTAAAAGTAAATGCCATTCAACCACCAATATGAAAGGTGTTCAAAATATAAGTATGTTAACACTGTTTAGCGGAAGCGTATAAATAAAACCCAACATAATAAAGTATGAAATGTCATAAAGTGTTTAACGAAACAATCACGATCCAAGCCCACAACGACCAGCTCCTCCCTGTGCAAGCTCCGTGTATCTAACGACCTGCAAGGCATGTAACAGAGGATAAACAACTAGTTGAGCGAGTTCACAGAAAGTAAATGCGTAATAGTAAGTTTGTTTGTAGCATGTGGCTCTACTGGGCCGATAGTACGCTCTATTGGTGGGGGCTTCCCATGTTGTATATCCACTAGACTATTGGTAACCATAAGTGTTCTTCATAATCTGAGAACGGTAATACGTACAAGCTTTACGTAGGTCTTACGTAAGTATCCTTCACAAACCGAGGATAGGGGTACGTGGGGGTTTACGTAGGTTTTACGTAAGTGCCTGACACAACCGAGGTAGTAGTGAGTATAAGTTCACGTAGGTTTTACGTGAGTGTCCTTCGCAACCTGAGGACAGTGAATAGCACATGTATACGTAGGTTTTACGTATGTGTCCTGCACAACCGAGGACGATGGTAGGTAGTCTAGTAACAGTGTAAGTACGAATCTATTCAATCTCATTCCTTCAATCCCATTCCCAACCCTTGGGAATCCCATGCCTTAGTAAGAGTGTGAACTCACCTTGGTTTGCTCGGTATGCTAAGTATGCGCTCAAGTAAATCAATCACGTCCTAGGGTATGCATGTATACGATAATCGGTGTACGTTCATGTTGTTCACGTATAGGTATAATCACAGTGGATGATGCATCAAAAGACACCAAGTAACATGTTGCACGTATTCATAATCATACAAGTCATGCATAGTAACTAACAGTAGTTAATTATCTCGGTTAAGTTTTAACAGCATAGAATGAGTTACTGTGTTGATATATAACTCGACGAAACTTACTTGTTTCGTCGTGTAACCCTTCGACGAAACCCTCCCCTTTCGTCGTTCATATCTTTGGCGAAACACTTTCTATTTCGTCAAGATCCCCTTTGGCGAAACACACTCTTGTTTCGTCAAGAATTCCATTTCGTCAAGTTTAGATTCGTGAAGGCATCAGTTACGTCAACATTATGTCAGTTACAATTACCAACAGGAACTCTAATCGCCGTCAACATCGCACACAGAATCATACGATCATCATCATTCAGAATCATATTGCCTTTATTTCAGATGTTGTCAATACCATTAAATACGAATCATAACGTGACCATGTGTTAAACCTTAGGAGATCCGACATGTGCGTTTATCATTACATGAATGTGTATTACAAATTCTGCCCTATAACATCCTAATCTGATCATTAAGAACAAGCAATTTCAGTTTGGACACATGTAATTATAACCGATCGTATATATATATCGTCATGGCCAAATAAATCAAACATGAACACGTTCATAATCTAACATGATTCCTAGAGATTTCAAGCAAAGATAGTAACAGATGATACGAAGAACAATCACACAACGTTAAACACTAACCGCGTTGATCCGTATGCTAATGAGATCGATTACAAGGATATCCGGAGACACGTGATAGCCGACAGCAGGGAAAATAGTTCTAGGGTTTTCTTGCTTTGCCAAATAGTGTCAAACAACAGTCGGTTCTCGCTAAATATACGAATTGATAGACTGGGCCCGTAGTGGGCCTCGGCGAATCGTTGGGCCGGCGAATCGGCTTGTTTCGTCGACATGTTCTTGACGAATCAAAGGCCCGTTTCGTCGAGAGGATGCATGGCGAATCACATTTGATTCGTCGGGTCCTTAATGGGCTTTAGGTCCGTAATGGTTTAATCAGTTAAGTTCTCATGCTACACTTATACAACCAAACACATAACCATGCAAACACAATAACCATACTCATGCAAACACAATGCACTTTATCATATCACAACGGTTTCAGTTATAATTCAAATAAACCAACGACTAAACAGTCAAAGTCAACGTGCAGTAAATGAGAAAGTGAAAGTCGAAAACTCGAGTTGTCACATCTTTTTCTAACATTTTGATTTGATTAGACGTTGAGGATAAACCGGTACTAAAAGCTCTTGTGTAATTGGACGACCTCGGTATCTTACCAACACTATACTACGTCCACGATGGGTGCACTTGCCCATATGTGTGTTTAGTGTTAGTAAATATCGTGTTTATAAATTTAAAACTTGGCTAAAAAGTGTAAAAAGGGCTTAAAATATACATCTAAATTATATTACACCTAACGCACATCAAGTTTTTGGCGCCGTTGCCGGGGACACAAGGATTTTAAGAAAGTTAGGAATCAGCGGCCTAATTATTTTTTTTATTTTATTTTTTTATTTTTTAGGATTTTCTTAGTGTTTCAGCTTCTTCAGAGCTCAGCACGGGCCGTGCCCAGCAGTGTCACTGGCAGTTTTTATTTTCCGAGTTACAGAGAGCTGAGCACGGGGCCGTGTCGGTGCAACACGGGGCCGTGTCCAACTTTCCTGTAATAGGGATCCAAAAAACAATAGCTGTATCTCCGACCACGGGCCGTGTTCACTGAGCACGGGGCCGTGGTGAACTTCCTGACCAACATTCTTTTCTGTTTTTATTGCAGGACTAGGAACCGGACACCACATCTGAACCTTCTACATAGTGTATGAGCTCCAGTTCTAGTAGAGACATAAAAGAACCTCTAGAAGAACCCGAACGCTTTCTCAGAAAAAGACTTAAAGCTAAAAACCAAGAGAAGGTTTCGGGGGACCCACTTCCAATGGCGGACCAACGTGCCCTCATGGATTACCTACGACCCACCGTGGGTAATCTCGGCGCCGCTATCAATACACCGAATGTTGAAGCTAACAATTCGAACTTCGGCCACATTTGATACAAGTGCTTCAAAACTCCACAACCTTCCATGGGCTTGCGGACGAGGATCCCCATCTACATATTACTAATTTCTTAGAAATATGTGACACCTTTTAGATCAATGGAGCATCAAATGACGCCATCCGCCTTCGAATGTTTCCATTTTCACTAAAAGACCGAGCAGAAGCTTGGCTTAACGCCCTCCTAGTTGGTTCGGTAAACACCTGGGATGAACTAGCCCAAAAATTTCTATATAAGTATTTCCTCCCGCTAAAACGGCTAAATTAATGACTGAAATTAATACATATTCACAAGAGGATGGGGAATCCTTATATGAAACATGGGAAAGGTTCAAGGAGCTATTGCAAAAGTGTCCTTATCACGGTCTTGTGGTATGGCAACAAGTATCCACTTTCTACAATGGGTTGTTGCCACACACAAGACAAACACTTGACTCTAGCTCCGGGGGACTTTTAGATAATCGCCGCCCACATGAAATATACAATCAAATTGAGGAAATTGCTCAAACCAATTTTCAGTGGCAAACTCCCCGAGGCAATAAATCTATTACCCCGCGCGCCTATAAGGTTGATGAAAGCACTTCTTTACAAGCCCAAATCGAGGCCCTTTCTTCAAAAATAAAAAAGTTAGAAATGACAAAAACGGTCTCGGTCATGGCTTGTGAAGGGTGTGGTGGACCACATGAAAATTGGAGTTGTATGAAAGATACAGATGATCAACCAGAGTCGGTAAACTACATTAACAATAGACCTAGGCCGTCGGGTCCTCCAACGGGTACCTACAACCAAGGATGGCGTAACCACCCTAACCTTGGTTGGAGAGAACCCGACAATAGTAGTAACCAACAAAGCCTAAACCAACGAATAAACTTTCAACAACCAAGAAGCGAGTCACAAAATTTCCCTCAACAACAAAATTTTTTTGGACATATTGAGGATAATGTGTAATTTAAGTGTGGGGGGGGATGCTAAAACTTTGAATCTTACAAGTCCTAATTAACAAGCCTTACACAAAACTCTATTGGAACCGCTAATCACCCCAAATTTTTTCAAAAAAAAAAATTCATTCTTTCTACTTGTCTAAGTTTAAGTTGGGAATTTCAAGTTCTAACAAGATTATATGTTTACAAGTTTACAACCGATAGCGTCGTGATAAAAAGAACCAACATAAGAAAATTATGAAACGGCATGACAAGCTTAGTTAAAATTTGATTATATATACTTGATCACATAAAAACCCATTCCCACAAAAGTGAGTTTTGAGCCTTTATTGAGCATACGAATACATATCTTTACATTAAATGCTCATTTTTCGTTTCTTGTGTGAATAGCCGCTTGGTTCGTACGACTCTAGAACTTGCCACGACAATGCATTCCCGGTCCTTACCAACTTAAACCCGAGTGAGTAAATGATGGAGGCATTAGGACTAACCCTTTTTTTTCTTTCTACACCATTATTTTTCATTTTTTTACCACCTACCCAAAATTCCCCTAGTTAACCCCTTTGAGCCTAAACCTTTTCATTTCTTAACCCAAAACAATCACCTTTTTACCTACCTAAACCTTTTTATTTTAACCCTTTCTTTTAGTAACAAAGCTTGGTTTTTCTAATAACTTTCCAAAAAAACAAAAAAAAAAAAAAAGAAAGAAAAGTTGATGAAACCAAATAAACAAACAAGTTCATCAAAATTAACCTTGTTTGAAAGAAATGGTTCATCAAAATAAAAAAAAATTAAAATAGTGAAAAATAAAAAGTCTCTAAAACCGATGCTTTTTACGCTTTTCGCCCTTTTACTAACCACTAACCCAACCACCCACCTTTAGCCCAAGCCTAATCCTTCACCCAGAAAGTCCTCTTGATATTCACAAAGGTATATAGTTAAAAAGGAGGAGGATTGATTGCTTGGGAAGCCTATGGTAGGAGTAAGTTCCATGCCGCTCTCGAGTGATTCACTAAAGAGTGATCCCCCGTGAGGTATGTGAACTTGTATATAAATGGAATTTTAAAAAGGCATATTATGCCCTAATAAGTAATTTATCTTATGAAACGTTTTTAATAAATCATGACGAATAGGATTTTAAATAAATAAAAATAAAACTTAAATAAAGAATCTTGGAAATCCCGACACTCTTTGACAAGTCCAAAAACCTTCTCTTCTACCCATTCCATTTGGGAGTGAAAAAGCCACATTATAAAGAGTTTTGCTTGATGACAAGCAAAGATTCAAGTGTGGGGGTATTTGATGTGCACAAAATGCAACATATAAATTACATCAATTGTGGCATAAAACTAACCCTTTTTAGTACTAATGTTGGAAAAAGTGTGCTTTTGTCTTCCTTTTGTATTTTCATGATTAAATGAGCTCAAATAAACAAAAGAAGCAAAAATACAGCTAAATCTAACATAAATACAAGAAAAGGAACAAACGTGGCATGCCTGACCTCCCGACAGCATCTTCCCAAAGCAAAACAAGAAGACAGAAAACTGAACACGCCTCGTGCTTAGTGAGCACGGGGGCGTGCCCAAGTGTCAGCAGAAAAGACAAAGTGATAGAAGCTTCTACTGCCCACCACGGGGCCGTGCTCAGCGGACACGGGGGCGTGGTCAACTGTTGCAGACGCATTTAATGAAATTGCGAATTGCATTTAATGAAGAGAGAGAGTTGGATTGACACGGGGTCGTGCCCAGTGGACACGGGGCCGTGCCCAGGCTTCTGTTCAGCCTATAAACAGGAGTGCTTGGAGCTCTTGCAACTCATCCCTTGGCACACCACCTCTCTCACACTTCACCCACCACCCACCACCATCACAACACCATCATCCACCACCATCATCCATTGTCCATCTTAGAGTGTGTGAGTCATGTCGGGATCCAAGATTGATCGTAAGAGTTCTTGACAATCAAAGGTCATGTTTGCCTAAGTCTCTTACATCACTTGGTGAAGACAAGTGTTTAGTGTAATACTTTTTATTTTTAATTTTTTACACTTTTTAATTGGTTTTGTATTAATGACTTTAATTACTAGTTTCTTATGTTGAAGGTGATTCTTCCTTATCTTTTGTCCGTGGTGTCTTGGCATTATTTTACTGTCTACATAAAATAAAAGATTTTCACCATTCATATCTCCACGGTCTATATGGAGGTATGTTGGCTACCTGGTCGGGGGTTAAGGGAACGGTTTGGTAAGAGTCTTGCCATTGTTCAGTGTATAGATCCTGTAAAGGACCTGGGTTAAATTTAGTAGGACCTCCTTCAATACTCAACGGTATTGGATGGCGGGGGTCCAAACTCTTTGATCCACTCATAAGTTAAACTACTTTTAAAACTTTAACCCGGCTACTTAGGACTGTATCCCTGCTGACTCAAACTACTTAGCCGAGGGTAACATCGCCTTCAAAAGAGGGGCCTACCACATTATGCATTAATAACTTAATTAATTATCTTTCAATAATCTGACCCTTTAGGATTGTATCCTTGCTGACTCAAAGTATTGGGTTGAGGGTAACGTCACCTTCAAAAGATGGGCCTACTACAATAACTAAGATAATCTCTTAAACAAGTGCAAAAGTGCAAAAATAATCAAAGGTTACACTACACACTAGTCGGATCCAAGTGATTCATCTTGTCTATCTGTTTTTACTTTTATTTTATTTTTAGCATTTTAGTTAGTTTTATTTTTCTAGTTTAAAAATCTTTTTCTAAGATTTTGATTTGATTAGACGTTGAGGATAAACCGGTACTAAAAGCTCTTGTGTCCTTGGACGACATCAGTATCTTACCAACACTATACTACGTCCACGATGGGTGCACTTACCCATATGTGTGTTTAGTGTTAGTAAATATTGTTGATGCACGAATGTCTAAAACCTGCGTCTTAGTCTTAGTCAAGCTTGTATAGGGTCTAAGGGTCATATGTGTTAATTATGTATAGTATAGGGGGATGTTTGTAAATTTTGGAATGTAATGTGGTGATTCCGCTCCTAATGACATTGTGTCATTTGGGGCGAAATCACAACTTAGTGATTCCGCCCGAAATGACATGATGTCATTAGGAGCGGAATCAGAGCCCCTATATATAGTGTTTGTGTTTTCTCATTTCGTAACTGAATGTCGAATGCGTAGCCGAACTGCTGCCGAATTTTTCTAAGAAGTATTAATGAGAAAACGTGTTTAAAGTGATCTGCATTCTATTTCTACTCAGTTTCTCTTTGATTCAAGCCGTTTGTTCATTTCCGCTTCATAAACAGTGGTGCTTAGCTCTGATTGACTCATTCGATCGTCAATAACGATCCTACAATTGGTATCAGAGCCAGTTATGAGCTAGAATACCAGAATCAAAGCTTTTTTACTACATTTTTTGAGTTTCTGGACATTGCCACGGACAAAATGGACTGAACTTTGGACATATTGTGTAAAATTGACAATTAACAAACCCTTGAAAGTTTCAGCATAAAATACGGCTTAAAACTGATTAAAAATGGTTCGAAACCTGATTCTGCTCGAAACAGCATTTGGTTTATTCTGCTCGTAATTCTGAGCGAAATCAGGTTTTCATTTGAAAAGTTTTAATTCCGCTCCAAACGGTAGAAGCGGAATCAGTGATTCCGCTCGAATCTTCTGATTTCGCTCGAGATCAGTTGGGATTCCGCTCCAGAGGTGATTCCGCTCGGAATTACCTGCTGATTTCGCTCCTAAAGTCAAGTTCTGATTTCGCTCGAGTGTTAATCTCTGATTTCGCTCCAAAAGTCAAAGTCTGATTTCGCTCGAAACTTAAAATTGTGATTTCGCTCTAAAATTCATTTTTAGTGTAAAAAACATGGTTTGAGCGTTAAGTCCGTTTCGTTCGTGATATCGTGTTGGTAATTCAGTCTGTGTAGAAAGTTTTTCGGTAAAAGTAACCTGTTTGTCAAAAAGTTAAAAAATTTTCAGAATTTTGTCACCTAAAATGGAAAATCAAGATTTTTATAATCTTTTCGCGCGTAGCGGCATGACGGCAACACAAAATCCGGCAAGCATTGTTCAAAACGTCAACATGGAGAATGAGCTAGGAACAATGCAGAAACCGCCAAAGCTTATGAACTTGGATGAGTATGCCGGATGGTCGGGTTGATTCAAGAATTGGGTACAAGCCAACCATTTTGAGTGTTGGATGAAAATAGAGAAAAAATATGTTCCACCTGTTGATGGATTGGGCTTAGAGAAAGGCATTGGGAGTTTAACTGAGACTGAATAGATTGAGTTTAAGGCTGAGAAGAAAATGGTCAGTATTCTCCAACAGGCCATAAAAGAAGATATTCTTGTGCTGTTACAACATGATGACAACTCGCAATTGATGCGGCAAGCATTAAAGGTGAAGTTCCAAGGCAACGTTTCTATGATCAAAAGCAAGAAAGCCCTAATCAAGAAAGAGTTTGACATCTTCATCGGAATGAAGGGTGAAACAACGAAGCAGTTGATTGAACGTTATTGCCATCTTGTGGTAGAGATGAACAGATTGGAGATTACAAAAACAAACGAGGAATGGATCGACAAGTTATCCGACGCATTACCTTATGATGAATGGGGCACATACTTAATGATGCTGAAGAATAACTCGGATTTCGTGAATTTGAATCTCAGTTCATTTATCGAGAAGATAGAGGCTCATGAATTGGAGTTGTTGAAGATAAGGAAGATGAATTCAGCAAATGTGCAGCAAGACGTATCTCTTTACTACAAAGGAAGCACTCCTGTTGCAACAAATCAAAGTCCGAAGATACAGACGGGTTTTAGTGCTGATACAAATTCAAGTGCTTCTTTTTCGTTTCGTGAGTCGTGAGACGTCGCCAGAATAAATATGCCTAAATATTTATTTTATAAGAAACTTCAACCTCGACAAGTGTCGTTTTTAGAATATAATCGTGTGTCGTGTTTCGGATTTTTATGAAAATCGGGCAGACTTTCCTCTGTTATTCGAATAACCAGACAATAAAAGTCGTCGTCTTTTGTCAAAATTCAACAATTATTCAACCAATAAACACTATAAATATAAAAAAAATTCTCGTTAAATATACAAAAACGTAAGCAAGTATCTAGTTGAGTCGGGTCGAGCTCGGTCGCGTAAACTAACTAAAAGTCTAAACAATCTGTATATAAGTTTAATGCATTGTTAAAACTTTACCGGGTCTTGACTGACTATGACCAGTTGACCATCTTTGACTTCTGTTGACCGGTGTTGACCAACAGTTGACTGTCGTTGACCGAGAGTTGACCAAATTAATGTGCGTTAACTGATTTGCTAACTCGAACCGTTGACTATGACCCGTTTGAACCGAACAACTTCAAAACTGAAATCTGAACCCGAACCAAAACGGACCCGCAAAACTGAACAGGGCCGAGTCTTCTGTTGACCAGCTTTGACCAACCGAAACTTTGACTTGCGCTACATCTGAAACCCCAAACCCCGATGCACTCGAACCACGACTTGAAACCCGAACCGCGGCTGAAACAATTTGAACCAAAACAACAGCACCACCTCCGCTACTGCCGCCGCCGGCTGCGAACGGTTTTTGTCGTCACACCATCACTGATCTCAACATTATCAGCCTAAAAAAAAACAACCAAACGAGCAAGAGTTTGTGGATTTAGCCGGATCTAAAAGAAAGTGAGAAGAAAAGGACCATGGCTTACCGGAGTATCGATTATCGGAGCCCCGTTTCCACCGCCACACCTCGCCGGAGTCGATGCTGGCTCCGCCGTTCCTCTTTCCGTGCTTCTCTCTCGTCCGCTGCCTCGCCGCCGCCGTGAGCGGCGGCTCTCCTCGTCGTCTTCCCCTTTCTCTCTCTGTTTGTTCGCCGCACCACCACCCGACGCCGGTGGTGGTGATCCGTTTTCTGGATCCAAGGGGGGGGGTGTGGCGTATCGTCGGAGAGTGGGGGTGCGTCTTGCTTGACGGAACGTACCGACGCAGCCACCGGCTCCGCCGGTAACTCCGGTCGCCGATCAGGATCATAGAGACGGAGAGAGTGAGAGTTTGGTCAGGCAACTTGTGTGTGAGTGTATGTTTGGTTTTGGTTATGTATGTGTGGGTATGTAGCGGATGTAGGGTTTTCTCCAAAAAGGAAAGCATAGAAAGAATTGAGATGAAGTGTCGGCTGAAATAATTTAAGAGAATGAGGGTTTCATTGTAAAGTAGTGCTTATATACTTAGGTTTTGTCAAATGGGTTGGACCCAGGGCCCGTTAACGTGTTTTGGGCGGCCCAAATCATTTCTGAAGCCCGTTTCTCGAACCCGAACTTGTAAACGTCGTAAAATAAAATTTTAGTATTTAAAACACGTAAAATACGGTCGGAAGTTGGTGTTTGCGCGTTTGATCGTCAGTTGCGTAAAATCGCGTAATTTGCGTCGTTGGCCGTTTTTAAACCTTTTTTCGATCCGTTTTCAACTACGGATAATAAAATTTAAAAATGAAGTTAAATATGTCATAATATATTAATATCAAGACGGAGATTCGAGTTTGGTGCTTCCGTTTTGTCGTTGATTGTCGGCGCGATATTGTTTCTGCGTTTTTCATTCACGTTTGCGCTTTGTGTCGTTCGAAAGGTTAATGTTTTCGCAAAACAAAATCCATTGGTTTAAATTATACGTATAAATTTGTATTTGTCGGCGTGGTTAGTATTTTGTACGGTGTCGGTTCGTTACCGCGTAACGTTCAGTCATCTTCTCGCAAATCCACATTCACGTACTGTAAAGTCGAATAGGCGTTCCTAGGCATACCAAGAGCCTAATTAAGTTAATCCGTGCCTTAAACACTACTTATTATCGACTTAAATGTTTGATAATCGTGCAATTAGAAGCTGTTAATTACCGCTTGTCACACGTGATATGTCTCTCCTTGTTCTATCAAGAGCCTCAAAACAATGCTTGTGAGTCATAGGTGCTTCATCCCAAATAATAAAAGTTGCTCTTTTAATTAAAATCACCTAACTCAGTATTAGGCTCTATCGAACATATTGAATTCTCATTAATGTTGATTGGAATTACAAACCTTGAATGAGCAGTTCTACCACCATCCAACAAAAGTGAAGCAATTCCACTGGATGCAACATTCAATACAACTTCACCTTTTGATCGTAATGCAGCTGAGAATGTCTTCCAAAGAAACGTCTTTCCAGTTCCACCATAACCATATACAAAAAACACACATCCATCACCTTTTCAATCGCTTCCATAACAATTTTACATATCCTTTCCTGTTCGGCAGTTAAACACTTTACATAACCATCATGTTCCCTTTGAAGAACAAGTCTGTCATACGATAATTCTTTCATTATCAATCGATTGTTCGATGATGAAACATAATTGTCCAGAACACTGGCATATCATCAAAATTTCTCACTGTACTTCCATTGGTAAGTAGCAACTTTTCAATTTCAGATAGACAGATATTTTCAAGTTCTTCTTGTTGAAGATCCAAATCTAAAACAAATGTTGAAAAAAGTATTAGTTTTTTTCCCAATAACAGAGCTATTGCATAATTTTAATGTAGTTGTATATAACTTTAATAAAATAATCACATTACCTACAATACCAGTTATCTTTCGTTGCTGATACAAAATGTCTTCACATAACAGGGACTTCGTTTCCGACCAAAAATCACCAGGACGAGATATCGAATTTGACAGCAACAACATTACAAAAAAGTCCTCAAGAAATCTCCGGTTGACTATGTGCTAGCTTCTTTGACAACATTAGCACGTTCCTTATCATCATCCAACAGTCCCCGTGCAAAACATGCATCTTCAAATGTTTGAAAAACCTGCCCATCAACTGTTTTTATATCTTCAAAACAGGTTGGTCCCTTAATATGATTCAGTAAAATCCTTAGGTAATAACAATCACCAAGTGATGGTGGGACATAATGTATCCTCCCAATTGATCCATACGGATGCTTTCCTCGATTCCATTTGTGATTTTTAGCATTCCATACAAAATATCCCGAAAACTGAACATACCTCAATGTCCTGGCAAATTCATCGACTTTATTACAATCCATCCACTCTGTGAACATTGTCATTTTCACAGTTAGATCAGTAACAATATCACACAAATTATCATGATCGTTATACATAATACTATGACCATCTTCACAATGAAAAGGTAATACTTCAACAGCTGGAGATCTATAATGTATATCATACAGGAATATTCTCCAAGCAGCTTAATAAACTGTAACATTTGTGCTCGAAATCATTATGAACAGTTCAATTATCAATAAAACAATGTTATTTGATCCCAATGTTTGTTTGGTTGTGTTTTACATTTTTCATGTTTTGACTTTTGTTCGATTTTAAACTCTACATCGCTTTCTGGAGAATTATACGCAATCTGGTGCGTAAACGTACTCAGTTTAATGCGACAAATACTCCGGAACATGAACATATACTCAACATACCTTAAATAACCTTTACATAACTTAGAAATAAGTTTTGAAGGCTTTGGTATGGCAAAAGCAAGTTTATTCGCTTATAGGGACTAAACTTGACAAACTGCGAAAGTATGACGATTCGTACTAAAACAGACATTCCGGAACATGTCAATAAGTTAAACATTCCCTAAATATCCTTTACATAGCTTAGAAATAGGCTTTGAGGAGTTTGGTATGCTAAAACAAACTTTTGGATCATTCAGGGGCTAAAAGTGTCAAAAAGTGCACAAGTTTGCACTTTCGCGCATAACTTACGTTCTGAAAACATCTGGACATCCAAAAATTTATGTAAGCATCCTTATATTATGCCTTAGTGTTTGGCATGAGAAAAATCCATTCGTCGCGCAATTTGGATCGTCTTTCGCGCTTATGCGTATTCCGTCGTAATTAACCGAACATCGCGATCGTACGGAAAAACGAACTAACATCTGGCATATTTTTTAGCATGTTTCATGTCCACAATGTTTAGGCATCATTTTAGGGACTTAAAGTTGGCTTTACGGGCCTTAGAAGTGTCGGAAATGGCTTAAATATGCAACAGGGACTAAAACTGTCATTTCTGAAACTTTGTGTTGATCAGACATGGCCAGGCGGCCCGCCTGAGTTTTTCCTATATGCTGACGCGGGCCGCGTGAGCCCTGGAGATGCAGGAACTCGTTTTTTGGCTAAATTTGGTCTTTCAATCACTCCAAAGGGCAATGCCCCTTCACCATCTTTGGGGTTAAGGTCATAATAAGCTACCACAACATCTTGACAAGTGTACGATCGAGATCATGGCACGAAATTCAAGAAATGATCCTAACGGTTTTGCTTTTCCTATAAATACCCCCCCCCCATTTGTGTTAAAACCCACAAAACTGATCAAAGAGCTCTAAGTTGATGCTATTGCTTCATACCTGAGCTCCTGGATCAAGTTTAGCTTTCGGGGACCCTTCGTAAGTGTTTTTCGTTCTTTTAATCGCTTTCTACTGCTAAAGTCAAACTTTGTTTGACTTTCCGTGTTGACCAGCTTATGGTCAACACGAAGTTCGTTGGAACTTCATAACGTGAGCGTGATCACGATGGTTATAGTCCGTAGTGACTATACCTACTGATTACCACGTCATCTAGGCTCAGTGACGAGTCGTAGTTTCGGCCAAAATGCGCATTCTTGTGTATTTTGTAACCAAACTACTCATGGGTATCAAAACCGTTTGTTTTGATACCAAACCTGTTTTCTAAACTTAGTTAAGCATGTTCTAACATGCTTAGCTCGTCACTTTTAGTATAGTGCTTATATAGTGTCGTAAGGTAAAACGATCTAAACAATCGCTTATACTTTCGAACCCGACCCATTTGGTCGATCTTTAGGATCCGACCAAACACATTAGGTGACCATAGTTGTATAGGGAATAACCTTCCGAGGTTATACCTTATGGTCACGACGTTAGGTGTTCCAAACGCGTTTTACACGAACAACGCGTTAAGGTAGCATAAGCTACCTAAACGGGTCGTAATGGGTCGTAAGCACTTAGATTAAGTTTCATTTTAGTATAAAGGCTTTGTTAAACCATATTACATGAGTCTCCATACTCGTTTGGTTTACGAACCCGCATACTATCCGATCCTCCGATTTTGGTCCGGTATATTAATATAGCTACCTATTAGGTGCCGTTTGATATCCCGTGATCTCTAGCATTGTGTGATTATTACACAAGAACTTCAAAGAAATCTCAGGTGAGTACATTGAACCCCTCTTTTGCTGTTTTCCAAACATTTTGGGGTGAAACACATGTGCCTACTTGTTACTTTCATGCTTTCCATGTTTTCACATCGTATACCGGCTATGTTCATTAGTACATTATAGTACATGATTTCATTACATTTCATGCTATGTATGCCCATTGTGTGCGTACTTAGTACATTGTTTTACATTACATTTCATGCTATGTATGCCCATTGTGTGCGTACTTAGTACATTGTTTCACATTACATTTCATGCTATTTATGCCTATTGTGTGCATACTTAGTACAATTGCTTACATCACATGCCTTCATTTTGGTATGACATTTGGTTTGTTTAACATGGAACAATACATTCATTAACATTAGCTACGTCGTTCGTTAGTAGGTAGTGGTACCATAGGAATTGACAACTCCGGTTCCTGAAATCCTGGGTTTGTTTGGATTGGAAGGAATGACCGAATTCGATATACATAACTTAGATAAACCTTTAATTTGTTTAAGGGTTTATCGCCACAGTCTCAAGGCTTGGATGTATGCATTTTCACAATACCGCATAAATGTTTGTATCAGTATAGCATGCATTTGTTCCACAAAACATAACTTTGATTTAAACCATGTTTTACTTCAATACCTTGTTTTTGTGCATTTTACATATGGTTTAGTTGATATATTTCACTTACTATACATGATATACTTTGGGTACACATTACATGATCTACATTAAACATAAACATTTTGACATTGATATACACATTTGGTGGTTTACATTGAACATAGACATTTCGATATGGTTTACACAATAACACTTGACAATTGATTTATACATGAACAATTTACATGGTGGTTGGTTTGGGTAAATGGTTTGAGTAACGTGGCGTATGTAATATGATACAAACATGGTGGATACGCCGCTGGTACTTCTATATATAAATGCTTGTATGGTATTACATATCGTAGCATTATTTGAATCATTTCAATTTAGACATGTCACATTTTATACAAATTACATACTTTTTACAAGACATTGCTTTACAAACAACTTATCATATTCAACTCATTTTACTTGGTTATTTCTTTAACCTTACATTTATCTATACATATCATCTGATATTATCGTTTTTCAAATGATTTACAAAGCAAAACAATTTACAAGGTTCATGACTGATCGTTATTAAACGTTTTCTTTAAACTCAAGTCATGAATCCCATTTTCACAAAACCTATGTATCTCACAGGCATTTTTAAGCTGACGTACCTACTTTCACATGTGTTTTCAGGAGCTGTTGCTTAGGATGATGATTGTGATACTAGGGCGGACCTGTGCCTTAGAGACTAAAAATGAAGATAGACTAGTTTAATTATGTTCTGAACACTTTATTTCCTGTTTTGAAACACTGTAACACTCGTGTTTAATAAATAAAATGTAACTTTAATTTCCATGGTTATGAAACAATTAATTCTATCCCAACACTCCCCGGCGTTTCCGTCGCGGTTGCATGTTATACGCGGCCGGGGTGTGACAGAAGAGTTGGTATCAGAGCCAACGGTTATAGGGAATTAGGTTATTAGTAATGCTTTGACCTAGACAATAACTTTCTAGGACCCTAACGCAAGTTATCTTGTGTTTAGATTTTAAAACATGCACTTCACCTACCCTTAGGTGATAACCACAACGGGAACTTCGGTTCCGAATCCGCTTTGAAAATTAATCATCTGTTCTAGGATGATTGATTACTAGGTTTTGAACCCTTTGTTATATGGTTTTGAACCCTTTTGGAATTTTCAAAATCTCGTCAAAGTTTTGGGTTTTAATAGTGTGAACACGTGCGAACTGGAAGAGTGAATGCCTGTACCGTGAATTTTCTGTCTAAGGCTAGAGTGTTCGTACAAATCCACATAATCGTACCAGTCACTCTTACCTGGGAACTCTTGGGGTGAGTGTTCACTTATAGGCGAACATGTCTTCGCGATACATTATTTTTGACCCACTTACTTTGACTAGACATTTCGTGTCGCTTGTTTGCTTTGCGATGCGTAACCACCATCTTTGCTTTTGTTGATTCTGTTTCATTTCATTCTCTTCATCCAATCATCTCACTAGTTTCCTTTCATGTTTTCCTCTTTTAGAATGCCTCCTCGACGCGAAAGCCAGATAGCTACTACCGAGCTGGCAGAAATTATTACGCAGCAGATGGCTGCTCAATTCCCAAATCTCTTTGCTCAATGGAACCAAGCCAACAACAACAACAATGCTCCATGCAATTTCAAGAATTTTAAGTCGGCTAAACCACTCAAGTTTAGTGGTTCCGAAGGAGCAACTGGGCTTCTTCAATGGTTCGAGAGCATTGAGAATACATTCCGTCACGTGCAGTGTCCTGACAGTCGCAAGGTCGAGTTTTCTTCGAGCGTGTTTCAAAAGAGGGCTCTTACATGGTGGAATGGGGTAATGAGAGACCGTGGTGCAGAAGTGGCTCTAGCTCAGACATGGGCTGAACTTAGAGCTCTTATGATGAGGGAGTTTTGTCCTCGTCATGAACAACGGGCGTTGGAGAAGGAGTTTGATGACTTGAAACAAGATAGTGGCGAGCACAGGGCATATACTGATAGGTTTGAGGAATTGAGTCTGCTTTGCCCGACTATGGTTGCCCCACTCGACAAGGCCATCGAAAGGTACATCGACGGCCTGCCTGACTCGGTACAAGACATCACTACTGGTAGTAACTCTACCACACTCCGTCAGGCGATCGAGTTATCAGCGACATTGACTGAGTCGCAGATTCGGAAGAATAAATTACACAGGAAGGGTGACAAGGGCAAGAAACAGTCGTCTGACAAGGAAGATAACAAGAAAGGTCAAAACAAGAATGGAAAGGATTTTGGTTCATCGAAAAGGGCAAGGAAGCGTAAGGCTTCCCAAAACTATGCTGTCACTGCCCAAGCTAACCAGGCAGCTCCCAACCAACCCGCACAGCCTCCAGCGAAGAAACCCTATTCAGGGAATGCACCTTTGTGCAATAGATGCAACAGTCACCATCAGCCGCAACATCAGTGTCGTTTCTGTACTAACTGTGGGAAGTCAGGTCATCTTGCCGATGTTTGTCGGTTTGCTCAAAATCGCGCAGTTCAGAACCCGGCTCAACAAGTTGCTCAGCCTCCTGCTCAGCAACAGGGTCAAGCTGCACGACCACACTACCTACTAGGTGCTTGTTATAACTATGGGGATCTGACCCACTACAGAAATCGGTGCCCAAGGTTAGCCAACCAGAATCAGAATGCCAATCAGAATAAGGCTCAGGCTCGAGGTCGAGTCTTCAACATGAACGCACAAGAGGCACAAGCAGATGATAACGTGGTGAACGGTACATTCTTTATTAATAATCAGCCAGCATCCGTTTCTTTTTTATTCGGGTGCCGATAAGAGTTTTGTGTCATTATCTTTTGAACCATTGCTTCGAGTGTCTAGAACGAAACTAGGTAAACCATTGACAGTAGAAGTGGCGAGCGGTGAACCCATTGTTCTTGATTCTGTTCTCCGCAACTGCCAGTTGAAACTTAACAACCATCTCTTTCCTATTGACCTCACGCCTATGCAACTTGGAAGCTTCGACGTTATTGTGGGTATACATTGGTTAGCCAAGCATCACGCAGAGATAGTTTGTTTTGAGAAGATCATTCGCATGCCGCTTTCGTCAGGTGAGATCCTACAGGTTCGTGGTGAGAAACCTGCTGGTGGTCTCAAACTCATGTCTTGTTTTAAAGCTCGGAAGTATCTGCGGAAGAACTATGAGGCCTTTTTGGCACATGTTGTAGCAGATAAGGGCAAAGGTAAGTCTATTCAAGATATTCCTGTCGTTCGGGATTATTCAGAGGTTTTCCCTGAAGAGTTACCTGCTCTACCCCCAGCACGCCAACTCGAGTTCCGTATTGACCTCGTACCTGGTGCAAATCCCATTGCTAGAGCTCCATATCGTCTTGCACCGTCCGAGATGCAAGAGTTGTCTAAGCATGTTCAGGAACTCTCTGACAAAGGTTTTATCCGTCCTAGCTTTTCACCTTGGGGTGCTCCCGTTCTTTTTGTCAAGAAGAAGGATGGATCTTTTAGGATGTTTATCGATTATCGTGAGCTTAACAAGCTTACCATCAAAACCTATGTATCTCACAGGCATTTTTATGCTGACGTACCTACTTTCACATGTGTTTTCAGGAGCTGTTGCTTAGGATGATGATTGTGATACTAGGGCGGACCTGTGCCTTAGAGACTAAAAATGAAGATAGACTAGTTTAATTATGTTCTGAACACTTTATTTCCTGTTTTGAAACACTGTAACACTCGTGTTTAATAAATAAAATATAACTTTAATTTCCATGGTTATGAAACAATTAATTCTATCCCAACACTCCCCGGCGTTTCCGCCGCGGTTGCATGTTATACGCGGCCGGGGTGTGACAGAAGAGTTGGTATCAGAGCCAACGGTTATAGGGAATTAGGTTATTAGTAATGCTTTGACCTAGACAATAACTTTCTAGGACCCTAACGCAAGTTATCTTGTGTTTAGATTTTAAAACATGCACTTCACCTACCCTTAGGTGATAACCACATCGGGAACTTCGGTTCCGCATCCACTTTGAAAATTAATCATCTGTTCTAGGATGATTGATTACTAGGTTTTGAACCCTCTGTTATATGGTTTTGAACCCTTTTGGAATTTTCAAAATCTCGTCAAAGTTTTGGGTTTTAATAGTGTGAACACGTGCGAACTGGAAGAGTGAATGCCTGTACCATGAATTTTCTGTCTAAGGCTAGAGTGTTCGTACAAATCCACATAATCGTGCCAGTCACTCTTACCTGGGAACTCTTGGGGTGAGTGTTCACTTATAGGTGAACATGTCTTCGCGATACATTATTTTTGACCCACTTACTTTGACTAGACATTTCGTGTCGCTTGTTTGCTTTGCGATGCGTAACCACCATCTTTGCTTTTGTTGATTCTGTTTCATTTCATTCTCTTCATCCAATCATCTCACTAGTTTCCTTTCATGTTTTCCTCTTTTCGAATGCCTCCTCGACGCGAAAGCCAGATAGCTACTACCGAGCTGGCAGAAATTATTGCGCAGCAGATGGCTGCTCAATTCCCAAATCTCTTTGCTCAATGGAACCAAGCCAACAACAACAACAATGCTCCATGCAATTTCAAGAATTTTAACTCGGCTAAACCACTCAAGTTTAGTGGTTCCGAAGGAGCAACTGGGCTTCTTCAATGGTTCGAGAGCATTGAGAATACATTCCGTCACGTGCAGTGTCCTGACAATCGCAAGGTCGAGTTTTCTTCGAGCGTGTTTCAAAAAAGGGCTCTTACATGGTTGAATGGGGTAATGAGAGACCGTGGTGCAGAAGTGGCTCTAGCTCAGACATGGGCTGAACTTAGAGCTCTTATGATGAGGGAGTTTTGTCCTCGTCATGAACAACGAGCGTTGGAGAAGGAGTTTGATGACTTGAAACAAGATAGTGGCGAGCACAGGGCATATACTGATAGGTTTGAGGAATTAAGTCTGCTTTGCCCGACTATGGTTGCCCCACTCGACAAGGCCATCGAAAGGTACATCGACGGCCTGCCTGACTCGGTACAAGACATCATTACTGGTAGTAACCCTACCACACTCCGTCAGGCGATCGAGTTATCAGCGACATTAACTGAGTCGCAGATTCGGAAGAATAAATTACACAGGAAGGGTGACAAGGGCAAGAAACAGTCGTCTGACAAGGAAGATAACAAGAAAGGTTAAAACAAGAATGGAAAGGATTCTTGTTCATCGAAAAGGGCAAGGAAGCGTAAGGCTTCCCAAAACTATGTTGTCACTGCCCAAGCTAACCAGGCAGCTCCCAACCAACCCGCACAGCCTCCAGCGAAGAAACCCTATTCAGGGAATGCACCTTTGTGCAATAGATGCAACAGTCACCATCAGCCGCAACATCAGTGTCGTTTCTGTACTAACTGTGGGAAGTCAGGTCATCTTGCCGATGTTTGTCGGTTTGCTCAAAATCGCGCAGTTCAGAACCCGGCTCAACAAGTTGCTCAGCCTCCTGCTCAGCAACAGGGTCAAGCTGCACGACCACACTACCTACCAGGTGCTTGTTATAACTATGGGGATCTGACCCACTACAGAAATCGGTGCCCAAGGCTAGCCAACCAGAATCAGAATGCCAATCAGAATCAGGCTCAGGCTCGAGGTCGAGTCTTCAACATGAACGCACAAGAGGCACAAGCAGATGATAACGTGGTGAACGGTACATTCTTTATTAATAATCAGCCAGCATCCGTTCTTTTTTATTCGGGTGCCGATAAGAGTTTTGTGTCATTATCTTTTGAACCATTGCTTCGAGTGTCTAGAACGAAACTAGGTAAACCATTGACAGTAGAAGTGGCGAGCGGTGAACCCATTGTTCTTGATTCTGTTCTCCGCAACTGCCAGTTGAAACTTAACAACCATCTCTTTCCTATTGACCTCACGCCTATGCAACTTGGAAGCTTCGACGTTATTGTGGGTATAGATTGGTTAGCCAAGCATCACGCAGAGATAGTTTGTTTTGAGAAGATCATTCGCATGCCGCTTTCGTCAGGTGAGATCCTACAGGTTCGTGGTGAGAAACCTGCTGGTGGTCTCAAACTCATGTCTTGTTTTAAAGCTCGGAAGTATCTGCGGAAGAACTATGAGGCCTTTTTGGCACATGTTGTAGCAGATAAGGGCAAAGGTAAGTCTATTCAAGATATTCCTGTCGTTCGGGATTATTCAGAGGTTTTCCCTGAAGAGTTACCTGCTCTACCCCCAACACGCCAACTCGAGTTCCGTATTGACCTCGTACCTGGTGCAAATCCCATTGCTAGAGCTCCATATCGTCTTGCACCGTCCGAGATGCAAGAGTTGTCTAAGCATGTTCAGGAACTCTCTGACAAAGGTTTTATCCGTCCTAGCTTTTCACCTTGGGGTGCTCCCGTTCTTTTTGTCAAGAAGAAGGATGGATCTTTTAGGATGTTTATCGATTATCGTGAGCTTAACAAGCTTACCATCAAAACCTATGTATCTCACAGGCATTTTTATGCTGACGTACCTACTTTCACATGTGTTTTCAGGAGCTCTTGCTTAGGATGATGATTGTGATACTAGGGCGGACCTGTGCCTTAGAGACTAAAAATGAAGATAGACTAGTTTAATTATGTTCTGAACACTTTATTTCCTGTTTTGAAACACTGTAACACTCGTGTTTAATAAATAAAATATAACTTTAATTTCCATGGTTATGAAACAATTAATTCTATCCCAACACTCCCCGGCGTTTCCGCCGCGGTTGCATGTTATACGCGGCCGGGGTGTGACAGAAGAGTTGGTATCAGAGCCAACGGTTATAGGGAATTAGGTTATTAGTAATGCTTTGACCTAGACAATAACTTTCTAGGACCCTAACGCAAGTTATCTTGTGTTTAGATTTTAAAACATGCACTTCACCTACCCTTAGGTGATAACCACATCGGGAACTTCGGTTCCGCATCCACTTTGAAAATTAATCATCTGTTCTAGGATGATTGATTACTAGGTTTTGAACCCTCTGTTATATGGTTTTGAACCCTTTTGGAATTTTCAAAATCTCGTCAAAGTTTTGGGTTTTAATAGTGTGAACACGTGCGAACTGGAAGAGTGAATGCCTGTACCATGAATTTTCTGTCTAAGGCTAGAGTGTTCGTACAAATCCACATAATCGTACCAGTCACTCTTACCTGGGAACTCTTGGGGTGAGTGTTCCCTTATAGGCGAACATGTCTTCGCGATACATTATTTTTGACCCACTTACTTTGACTAGACATTTCGTGTCGCTTGTTTGCTTTGCGATGCGTAACCACCATCTTTGCTTTTGTTGATTCTGTTTCATTTCATTCTCTTCATCCAATCATCTCACTAGTTTCCTTTCATGTTTTCCTCTTTTCGAATGCCTCCTCGACGCGAAAGCCAGATAGCTACTACCGAGCTGGCAGAAATTATTGCGCAGCAGATGGCTGCTCAATTCCCAAATCTCTTTGCTCAATGGAACCAAGCCAACAACAACAACAATGCTCCATGCAATTTCAAGAATTTTAACTCGGCTAAACCACTCAAGTTTAGTGGTTCCGAAGGAGCAACTGGGCTTCTTCAATGGTTCGAGAGCATTGAGAATACATTCCGTCACGTGCAGTGTCCTGACAATCGCAAGGTCGAGTTTTCTTCGAGCGTGTTTCAAAAGAGGGCTCTTACATGGTTGAATGGGGTAATGAGAGACCGTGGTGCAGAAGTGGCTCTAGCTCAGACATGGGCTGAACTTAGAGCTCTTATGATGAGGGAGTTTTGTCCTCGTCATGAACAACGAGCGTTGGAGAAGGAGTTTGATGACTTGAAACAAGATAGTGGCGAGCACAGGGCATATACTGATAGGTTTGAGGAATTAAGTCTGCTTTGCCCGACTATGGTTGCCCCACTCGACAAGGCCATCAAAAGGTACATCGACGGCCTGCCTGACTCGGTACAAGACATCATTACTGGTAGTAACCCTACCACACTCCGTCAGGCGATCGAGTTATCAGCGACATTGACTGAGTCGCAGATTCGGAAGAATAAATTACACAGGAAGGGTGACAAGGGCAAGAAACAGTCGTCTGACAAGGAAGATAACAAGAAAGGTTAAAACAAGAATGGAAAGGATTCTTGTTCATCGAAAAGGGCAAGGAAGCGTAAGGCTTCCCAAAACTATGTTGTCACTGCCCAAGCTAACCAGGCAGCTCCCAACCAACCCGCACAGCCTCCAGCGAAGAAACCCTATTCAGGGAATGCACCTTTGTGCAATAGATGCAACAGTCACCATCAGCCGCAACATCAGTGTCGTTTCTGTACTAACTGTGGGAAGTCAGGTCATCTTGCCGATGTTTGTTGGTTTGCTCAAAATCGCGCAGTTCAGAACCCGGCTCAACAAGTTGCTCAGCCTCCTGCTCAGCAACAGGGTCAAGCTGCACGACCACACTACCTACCAGGTGCTTGTTATAACTATGGGGATCTGACCCACTACAGAAATCGGTGCCCAAGGCTAGCCAACCAGAATCAGAATGCCAATCAGAATCAGGCTCAGGCTCGAGGTCGAGTCTTCAACATGAACGCACAAGAGGCACAAGCAGATGATAACGTGGTGAACGTTACATTCTTTATTAATAATCAGCCAGCATCCGTTCTTTTTGATTCGGGTGCCGATAAGAGTTTTGTGTCATTATCTTTTGAACCATTGCTTCGAGTGTCTAGAACGAAACTAGGTAAACCATTGACAGTAGAAGTGGCGAGCGGTGAACCCATTGTGCTTGATTCTGTTCTCCGCAACTGCCAGTTGAAACTTAACAACCATCTCTTTCCTGTTGACCTCACGCCTATGCAACTTGGAAGCTTCGACGTTATTGTGGGTATAGATTGGTTAGCCAAGCATCACACAGAGATAGTTTGTTTTGAGAAGATCATTCGCATGCCGCTTTCGTCAGGTGAGATCCTACAGGTTCGTGGTGAGAAACCTGCTGGTGGTCTCAAACTCATGTCTTGTTTTAAAGCTCGGAAGTATCTGCGGAAGAACTATGTGGCCTTTTTGGCACATGTTGTAGCAGATAAGGGCAAAGGTAAGTCTATTCAAGATATTCCTGTCGTTCGGGATTATTCAGAGGTTTTCCCTGAAGAGTTACCTGCTCTACCCCCAGCACGCCAAATCGAGTTCCATATTGACCTCGTACCTGGTGCAAATCCCATTGCCAGAGCTCCATATCGTCTTGCACCGTCCGAGATGCAAGAGTTGTCTAAGCAGGTTCAGGAACTCTCTGACAAAGGTTTTATCCGTCCTAGCTTTTCACCTTGGGGTGCTCCTGTTCTTTTTGTCAAGAAGAAGGATGGATCTTTTAGGATGTTTATCGATTATCGTGAGCTTAACAAGCTTACCATCAAAAATCGATATCCCCTACCTTGCATCGATGATCTCTTTGATCAATTGCAAGGCGCTTCTTATTTTTCAAAGATTGATCTGCGATCTGGATACCATCAACTTCGCGTGCATGAAGAAGATATTCCCAAGACAGCGTTCCGTACTCGCTATGGGCATTATGATTTCACAGTCATGCCATTCGGTTTGACTAATGCTCCTGCTGTTTTCATGGACTTGATGAATAGGGTCTGCAAGCCTTATTTGGATAAGTTCATCATCGTTTTCATTGATGACATTTTGATATATTCTAAGACACGAGCTGATCATGAGCAACATCTTCGTCTTATGTTGGAACTCCTAAAGAAAGAGCAACTTTTCGCCAAATTCTCCAAGTGTGAATTCTGGCTTAAAGAAGTTCAATTTTTAGGACATATTGTCAACGAACAAGGTATTCATGTAGATCCCTCCAAGATCAGTGCGATTAAGGATTGGGATACGCCTACTACTCCTACTGAAGTTCGTTCTTTTCTTGGTCTAGCGGGTTATTACCGCCGCTTCATTGAGAACTTCTCGAAGATTGCAGTTCCTCTAACTGCTCTAACTCAGAAGAACAAGCCCTTTGATTGGGGATTCAAGCAAGAGGAAGCTTTTCAAAACTTGAAACAAAAACTTTGCGACGCGCCTGTCCTAACATTGCCCGAGGGCAATGATGATTTCGTCGTTTATTGCGATTCATCTAAACTAGGCCTTGGCTGCGTCCTGATGCAAAGAAACAAAGTCATAGCATACGCATCGAGGCAGTTGAAGATACATGAGAAGAACTACACCACTCATGATCTTGAGTTGGGTGCAGTTGTCTTCGCTCTTAAGATTTGGAGACACTACTTGTACGGTACAAAATGTGTGGTTTTCACAGACCACAAAAGTCTTCAACATATCTTCAATCAGAAAGAACTCAACATGAGGCAACGACGCTGGGTGGAGCTTCTAAACGACCATGACTGCGAAATTCGCTACCATCCTGGTAAGGCGAATGTCGTGGCCGATGCTTTGAGTCGTAAGGAACGTACTAAGCTTCATTGTGTTTGTGTCCAATCTGTTATTCAAGCTCAATCGGATATCCAAGCCCGTATTTCTCAGGCTCAACAATCTTGTGTTTCACAAGGTTTGATGGATAAGGAATTTCCTTATCACATAACTCCTGCTCTAGAACTAAAGGACAATGGATCGTATTACTTCATGGACCGTTTGTGGGTCCCGAGCCAAGATAATCTTTGTACCCTGCTTATGGATGAAGCCCATAAGTCTCGTTATTCTATTCATCCTGGCTCAGATAAGATGTATAAGGATCTTCGTATTCAGTATTGGTGGCCTGGTATGTAGAAAGACATTGCCTTATATGTATCAAAATGCCTTACTTGTCTTAAGGTTAAGGCTGAACATCAGCGCCCTTCTGGTTTATTGGTACAACCGGAGATCCCAGTTTGGAAATGGGAAAACATTACTATGGATCTCATTACTAAACTCCCGCGCACAAAGAAAGGTCACGATGCCATCTGGGTAGTTGTTGATCGTCTTACTAAATCAGCGCATTTCTTGCCAATCCGTGAGGATTTTTCGGCTGACAAACTTGCTCAAATCTACGTGGATGAAATTGTAGCTCGACATGGTGTTCCTTTGAACATCATTTCTGACAGAGATGCTCGTTTCACTTCTCATTTTTGGAGAACCATGCAATCTGCTATGGGGTCCCAACTTAATCTGAGCACAGCTTATCATCCGCAAACGGATGGTCAATCTGAAAGAACAATCCAGACACTGGAGGATATGCTTAGAGCTTGTGTGATCGATTTTGGTGGTAGTTGGGATTCACATCTTCCATTGATTGAATTCTCCTACAACAACAGTTATCACTCCAGCATCAACATGGCTCCTTTCGAGGCTCTCTATGGTCGAAAATGTCGTTCACCAGTCTGCTGGAATGAGATCGGCGAGGCCCAACTTACTGGACCTGCCCTCATTTTAGAGACAACAGATAAGGTTAAGAAAGTTCATGATAACCTTCAGACAGCTAGAAGCCGTCAAAAGAGTTACGCGGACCTAAAACGTAAGCCCTTGGATTTTCAAGTCGGTGATCGTGTATTACTTAAGGTCTCACCTTGGAAAGGTGTGATCAGATTCGGAAAGAAAGGAAAACTTGCACCTAGATACTTTGGACCATTCAAGATCATCGAAAGAATCGGTAAGGTAGCCTACAGACTTGACTTACCTCCTGAACTTGGAAATGTTCATCCAACCTTCCACGTGTCCAATCTCAAGAGGTGTTTAGCTGATGAGAACCTCCACATACCGCTTGACGAAATTCGTGTTGATAAAACACTGAAATTTGTTGAGAAACCGGTGGAAATCATGGAACGTGAAGTCAAGTGGCTTAAACGCAAGCACATTCCTTTGGTCAAGGTTCGCTGGAAATCTAAGCGTGGACCCGAGTTTACTTGGGAACGCGAAGATCAAATGAAGACAAAGTATCCACATCTTTTTCCACGAGTTTCCTCTAAATAAATTTCGGGACGAAATTTCCACAAGTAGGGGAGACTGTAACATTTGTGCTCGAAATCATTATGAACAGTTCAATTATCAATAAAACAATGTTATTTGATCCCAATGTTTGTTTGGTTGTGTTTTACATCTTTCATGTTTTGACTTTTGTTCGATTTTAAACTCTACATCGCTTTCTTGAGAATTATACGCAAACTGGTGCGTAAACGTACTCAATTTAATGCGACAAATACTCCGGAACATCAACATATACTCAACATACCTTGAATAACCTTTACATAACTTAGAAATAAGTTTTGAAGGCTTTGGTATGGCAAAAACAAGTTTATTCGCTTATAGGGACTAAACTTGACAAACTGCGAAAGTATGATGATTCGTACTAAAACAGACATTCCGGAACATGTCCATAAGTTAAACATACCCTAAATATCCTTTACATAGCTTAGAAATAGGCTTTGAGGAGTTTGGTATGCTAAAACAAACTTTTGGATCATTCAGGGGCTAAAAGTGTCAAAAAGTGCACAAGTTTGCACTTTCGCGCATAACTTACGTTCTGAATACATCCGGACATCCAAAAATTTATGTAAGCATCCTTATATTATGCCTTAGTGTTTGGCATGAGAAAAATCCATTCGCCGCGCAATTTGGATCGTCTTTCGCGCTTATGCGTATTCCGTCGTAATTAACCGAACATCGCGATCGTACGGCCAAACAAACCAACATCCGGCATATTTTTGAGCATGTTTCATGTCCACAATGTTTAGGCATCATTTTAGGGCCTTAAAGTTGGCTTTACGGGCCTTAGAAGTGTCGGAAATGGCTTAAATATGCAACAGGGACTAAAACTGTCATTTCTGAAACTTTGTGCTGATCAGACATGGCCAGGCGGCCCGCCTGAGTTTTGCCTATATGCTGACACGGGCCGCGTGAGCCCTGCAGATGCAAGGACTCGTTTTTTTTTTGGCTAAATTTGGCCTTTCAATCACTCCAAAGGGCAATGCCCCTTCACCATCTTTGGGGTTAAGGTCATAATAAGCTACCACAACATCTTGACAAGTGTACGATCGAGATCATGGCACGAAATTCAAGAAGCGATCCTAACGGTTTTTCTTTTCCTATAAATACCCCCCCCCCCATTTGTGTTAAAACCCACAAAACTGATCGAAGAGCTCTAAGTTGATGCTATTGCTTCATACCTGAGCTCCTGGATCAAGTTTAGCTTTCGGGGACCCTTCGTAAGTGTTCTTTCGTTCTTTTAATCGCTTTCTAGTGCTAAAGTCAAACTTTGTTTGACTATCCACGTTGACCAGCTTATGGTCAACACGAAGTTCGTTGGAACTTCATAACGTGAGCGTGATCACGATGGTTATAGTCCATAGTGACTATACCTACTGATTACCACGTTATCTAGGCTCAGTGACGAGTCATAGTTTCGGCCAAAATGCGCATTCATGTGTATTTTGTAACCAAACTACTCGTGGGTATCAAAACCGTTTGTTTTGATACCAAACCTGTTTTCTAAACTTAGTTAAGCATGTTCTAACATGCTTAGCTCGTCACTTTTAGTATAGTGCTTATATAGGGTCGTAAGGTAAAGCGATCTAAACAATCGCTTATACTTTCTAACCCGACCCATTTGGTCGATCTTTAGGATCCGACCAAACACATTAGGTGACCATAGTTGTATAGGGAATAACCTTCCGAGGTTATACCTTATGGTCATGACGTTAGGCGTTCCAAACGCGTTTTACGCGAACGACGCGTTAAGGTAGTATAAGCTACCTAAACGGGTCGTAATGGGTCGTAAGCACTTAGATTAGGTTTCATTTTAGTATAAAGGCTTTGTTAAACCATATTACACAAGTCTCCATACTCGTTTGTTTTACGAACCCGCATACTATCCGATCCTCCGATTTTGGTCCGGTATATTAATATAGCTATCTATTAGGTGCCGTTTGATATCCCGTGATCTCTAGCATTGTGTGATTATTACACAAGAACTTCAAAGCAATCTCAGGTGAGTACATTGAACCCGTCTTTTACTGTTTTCCAAACATTTTGGGGTGAAACACATGTGCCAACTTGTTACTTTCATGCTTTCCATGTTTTCACATCATATACCGGCTATGTTCATTAGTACATTATAGTACATGATTTCATTACATTTCATGCTATGTATGCCCATTGTGTGAGTACTTAGTACATTGTTTTACATTACATTTCATGCTATGTATGCCCATTACATTTCATGCTATGTATGCCCATTGTGTGCATACTTAGTACAATTGCTTACATCACATGCCTTCATTTTGGTATGAGATTTGGTTTGTTTAACATGGAACAATACATTCATTAACATTAGCTACGCCGTTCGTTAGTAGGTAGTGGTACCATAGGAATTGACAACTCCCGTTCCTGAAATCCTGGGTTTGTTTGGATTGGAAGGAATGACCGAATTCGATATACATAACTTAGATAAACCTTTAAGTTGTTTAAGGGTTTATCGCCACAGTCTCAAGGCTTGGATGTATGCATTTTCACAATACCGCATAAATGTTTGTATCAGTATAGCATGCATTTGTTCCATAAAACATAACTTTGATTTAAACAATGTTTTACTTCAATACCTTGTTTTTGTGCATTTTACATATGGTTTAGTTGATATATTTCACTTACCATACATGATATACTTTGGGTACACATTACATGATCTACATTAAACATAAACATTTTGACATTGATATACACATTTGGTGGTTTACATTGAACATAGACATTTCGATATGGTTTACACAATAACACTTGACAATTGATTTATACATGAACAATTTACATGGTGGTTGGTTTGGGTAAATGGTTTGAGTAACGTGGCGTATGTAATATGATACAAACATGGTGGATAAGCCGCTGGTACTTCCTATATATAAATGCTTGTATGGTATTACATATCGTAGCATTATTTGAATCATTTCAATTTAGACATGTAACATTTTATACAAATAACATACTTTTTACAAGACATTGCTTTACAAACAACTTATCATATTCAACTCATTTTACTTGGTTATTCATTTAACCTTACATTTATCTATACATATCATCTGATATTATCGCTTTTTCAAATGATTTACAAAGCAAAACAATTTACAAGGTTCATAACTGATCGTTATTAAACGTTTTCTTTAAACTCAAGTCATGAATCCCATTTTCACAAAACCTATGTATCTCACAGGCATTTTTATGCTGACGTACCTACTTTCACATGTGTTTTCAGGAGCTGTTGCTTAGGATGATGATTGTGATACTAGGGCGGACCTGTGCCTTAGAGACTAAAAATGAAGATAGACTAGTTTAACTATGTTCTGAACACTTTATTTCCTGTTTTGAAACACTGTAACACTCGTGTTTAATAAATAAAATGTAACTTTATATCCTGTTTTGAAACACTGTAACTTCGTGGTTATGAAACAATTAATTCTGACCCAACACTCCCCGGCGTTTCCGCCGCGGTTGCATGTTATACGCGGCCGGGGTGTGACACAAACAAAGATATATCTACAATCAAGGTATGCTTTTATCTCATCTACAGCTACATTCTGTTCTGTATCATTCTTGGTGCTATTGGCTTGAAAACCAGATGTAGTGACTCTATCAGGCCCCTTATTAATATATTTAAACAAATATTTAATAGAACCTGACTGGTTGCACCATTCAACGTTAACGTGGCACTGATACTTTCTGAGCAGGAGAGCATTGTAAGGAACTATAAATCTATTATCAAGTGTCACACAATTCTTTACTACTGTATTACTTGTTTGACGACAACGATAGACATGATATCCTTCAGAATCAACAGAAGTCTCATCTACATATTTTTTGGGAAACTTTTTTGAACATTTTTGCTGAACCATACATGGACAAAGTGGGTTGTCTGTACCACATGGTCCATGAATCATAAATTGCTTGGAAATTTGCTTTCAGCACCCAAGAACAAACATATGTGAGCTGTTAGATAAATATAATTAGATGTTCAAAGTAAAAAATATAACTAAAGGGTACCTGCTTGTATATCACCAAAGAATTTATCTTTCTTGAAATCTTTTATAAGATGATCCAATTTACACTTGAATAATCTAGAGATAATATCCGGTCTGTCTTCAGCATTAAGAGCTTTATCGTGCAAACACCTGTAAATCTGAGGCCAGTTTGGATTACAAGTCACCGTTATGAATAAATCGGGATATCCAACAGACTTGCAAATTCCCATAGCATCCAAGTACTTTTGCATCATATATCTAGAACCACCAGTAAACGATGAAGGTAAAAGTATAGGTTTACCACAACTTGAGGCATTATTCTTTCCATTTTCAACAGTAGCATTCAAGTTCTTAAGACTTTGCGTTCTAAGTTTAGGTTGTTGTGTCCTTATATAATTCAACCTGGCAGATTCTATCATCGTGTATCCATCAACCAAAAACTGCTGAAATAGTTTTTTCGCATTAAGTAACAATAACAACTGATTCTGTCTATCTTGAATTTTGTAACAAAAGAATTCTCTAATTGTAAGATTGGTTCTAAGTACCTCATTATCAGTCGAAGTCGCTCTATGTTTAATACCAACTCTATAACCATCTTCTGCATATGGGAAAATAAGTGGATATTGCAAAGCAAAGTAAGAGGGATGAAGCTCACTAATTCTTTGAAGACCACCATACTTCTTTCTAACAACAATGTTCCGTTTACCAAATGCTCCATCAAAATCACCAATTATTAACGCAGCAACTTCTGATGCTGTTGGCAAATTGTGAACTCTTCCATCCTTATTTCTTGTTCCAATAAGCTTCAAATTTACATCTTGAAACTCATTTTCTTGAAAACAATCTCTTACCATTCTGAAGGATTGGACAAGAAGATTGCAAGAATCCAACATATCTTTAAGACCCTTGATGGTTGTATATCAAGCTGATTGTTTCTTGTAGTTTTGGATTCTATCTGAGAACTGTCAGAAATATAAAATTTTAAAATTTACATTCATTTCAAATGATAATGAACGTAAATATACTGAGAAGCAAAATATCTATTCATAAATGCCACAATTATCATAAAGAAATTACCTTACTGCTTTTTGACGATTTACCACTTCGTTTTGTGAATCATATATGTAAAGCTGTGAGAATTTGGGTTCTTCCCCATCGTCCGGAAGTAGATTACCCATTCGATGATAATTCTGACCTTGTAGTCTAAATACATAAGGACCTTTACCTCTCTGATAACTTTTGTCAACCTTCCCACCAAGAGATGTGAAGGAAAACATCATGTTATATGCTCGAATATTATCCAAGAAATTGCGAGACTGTGAGGTATGACTTTTATATAAATGACGTAGTAATGGAGGAGGTGTAGGCGGTGGTGGTAGCTCAACATATCCATTTGAGCAACAAAGAGAATGAGATGGTTTCTTACGTTTTTTATTTCCCCTAAGCATTTCATCTTCCCATAACATTGCATCACATTTAGAACACACAAAGATGGCATCTCCATGATCAATATAATCTACAGACTTAGAAAACTTATAAGTCAACATAAGTTATTTGCATATTGAAAACTTAACAGGAATTTACATTCATATCTTATACCTTTAGAAATTCCATGAATCTTCTTAACCACAGAATCTGCTAACATCTCATCACTCATTGGTAATTCAATTTTTGATATTCCACCTATATTGAAGCTTGTAAAATAAGACATATATAACAATTCATAAAACCTAAGATTAAACAAATATTTTGTCTCCAAAAAAATAAAACATACAATTTGTAATATCTGATAATGGAGTCCTCTCAACAAAATAGGATGTTTTCTTAGTACTTCCAAAAGGAGTGTGATGTACATTCCTTGATGAAATTTTTCTTGATGAATCTTATAAGACAAAAGTATATAAAATAAATGAACAAGACTACAATTCATAATTAAATTAGAAAAAAATATCTGCAGTAAGTTTACCTTTTTCTTTTGTAGATGAGTGACACACTTTACTACTAATATTTGGGGTAGCATAAGTAGGAAGGGGATACACATTCCTTCTTTCGACATTGGTGGTTGAAGCTTGTAAAATAGAACATATGTAAGGATTCCAAAAACATAACATATATATATATACATATTTCTTTTAAATTTTGTTTGCAAAACTATAACACATACCACTTGAAGTATTTGAAAATGGAACCCTTTCAACAGAATCAGATGTTAATGCAGGATGACAACCTCTGTTGTTTCTCTTTTGTTAAAGAACATATTTCCTTTTTTCTCTTTCTTCAGCACACCTTTGACGTTGACTTGCTTGAAGGTCAACTTCATACTTACTTGAAATTGTGTTATCTGTATCCATAATTTAAAATACTTGAATGAGGAAGATTGTTGACCACTCGAGAAAAGAACTTTGAAAGTATTGTGAAAATTATTTGAAATTACCAAAAAATATCTGCAGTAAGTATACCTTTTACTTCTGTAGATGAGTGAAACAAATTACTACTAATATCTGGAGTAGCATAAGCAGGAAGATGATACACATTCCTTCTTTCAACATTGGTGGTTGAAACTTGTAAAATAGAAAATATGTAAGGATTCCAAAAACATAAAATATACATACATATTTCTTTTAAATTTTGTTTGCAAAACTATAACACATACCACTTGAAGTATTTGAAAATGGAATCCTTTCAACGGAATCAGATGTTGATGTAGGATGACAACCTGTGTTGTTTCTCTTTTGTTGAAGCACATACTTCCTTTTTTTCTCTTTCTTCAGCACAGCTTTGATGTTAACTTGCTTGAAGGAGTACTTCACACTTACTTGAAATTGTGTTATCTGTAGCTGTAATTTAAAATACTTGCATGAAGAAGATTGTTGACCACACAAGAAAAGAACTTTGAACGTATTGTGAAATTTTTTTGAAATTACCAAAAAAAATATCTGTAGTAAGTATACCTTTTACTTCTGTAGATGAGTGAAAGAAATTACTACTAATATTTGAAGTAGCATAAGCAGGAAAATGATACACATTCCTTCTTTCAACATTAGTTGTTGAAACTTGTAAAATACGAAACATGTGTAAGGATTCCTAAAACATAACATATAAATATGTATTTCTTGTAAAATTTTGTTTGCAAACATATAAGACATACCACTTGGAGTGTTTAATGATGGAATCCTTTTAACTGAATCGAATGTTGATGTACGATGAAAACCACTGTTGTTTCGCTTTTGTTGCAGAACACGCTTCCTTTTTTTCCTTGCTTCAGCACTGACTTGACTTTGACTTGGTTGAAAGATCAGTTCATACTTACTTGAAATTCTATTATCTGTATCCATAATTTCAAATATCTGAATGAAGAAGATTGTTGAACACTCAAGAAAAAGACTTTCAAAGTATTTTGAAAATGGTTTGAATTATTTGAAAATGATTTGAATTATTTGAAAATGACAGCTGTATTATTAGGGGGTAAAATGTAACATCCTCATCTCAATGGCGGTAAAATGTATTTTATTATTCCAATGGCGGTTTACCTTTTTACATAGAGGTAGATAGAAACATACTTTACCTTTTTAACGACTCTCCAAATCCCTTTACAAAATTGTTTGTCTGATATCCTAAAAAGTGCTTCAAGTTTTAATCACCGATGTCCATTTCAATATTGAATCACTCCACTTACATACTTCTTACTTTTGATATCACCAACAACTTCGATCAAGGTATAATAATATTTATTAAAATTTGTATACACATTAGTTTCATATGCACATGATTAACAACTGTTATGAAGACTATTCTCATGTATTGCATGTTTTAGATGATGTATCAGTTTAATTTTACAAGCTTTTTTATTTTTTTTTATAATGTTTCCGATTTGAAGTTTTCTTTGATATGGTGTTACATTTGGTTTCTTGAAAGCAATCGATAAGTTAAATTTTGTTGTTTTTCTTACTTGATATTAAATAATATGCTTAAATGACAAATCTTTTATTTATGGACTTGCAGAAAAAAAAAAGTTATTGACAGTGTTACTCGATTCTACAATATTTAGAGGAATCTTTATTTATTGATATACTCTAGATAAATTGATAAATATTAAATGCGTTATCTGAATGACATAGATATGTTAAAAATTGTTGGTTCATATTTGTTATCACATTCTTTATAAATAATGAAGTATCTGATAAAATACATTGTCTCATTTTTTCTTTGATTTTTAACCAGAAACATCATATCTTGGAAGATTTATTAATTATTGGTATTTTATATTTATTTTTAAGCATCCGAATGTGAAAGTAGCCTCTTTATCAAGGATTCATAGAACATTTAAGATGACAGTTGAAAATCTGAATGGAGTTGACACTGTAATTGACTTTCGATGGGAGAAGCATGGCATGGGATTTAGATACGTCAATTCACCAAGAAGTTCACGAAGTCCAATGGTATCTACAGAAATATGAGATGCAAATTTGTCTACTCTAAAGAAAAAGCCAAGTTGATCTTAAGGAAAGTCTATAGATAGTTGTGGTTGTTGGTATTATCTCATTTGACATAAATTATGGGATGGTGATGTAACAAACTTCTATATTTTGAAAACTTACGATTTACGAATATTTAAATTATAATCATCTATGCTTATCTTGTTATTTATATTAACTTAAACCTTTGTTGTACATTCTCCATATATTTTAATTGGCTCTTCATGATACATTACAACTTGAATTATACTCTGTAAATTTATGGGCAGTCATCGATACTTAAAAGGCTTCAACAAATTTATGGACAGTAATCGACACTTAAAAGGCTTTTCTTAAAAGGCTTCAACAAATTTATGGGCAGTCATCGACACTTAAAATGCTTCAACAAATTTATGGGTGATCATTGTCATAACTTCACTTTAATTAACCTCTAACTACAAACAAATTTATGCCCTTAACATCTATTTGGATAAAGTCTGACAAACCAAAAGCTCTGTGAAACAGAAAATCTGCTCAAGCAAAGTCTGTTGTTCCAAACAACCTCTACTGATAAACACAAAGACTATTGTAGCAAATAACCTCTGCTGCTGAATATGAATACAAAAGCATCATAAAGCTAATATCTGCTATTACTTAACAGATGATACAATCTTTGAACATCTGAAACATCTGCTGTTGAAACAAAGGTCTGCCAAACATAACATCTTCTGATCATTCCACTATATAGATTGCTAACACTTGTTGTGCCTTAACAGATGATGCAGTTCAACAGAGGATTTCAAACATCTGTTTACACACCATCATGATGAACATCTGTTGATAAACACCGTGACGGTTCAAGCAAAGGTCTGCCAAAGAGAACCTCTGCTATGGACTAATAGATGATGCAGTTCAACATACATTGTTGGACAACAAGGCTTTAGCAGACCATGATCAACAGATGATAAGGTCTGTTGAAGCGAACACTACTCAACAGATTCTAACAGTTTTCCTACTAACCAATTCATTAAAGCAGTACTCAGTCACTAAAAATAATATATAACACTACTACTTGTCTAAAAAATGAACATTAACAATAATATAATAACAATAATATTCAAACTGTAGCAATTACATACAAAATCCATCAGTTTAGATGATTCAAATTGTAGCCTAACATACCAAACTTTCAAACACAACAGGTTAAGACACACATAACTAAAAACCAAAATTTTAGTCATCAAAATAAGTAGTTTTTACTTTCCATTCAGACTTAATCCAGAATCCCTTTCAACCGAAGGCTGCTGAAAAGTCTTCCGTAACATCACCAACTTCCTTGCAACATATCACAAAACAACTAATGAATACTCATTCAACCTGTTATTATATTGCCAGAAATAAAGAGTATAATTATGATTTGTTAAAAGTAACAAACATTACCTTTACATTTCCTTACACTTTCATGTTGTATAAGAACCATCACATACTCAAGAGCTGTCATTTTAAAGATGAATGCGTTAAACTGCAGAGAATAATTATTCCACACAATACATCGAAAAACCGTAACCCTACATGGAAACAAAAATCAAGAACATTTATATTACAAACCTACAATGCATAGAATCAAGAATACACACATATACGTATATTTTTAAACACAAACAGAAATTACCTCTTCATCAATAAAGTTGAGATCCATCTTATAACTTTGATTACATTTCGAAGTTCGGCCAACAAACTCAAGAATTCCACACCAAATAACAAATCCATCAAGATCTACCTGAAGAACATTTAGCATACAAACCTTCAGTTTGTGATAAAAAGAAAAAATCAAAAAATATCTATTTTTAAACTACCTTCAGCTCTGCATAATATTCAAATCGATGGTAAAACATGATGAATCAAGAATACACACATATATACATCTATTTTTAAACACAAACAGAAATTACCTCTTCATCAATAAAGTTGAGATCCATTTTATAACCTTGAGTACATTTCGAAGTTCGGCCAACAAACTCAAGACTTCCACACCAAATAACAAATCCAGTAAGATCTACCTGAAGAACATTTAGCATACAAACCTTCAGTTTGTGATAAAAAGAAAAAAAAATCAAAAAATATCTATTTTTAAACTACCTTCAGCTCTGCATAATATTCAAATCGATGGTAAAACATGATGAGTCAAGAATACACACATATACATCTATTTTTAAACACAAACAGACATTACCTCTTCATCAATAAAGTTGAAATCCATTTTATAACCTTGATTACATTCCGAAGTTCGGCCAACGAACTCAAGACTTCCACACCATATAACAAATCCAGCAAGATCTACCTGAAGAACATTTAGCATACAAACCTTCAGTTTGTGATAAAAAGAAAAAAATAAAAAAATATCTATTTTTAAACTACCGTTCCTCTGCATAATATTCAAATCGATATTAAACATGATGAATAAACAGTACCTGAGGTTCGAGATTAGCAACGTAGGCTGTGAAATGACCTCAAGCTCTGATGAGAAACAGAGAGAAAGGGAAAATTGAAACCGTAGAGAGAGAGAGAGAGAGAGAGAGAGAGAGAGAGAGAGAGAGAATTAGAGTTTATGTTTGTTATGAGAATTTGAAATAAAAAAGAGCTTTATATACGTATATGGTTTGAATTTTAAATCTGGAGCCAGAATTTTGAAATTTGAATCTGGCCGGATGTTTGAAGCATGAATGGAAGGTAGAGGTTTGAAACATGACTGGAAGGCAGATGTTTGAAGAATGTGGGCTAGAGTTTTGAATTTTAAAGGGTTTTAATATTAAGCTTTATGATGTCACTATGGCTCCTTTATGGCTGTCACCTCATCGTTGATGACATAAGAAAAGCATTGTTGGACAGCCTCTATGGCTGCCACATAAGCTTTTCTTATGTCATTGGGATTTCTCCTTTTATAGAAAGTATAGATAGATTATATAAAACTAAAAACCATGGATTATCTTTAAGTACATATATTTTATTCAAGCATATGTTATTATTACACACAAAACTATGCATCAAATCATAATTTTTCGATATATTCTATTTAATTTTTTTATATAAATTCAAATGAATATTATCAAAATCAAATAAAAAATTATTAAAGTTAGTTATACATTTACAAAATACATTTATTAATAATATTTAATCAATTATTATTCTCAAAATTTTCAATATTTATATCTTAGTTTTTTTTAAAATAATTGTTGCTTATTTAATTTACTTATATATTTACAAAATACATTTATTAATGAGATTTAATTAATTATTATTCTCAAAAAAATCAAAATGTATATCTTAACCTTATTTTAAATCATTGAGATATAAAAACTATGTTAAAAATTTTCAATTAATAAAGGAACTTATAAAAGATTTATAAAGTATAAGTTTAAAAATAAAGATTTAAAGTTTTATAAGATTCACAAACTTAAGGGCATTGTTGTCAACTGGATTTATAACAAAACAAACCGTAGGGACATAAAGTGTGAAAACCAAAAACAATCTAAAACCCCAAAAAGAAACCTGCCCATACCCTGCTTCTCCAGCGACAGTTACGGTGACCAACATCCCATTTACGCATTTTGACTCTATAAACCAGGGTCGACCGTTGGGCTTTCCAACCTAGGCATGAGTTTAGAGCTACCAAAAATCAAGGTTCTTCAATTTGTTGTTAGGTTTATATATTGTATATGTATTATGCTCTTAGAAAGAAAAACTATGCCAGATTTTTTATTAAAAAAGCCCAAATAAAAATTGTTTAGGAAAGAAGGCCCAGTTACGAAATTAAACTACATACATAACTATAGCAACCATCGACATTCGACTCATCACAATTCATGAACCAGATTTCATTTGCTATTTGTTAGGGTATTTGATGCAGATTAGTTATCAAAAAGAATTTACTTAGGGATCAGAGTTCTGTTACTAAATATGTTGAAAATGATAATTTTGAAAAACGGTCAGCACTTCGTACTTCACTAAGGGTCTCAAAAAAACGTTAGAACGACCCTACCATAAACTTACCAATTTTACTCTCGTTTAATTCTAACTATTATAATCACATCATTAGTCGCATATATCCTGGCCATAGTGAACAAAATAATACAATCAATCAAACCTAATTTGGATATTAAGGACCCATCATTCCTTAGTCGTTTCAATCAGAATTTTGTATAAATAGAAACCTTGTTCAGACCCTCGCAGCTTTCCACAACCCATTACACAAACTTCTTCTCTTTAATTCATTTTGATGTAACCACGTTAACCATAAAAGCTTTCCAGCCGTCATCATCATTTTCTGCACCATAACCGCACACAAATGTTCACTACACAGCCGTACTATGACCCCCTCATGACCAATTCCATAGCCGTCGTGAAACAAGCTTACGGGATTGCTTCGTTGCAAGTTCTGTACCGAAGATGCTATTGAAAAGTGATTCAAACTTAAGGGGCCTTTTTGGAACTTGTTTTTTATGCATGTGTTACGTGTGGCATTCATGCCCATGTTCGTATTTCTTTTTGAAGTAAGTTAATAAAGACTGTGTTAGGCGATAGTTGTTCCTAGTCTTTAGGAGGTTAAGTGGTGGAGTCGGTTACTTTGTTTTCTTATTTAAAGCTTTGTAGTTTCCTTTTGATGTGTGCACCTTCAAAGATATACAAGTTCTAGTTTGCGAGTCTCTTGATTTGTTCCTTATAATTGTTAGTAAAAGTGTTCTTTTACCATCAGTTGTATCAGAGCACAAAGAGTGATTTGAAGAACCACAAAATTCTTGTGAGCAAGCTGGTCTCTGTTAGACTGATAATTAAACTTAATTATGCTATTTATGTCTAAGTATTAGAACATATATGTATTCGGTTGTATGATAACTTATATGGGGTGATAAGCGGGTAAGATTTAAAACTGCAATGGCAGTTATTCCCGCTAAACTAAACCGCCAAATATCTATGTATAAATGTATGATATCCGGCAACTTCGTCCGGTATCAAGGCATTATGTTTCTTAAGAATTGTCCTCTCACACTCATTCTCTTCGAATACCCATTGTTCCCTATTGTTTCTGCATAATTCCTGTCCAAACATGAACACAGATTCAAGCAAACCACAAACTTCCGCTGCATCTGTGCTTGAATCCCAACATAGTGGTATCAGAGCCACGTTGGAAAGAGTGCAGAAATCAAACCAACATCGACATCATTACCCTGTCAACACTGCATCGATGAAAAAAATGAAAAAGAAAGAAGGATTCCTTGAGTAAGGCTTTGTTACTATTACCACCAGCCTGTACATCAAATATACTCGTGTAAAGCGAAAGAGAATGATGAAGCCACCCAACTGATTAATCAAGCAATCAATGCTGGAATACAAAGACAAGATGATGATGCGGTCTGCCGGAATGAAATGATTGTCACCGGAACAGAGGGTGGCCAATGGGGAGATATCTGGTATGTAAATCCGACATTCAAACATCATTTTGCCGGAAACCTAAACGTGTTTAAACGTATTAAACATATGGTTGGGGTTGAAACATGATCAGGAGAGAATAACTTTCTCTTTATTCGGGGAATTTGGGCAGTGGAAATCAGATCCGGTAACGATATGTTACGGATGCAGAGCGTGTTCTATTCACCGGAATTGGACCGAAATGTCTTAAGTCTTGATCAGTTAACACTGCAAGGTTATACGTTATGAAAATCCGGTGATACATGCAAGATCTTTCCAATGTTCTCTGCCCCTGTTGTTAATTCAGTGAATGATGTAAATAATTTAACCAAGGAAGAAGAACTTGGTTTAAAAGAAAAACAAAGAATGATAGAATTAAGTGTGGTGAATGAAGAATACAAAGAGAATTACTTAAATTCTTACTTTGAAACTCTGAATGTATCCAATGATGAACCGGATTGGAGACTGATGATTATCCGGGCCATGGGGTTTCATGATTTCGTCAACTGCAAATCCTTATTAGACATGATAGACGACAGAGAGTTTGTATTTAACTACAAACATGATTTGGAGGGAAAGTTTGAAGAGATGGTGACATGGTTTTTAAATGTCAAACTGGGGATCTCTCCAAGGCCTATTCCATCATTCGCACCAGATAACAGGGTGGATTTACTGGGTTTATATGTGGTGGTAGAACGTGATGGTGGATACCGGAGTGTCACAAATGACAATCTGTGGCCGGTGATCGCAAAAGACATGGGATACGAGTATCATGACGGTGAGTTCATGAGAATCATTTATGCAATGTATCTCGATGTCCTGGTATATTATTACAGGTTCAAAAGTGTGCAAGAGAAGGTGATTGACAAGGAGATGATAAAGGAAGGGGAATGCTCATTGACCGGTTGTATGGTAGTTATTCCCGCCAAACTAAACCGCCAAATATCTATGTATAAATGTATGATATCCGGCAAATTCTTCCAGTATAAAGACATTCAAGCAAACCACACTCATTCTTAAGAATTGTCCTCTCACACTCATTCTATTCGAATACCCATTGTTCCCTATTGTCTCTACATTATTCATGTCCAAACATGAACACAGATTCAAGCAAACCACAAACTTCCGCTGCATTTGTGCTTGAATCCCAACAATCTCATAGCTGAACCTACTAGTGCTCTTCCTAGGTTGGTATCAGAGCCAACATTGAGTGAATTAAACACTATCCTAATGTGTTTAATCTCAATGACACAATTGCACATACTTGAGTCTAGACAAGAACATAGGACAAATTCGAATTGTTATTCCAAGTTTGTCTTTTTTTTATTATTGTTATTTAAAGTTTTAAAAAGCAGGAAATATGCCGCCAGTGATTTTCCGAGGAAAAGGAAGGGGAAGAAGAGGCAGAGGAGAGATCGTTACTCTCAACGATCACGAAGCTGGACCTTCAAATACACGAGCTCCATCGACCACAAGGAGTGAAGAACCGCAAAGGTGAAGAGACCTTTATGAACCTACGAGGCATTCTACCTCGCATAGCTCGACGCCCTCATACCGGCACTCATTCGGGCCAAATTCCGAAAATGATCCCAACAACCCGCAACCCTCCTTCATACCTCTACAGCGTTCGGTATCGCACCGAAATTTTGACGACCCTACTCCATACTTCAGAGGACAGTTTAATCCAGCTGACTACATCCAGGAACCTTCAGGCTTTGTTCCGTTAGGACCACAAGACCACTTCTCCGAAGATCATATGGACGAGGATACTGATCCGACGGAACCTTTCATGGTACACCCTATCAGGGACCAGATAGCTTCATGGCATTGTTTAATCAACACGAGTGGTACCACACGCCACAGACATCACAACAGCCGCAACATCCGCGAGATCCCTCCGAGGATCCACGTTTCGTGGCAGTTACGCCACCACCTCCGCCACCGGTACAGCCAGTAATGCCTGATCCGCCAAGGCGTAGGAGGACAAATGCCCGTATGTCCACACGAGGAGGAGGGGATTTCCACTTCAGCACCCCTCGACACTCTAGTAGTAGCCACTACCCGCCACTACAAGAAGAAGGACCTACAAGTCCTGTACAGGAGGCGAACTCCGCACCAGCTGCACCAACTTCGCCACCATTTGGGTCCGTCGGCTTACAACCCATTCGAACCATCATCACAAGCACATTACAACTACAACTATGAGCGCGACCCATATGTGGTAGCGGCTAGGTATAATGCCCGCTATCCCGACGGAGCTCTTGGAAACAGGGGAGTACCGGACTACTTAGCTCATGGGTATCCAGCACCTCCCAGACCTCCAGTTCCGCAACAGGCACCACAACCACGTTTCTCTCCTCCCGAACAAGAAGAAATACTCCACCGTTTGAGCCGTGTGGAAAGAGACTTCGAGGAAGAACGTAAGAGCCACCGAGGATTCCTCAAGGGCTTAGCAAACCTACTGAAGGGCAAGAAGAAGAAACATGACCATTAGTCCTTATGTATGTTCTAATGTAATGTTTATTTTAAATAAGTCCCTGCGTGGACGTTTACCGTATTTCAGTCCCTACGAGGACTTATCTTTTAGTCCCTACGTGGACACTTATCTTGTATTAATCCCTGCGTGGACTTGTCACTTATTTTAAACCTCTATGTGGGTATGTACTATTTAAAAGTCCCGTTTAGGGCTGTGTGTAATCGTATTAAAATTATGGAATGTTATATTATGAATTTCATTTTGTTATTACTATATATGAAATAAATCAAAATCATTCCTTTTAATTTGATCTGCCTAAATAAAGAATCTTCAGAGTGAAACCTAGCCAGGTGTCTTTTAAGATCTGGCCAAGATGGTAAGACCTAATTAAAAGATTCAGATCCCCTGTTAACCTCTGTAAGCATGTTAACAATCATGGCATATGTGATTCGTTAAAATTACACACGCCATTCTTATATAAGAATCCTTTAAAGAATTCCAAAGCCCAAATTAATGATATAATAAATCATGGGTTAAATCATCAATGAAGATGATCACTCGTTTAAACATCCATTAGCGATGTAGCGCCTACGGGCCGAACTATTAAACATCCATTAGTGATGTAGCGCCTACGGGCCGAACTATCAAACATCCGTTAGTGATGTAATGCCTACGGGCCATACATATTGTCATAATAAGGCAAAAGACAGTGGTGGTTTAGGACTCCCTGTCAGAAGGGTAAAAGAACTACGGTTCAAACCTTCATACCTTGATTCTCCGTAATCTCGGCTAAATATTATAATAACGTCCTCGTGAATAGGCTTTTATGCCACTAGCAATATTAATTGTGATTAGGATAAGTATGTTCAAATCCTAAATAAAAAGTGAGTAACAGATTAACCGGATATGGTCTTCGTTACCATGGTTAATGAATTGCCATTAAAGACAATTCAATAATAAACTCCTAAATAGAATTTTCATTATCTTCTGCAGCAGATACAAGCTACTATGGCGAATCCTAATGGAGGAAATAGTCATACAAATGAAGATGATTATGATAATGCCCAAATAAATCTAACGGGCGCTCAACTCAAGGCTCTTGTCGACAACGCTGTGCAAGCAGCTCTAGATCGACAATATACAGAATCTCGAAGCAGAACTGTTTCCAAACCACCATCAAAGCCGAAGACACACTCAAAATCCCTCAGCAAACCACCATCCAAACCCAAGAAGGACGACGATAACCACTCGTCCAAGCCCAAGAAGGACAACGACAATCACTCGTTAAACGAAAATAGTGTTCGTCGCGAAAGGGAGTATACTGATGTTTCCCGTGCCAGGGGCTGCACATACAAGTACTTTGTGTCTTGTAAACCCCGAGACTTTACGGGAGAGAAGGGTGCCGTCGAATGTATGACATGGCTGGATGAGATGGACACTGTGGTGGACATTAGTTGCTGCGCGGAAAGGGATGTAGTGAAGTTTGTGTCACAGTCGTTTAAGGGCGAGGCCCTAGCTTGGTGGAGGGCGCTGGTTCAGGCCTCGGGAAAAGCTGTGCTTTACAGCATGACGTGGGAGGAATTCGTTTCTCTCATCAAAGAAAATTACTGCCCTCAGCATGAGGTGGAGAAGATAGAGTCCGATTTTGTGTCATTGGTGATGACAAATCTGGACTGCCAGGCCTACTTAACGAGCTTCAACACGATGTCTCGATTGGTTCCATATCTAGTCACCCCGGAACCAAGGAGGATTGCTCGTTTTATCGGGGGGTTAGAACCCGCGATAAAGGCTAGTGTGAAGGCCTCTCGGCCAACGACCTTCAGGTCTGTGACTGACCTCTCTTTGTCCCTCACAATGGACGCGGTCCGACTGAGATCGCAGAGGAACAAAGAGGCCGAAAAGAGGAAGCGTGAGGATGATACCTCGCGAAGGTCGGGAAAGAAGTACCGTGGGAACGGTGATGGCAAGAGAGGAACAGAGGCGAGAAAAGAAGGGCAACAAACCAGAGAGAAGCCCAAGTCCAAGAACTGCCAAAAATTCCACTTTAGGAAATGTAGCTTTGGGCCGAACTCACAGTCCCAGTCAAAGACACATACTTGTGGATTGTGCAAGTCCAAAGACCACAAGACTGTGGACTGTAAGAAGATTAAAGACGCGACCTGCTACAACTGTAGTGAGAAGGGGCACATCAGGAGCAACTGCCCCAAGATCGCCAAGAAGACTGAAGAAACCAAAAAGAATAACGCTAGAGTCTTCAAAATGGATGTGAAGGAAGCGTTGCAGGACGACAACGTAATCACAGGTACTTTTCTCGTGAATAATATCTTTGCAAGAGTACTTTTCGATTCAGGCGCTGATAAATCCTTTGTAGACCAAAAATTTTGCAAATTGCTGAACATGCCTATCAAAACCCTAAATGTGAAATACGAAGTAGAGCTAGCAGACGGCACTGTAGAAACCGTCTCCATTATATTAGAGGGATGTATTATATCCATTAAGAACCATTCTTTTCCTCTATCTCTACTTCCCTTTAATCTGGCTGGTTTTGACATCGTTCTGGGTATGGACTGGTTGGCCCACAACCAGGGCCAGATCGTTTGCAATAGAAAACAAATTGTGCTAAAGACCCCGAATGGTGAATCGCTCACCATTCGAGGGGATACACAGTATGGATTGTCCGAGAACGTAGCTATGCTCAAAGCTTCAAGATGTTTAAAAAGAGGCTGTGTCATCTACATGGCACATGTGATTATAGACGAGCCCAAACCGAAGATAGAGGACATCCCTGTCATTTCGGAGTATCCAAAAGTTTTCCCCGAAGATCTACCTGGGTTGCCACCAGATAGGCAGGTGGAATTCAGAATAGATATCATCCCTGGAGCAGCTCCCATTGCTAGAGCACCCTACAGGCTAGCACCGACTGAAATGAAGGAATTGAGGACCCAGCTGGATGAACTGTTAGCAAAAGGTTTCATCAAGCCTAGTTTGTCTCCCTGGGGAGCACCTGTCCTGTTTGTGAAGAAAAAGGACGGATCGATGCGTTTGTGCATCGATTATCGTGAACTTAATAAAGTCACAATAAAGAATAGATACCCATTGCCAAGGATCGATGATTTGTTTGATCAATTGCAAGGGGCTAGCTATTTCTCAAAGATTGACTTGAGGTCGGGCTACCATCAGCTGAAGGTCCGAGATGAAGACGTACACAAAACAGCATTTAGGACTCGCTACGGTCACTACGAGTTCCTAGTGATGCCTTTTGGGCTCACAAATGCACCGGCTGCGTTCATGGATCTCATGAATCGCGTCTGCAAGCCGTACCTAGACAAATTTGTCATCGTTTTCATCGACGACATTCTTATCTATTCAAAGAACAAAGCTGACCATGAGAAACACCTACGATGTATTCTTAAATTGCTGCATCGTGAGAAACTCTATGCCAAATTCTCTAAATGTGAATTCTGGCTACGAGAAGTCCAATTTCTTGGACATGTCGTAAGCGAGCGTGGTATCCAGGTGGATCCCGCTAAGATAGAGGCGGTCATGAACTGGCAAGAGCCAAAGACGCCCACAGAGATCCGTAGTTTCCTGGGATTGGCAGGATACTACAGGAGATTCATTAAGAATTTCTCAAGGATCGCTGCGCCCTTAACTTCTCTAACCAAGAAGAAGGAAAAGTTTGTTTGGGGCCCTAAGCAGCAAGAATCCTTTGATATTTTGAGACAAAGGCTGAGCAACGCTCCTGTGTTGACGCTACCAGAAGGTACCGAAGAGTTCGTAGTTTACTGCGACGCGTCACACACTGGTATGGGGTGCGTGCTCATGCAGAAAGGCAAAGTGATTGCCTATGCTTCAAGACAGTTGAAGGTGCACGAAAAGAATTACACCACCCATGACTTGGAGCTGGGTGCCATTGTATTCGCGCTAAAACTGTGGAGGCATTATCTATACGGAATCAAGTTTGTGATCTATTCAGATCACAAAAGCCTTCAACATTTGTTCAATCAGAAGGAGCTAAACATGAGGCAACGCCGTTGGATGGAGACCTTAAATGATTACGATTGTGAGATCAGATACCATCCCGGCAAGGCGAATGTAGTCGCTGATGCCCTGAGCCGGAAAGAAAGGATTAAACCCATCCGAAACAATGCTAGGAGGATGGAAGTAAAGAATAACTTGATTGAAAGGATATTAGCTGCACAGCGAGGGGCTGTGTTAGAAGCTAATTATCCTAAGGAAAAGTTGGGAGTAACTGAGGAGCAGTTAACTCTTCACAAGGATGGACTTTTGAGGTTGAATGGACGAATATGATTCCTATTTATGGAGGACTGCGAGATGTTATCCTCCAGGAAGCCCATAGTTCCAAATATTCTGTCCATCCTGGAGCAGACAAAATGTATCAGGATTTAAAGGCAAATTATTGGTGGATAGGCTTGAAAAAGTCTGTAGCCGCCTATGTAGCCAAATGCTTAACTTGTGCGCAAGTCAAGGCTGAGCATCAAAAGCCATCTGGCTTGCTACAACAGCCTGAACTTCCTGAATGGAAATGGGAGTGTGTAACTATGGATTTTATCACCAAGTTACCAAAAACGAGCAAAGGAAACGACACAATATGGGTTATAGTCGATCGACTGACTAAGTCAGCTCATTTCTTACCCATCAAGGAGACTTATAGCTCCGACACTTTAGCCCAGCTGTATGTTGATAAGATTGTGGCCTTACATGGCATACCTGTATCTATTATCTCTGATAGGGATACTAGGTACACGTCACATTTCTGGAAGAGTTTCCAACAATCTTTGGGCATGCGTTTGAATTTCAGTACGGCTTACCATCCTCAGACAGACGGCCAGAGTGAGTGTACTATTCAAACGTTAGAAGACATGCTGCGAGCATGTGCTATCGATTTAGGTGGTAGTTGGGATAAGAACCTACCCCTAATCGAATTCTCCTACAACAATAGCTACCATACCAGCATAAAGGCTGCTCCATTCGAGGCATTATACGGTAGGAAGTGTAGATCGCCTGTTTGTTGGGCAGAAGTGGGAGAGGTCCAATTATCAGGACCAGAGATAGTTTTCGAGACAACGGACAAGATTGTCCAGATTCGGGAACGTCTCAAGGCTGCCCGTGATAGGCAGAAAAGCTACGCCGATCCGAAGCGTAAGGATTTTCACTTCGAGGTAGGTGAAAAAGTGTTACTAAAAGTATCACCCTGGAAGGGGGTGATGCGTTTCGGTAAGAAGGGTAAACTGAGCCCGCGATACATAGGACCTTTTGAGGTTATCGAACATGTCGGGTCAGGTGCCTATAAGTTGAACTTACCGGAAGAGCTCAATGGAATTCATAATGTGTTCCACATCTGCAATCTAAAGAAGTACTTCGCTGATGAATCATTAGTGATCCCACACACAGATGTGCATATAGATGAGAGCCTGAAGTTTTTGGAGAAGCCTTTGTCGATTGAAGACCGACAGGTGAAAAAGCTCCGAAGAAAACATGTGCCGATAGTAAAGGTCAAGTGGGATGCCCGGAGAGGTCCCGAATTCACGTGGGAAGTTGAATCCACGATGAAAGAGAAATATCCCTATTTGTTTGAGTAAATCTCGGGTCGAGATTTATTTTAAGGGGGTGAGGATGTAACACCTCGAAATTTTGTGTCCAATAATGTATTGACACGTGTCTTGAGTTTACACGTGGCATTTAATATTAAATAAAGGACTAAAGTTGCCAAACCTTGAAAGTATGTAAATTTGAGGGTTATAAATGTCAAACAAGGGTAAGTATACTGTATAGTAACCCTAAACGATGCTCGTACCTTCAAACGAATAAATCATGGATCGTACGGAAGCGAAACGCGGAAGAAAGTGAGAGATTACAAGTTGCGGGGGTTAACTGTGTCAACATGTTTAATTATACCTCTGAGTGACCCTTTGACGTATCCGAGGCTTTGTAACAGTAAAATACGCTCACTAGAATATACAGTATAAATTCCGCGAAGTTCCGTTTTAAAACGAGAAAGTTATGATCAAATTCGTACGAGAAGGGTTAAAAGCGTCAACAATGAAAATTAAGGCTTTCCGAATAATTAACAAGATAACCGGGGACTTAATGCGGGTAAATAACACGAGGCCCTTAGTTGTAAATAATCAAGGGCCAAATCGCAAAGTTACCCCTTCAAACCCGAAAGGTCAGGTTATTAATTACCAAAGATTTCGTTACTAAATACAGGATTTTGTTATTCATTACTAAAAGATTTAAAAAGATTTAAAAACAACCTTTACGGACCGCAAGGGTCCTGCCTTACGGACCGTAAAGGGGTGAATGATTAAGCTTGTCTCCGCCACAGGCTTACGGGCCGCAAGGCCCAAGCCATACGGTCCGTAAGCGATGCCCAGCGACAGAAAGTTGGCTGTTGGCTGTTTAAAGCGGTAAAACATTTATGAATGGGTTTCCCAGAAGTATGGGCATCCCCTACTCGACCCATAGCACCTTAGGACACCTGTCATTCATCCATACTCATTTGTAGTATGTGTTGTAATGATCTAGAGGCAAGTTGTGTACTATAAATAAGCCTATTGTATGCATAAGTTCACCACACCTCAAAACACATTCTCTTGATCATCTCTGGAGCTTCCAAGCTTTATTCTATCATCCTAAATAGTGCTCAAGCCTCTGTAAGTTGTTTAAATCCTTTGTGGTTTAGTTTTACTTAGTAATATAGCTAAAAATCAAACCGTCGTAACTACGGTTTGACTTCGAGATTAGGCTACAATGGCTCAGTCATATCTCGAATCAAAAGTAGTTATGTGTTGGTATTTATGTGGGTAATAAACCTCTAAAAGGGTTCCCCCTGATCACCACTCTAACTAGTTCAAATGTCGAGTCAAACGTATGCTTAAAAAGTCAACAGAAAGTCATTTTTACGATTCTTGCATAATCTGTAATATAGATGATATGAAACCTATTTGAACACTCATAAAACGTGATATTAAGTATATAAACTTGTCTAAACTCGTTTGATTCGGCCATTTGATATATTGACCCGGTTCGGAGCCGAATGTCGCAAAAGTTTGACTTTTGCTTTGACTTCAGTTCTGACCCGTTTTAGTGCAATGTAGATATGCCTTAGGACTCTCTTAGGACCAGGTCACGTGATGGTATCACCCTCTGTGACCGGTTCGTTGTTTGTCCGAGTCTTTTACGCATTTCCGTTAATTACTTAAAAGTTGACCGTAACGCCCTTTTTAAAATAAAACAAGTATTTCAGACACGTGAAGGGACCATAACCTTGCTTACTAAATTCTAAGCATGTCCCTAAAGTTTCACGCCAATCCGAGGTCTAGAATGGGAGTTATGCTAAATAGCGCTTTTATAAGAAACTTTTGTAATAAACGGCGCAATTAGCATAACGCCTACCTAAACCAAGATTTCGTCACCAAAACTTTTACCCACTATAGTAAAATAATATTTTGGGGTTTTTAAAGATTTTTAATTAATTTTAACCTGCTCATAACCTGCGGTTATGGCTATGGTTCGGTAAATACCGAATATGCCCTTTTCGGCCAAAACTTGAGTTCTACAATGTCTTTTGACCCGATTCCAGTTGCTACTGATTTTAAATAATAAATAAGATATTTTAGACTTATTAAACTGATCGGGAAACTCAGGTTTCCTATAGAACTCAGAAATCCCTTTAAAAGTCTTTAAAATAACCAGAAAACCCCTACGGGGCGTATAATGAACTAAAATTCGTTACGGGCATTATGGAAGGTATCCTACTGATACCACAACCTCTTTAAAGTATATTAACTTAGGAAAACAGTGTAGGACTCCTACGGTTACCCGTTGCGCCTATTGCGCGCACGGTTCGGCTTATGTAACTAGTTTACATAAATTAGCCGATACGGGTCAAACCATATCATTTTGAACCCAAGATTCAGAGTGTGAATATTAAACCCGTATAAAACAAGTCTCCGAACTTGTTGGTTCAGAATCACATTCCATTCTCGGTTTTCGCCTTTCACGCGATTAAACCGTATCTATCCCTCGAAACTAACCGGTCTAGGCTACGGCTAATATAAAGACCCGTTAGGATTCTTATAGGTTATTTTAAAACCTTCGTTCCAGAATAGGAGCCCCAGTAAAAGATATCTGTGATTTAACCGATTAAGGACAATGCTTGCAAAGGTAAATACTTTTAACTTATTTTCCCTTATACGGGCTTGGGTTACGGTATATAAAATACCGCTTGATTGAGCATCAAATCTTCCATCGCTTAGGTGGTTAATTGAATAATTTGATCGGCTCATTTAAACAGTCTTGTTACTTAAAAGCCTTTGGGGGGTTAATGACCATGTCCCGGATATCCTTGGCATCATTCGAAGAAATGGCCACGACCTCGACACCCGGGTGTAGACGTACACCCGGTATTATGTCTATACTATTAAAAGACGTAGCCGATGGTTTACCCACCTCGGTTTTACGCAATGTGGTGTGTCTATTGATCTTTAACCCGGGATAGATCCGGCTACTGAACGCAAAGAAGGAACATGTAAATCGTTCACAAGATTATAATTTTAAATAATTCTCTCAAGTTATAAAAGAATTTGTGCCTCGTGCATTCAAATCAATTTTAATAAACATTTTACAAAAGAGTCGGTTGAATGTATTTACCAGTGTAAACTGACGTATTTTCCCCAAAAAGATTAAGTGCAGGTACTACACGTAATCGGCTAGCAATAGCTCCTTAGCATCTTAAGAAGTCTCGCAAGCTTGATGTCTTATCTGTTGAACAACATTTTCATTTATTTTGATCCCTCCTGTGGATACTATTCAACTATATGTGATACAATCGATATTACAATAAATGGTTGGATAATATTTATCTTTATGCTTCCGCTGTGCATTTATATATTGTGGTTTGACTATATTGTTGCCAACTACGTCACGATAATCCCCCACTAGGCCCACCGGTGATACACATGGAAATCGGGGTGTGACACTACTCAACCGACTCCTACTCCAATATTCAATGGGGAGGGGGTATGAGTATTGGAGCATTAGGATGAAGACAATTCTTAGATCTCGTGACTTGTAGGAACTAGTGGAAGGTGGTGTTAATGAAACAGATGCTAATTAGAGTTGGGTCAAAACAACAAAGAAGAAGGATGCTCATGCCAAGGCCATTATTCAACAGGTTGTACATGGCACTCTTTTTTCTCGCATCGTTGCTGCCGAATATGCTAAAGATACTTGGGACATCTTGAAGATGGAATTTCTAGGAGACTCCCAAGTGAAAGCCATTAGGCTTCAAGGGTTGAGACGTGAGTTTGAAAATCTCACCATGAAAGAATACTCTGCAAGAGTCATGGCCATTGTCAGTCAAAAGAGGGCTTTTGGTGAAGAAATAGGATAATGGATCGTTGTTCTATTTGTGTAACTGATTCGGGCATGTACAGAGGGATTGTCGGTACAACAATGATGACTCAAATGCAAATGTTGTCGCTGAACCTGAAGAACACGAGGAAGAAAACAACCAACAACATCTCTTTCTAGCCTGCGAGATGCCACATGATGAAAACATTTGTTAGTGCACCTACGTCTGCTGACTACGTCTTCCATCAAGTCTTGAAGCTGAGCAGATTAAACATGACACGGAATCCTAGAATAGCTTGGTTGTATATGGACCGCTTATATGTACATAGTTCTAGGATCGCTTATGTGTCAGTTTGTGTTTGGATCGCTTATTAGGTCAAATGTTAGGATCGCTTATACGGCATCATGTAGGATCGCTCATACGGACGTGTCGTATGAGCGGTCCAGATCATCTATAAATAGGTGAGCGATCCACAACACATAAAATAGGGTGTATTGTTCCGGTACTCTGCCGAAGTGCTGTCTGATCGTGTAATCTTTCAAGATATCAATACAACAGCAAGTTTAAAGTGGATACAGCTTCAATTGCACCGAATTATTTGTTTCCGCCTCTTAATTCGGACACGAACTACTCTGAACGACTCAAACAGGTCGACAAACGATCCTACAAGTGGTATCAGAGCTCAGGAGGAGGAGTTCTTGCCATTTTAGCTGCTATTCTTCTGATTTTCTACACTTTCTTCACTTTTTCAAAATTTTTCGCAGTAAAACAAGCTCAAAATCACACAATGCACTCGGAAACATGAATTAACAAATCCTTGAAGTTTTCAGAACTAAAATCGAAGTAGAAACCAAGATTTTAGGTGATTTGTTCATTCAGGTTCGCTCATTAGGTGACATCAGCTTCTGGACCGCTCCAAATTACGTGTCAGGACCGCTCCACGGAACAGTTTTTAGTTGGACCGCTCGAAAATATAATCTTGGATCGCTCATTTGACAGTTTTTCTGAACCGCTCGTAACAGTTGGACCGCTCAAACTAAAACAGTTGAAACGCTCGAACAGACATTGTGTGAACCGCTCGAACGAACAAGCTTGTGGATCGCTTTTAGTGACATTGTTGGACCGCTCGAACGATTAACTGTCTGGACCGCTCATCTGGATTAGTTTGAACCGCTTATTTGAACTTTGTCTGGACCGCTTATTAGGACAGTTCGCTCATTTGAACAGTTTGACAAGTTTTGAAAATTGTGAACAATGGACTCTGAATTTTATAACGCTTTTGCTACCCCGACCTCGATTACTCAAAGTGCTTTGATAGAAAATGAAACCGGAACGTCTCAGAAACCACCGAAACTTATGGATATTGATGATTATAACGTGTGGTCGGAACGATTCGGAAATTGGGTTGAAGCTTATCATCTTGATGCGTGGGAACACACCGAGGAACGATATGTTAAACCCACAAAGGATAATGTTGTGAATGGTACTCCGCTAACACTTAGAGAGATGAGTACTGCAGATAAAAAGAAATATCGAGATGAGAAATTGATGGTGAGTCTGCTTCAGCAAGCTATAAAGGAAGATATCTTGATACTGCTTCAACATGACGGAACTGCATATTCTATTTGGACAGAGTTGGAAGCAAAGTTTACGGGAAGTGATGATATGTTAAAGAACAAAATGTCTCTCATGAAGAAAGAATTCGATTTGTTTCGTGGTTTAAAATCTGAAAACACCAAGCAGATTATTGATAGATATTGTAACTTGGTGAGAAATATGACAAAACTTGGCATTAAGAAAGATACTGAAGAATTAATTGAAAAACTTGCAGATGCCCTTCCACACGAAACATGGGGAACATTTCTGATGATGCTAAGATCTAACAGAAAAGATTACAGAGCTATGACTTTGGGAGATTTTATCAAGCATTTGGAAGCTCAAGAGATGGAGCAGAGAAAGATCGCTAGGATGAAGAACTACGATGGAGAGCAGGATATCAGTCTGTACTACAAGCATGGTGCTACTGATTCAACAAAGTTCTCTCCTAAGATCGAAACTGCTTACAGTGTTAAAGATTCTACTGAAAAGAAGACATCTCAGGGATCAAGCAACAGCACAAGATTTTCATCTTTTGATCCTAACATCTCTGTAACAAAGAATGGTAGAAAACTTTAGTGTAACATTGTATTAACCCTTGAAAATGATCAAGACTACATTGAAGATATTGCAAAAAATCAAATGTCTTTGTTAGGGATGATTTTAGAGTCTTATAGCTGTTTTGTTGCAGGAAAGATCGGAAATCCAATGCTCACGAAAGAGGATTACGATCAAATTGATGCTGAAGAAATGGAATTGATGGATATAAAATGGTGTATGGCGAGTGTGATGAGACGTGCTGAAAAGTTCAAACAAATTACCGGCCGTGATGATTTTCGTGATGCGAACGTTTCAGCTTTAGGTTTTGATAAATCTAAAGTTACATGTTTTCGTTGCAGGGAGAAGGGGCATTTCAAGAGGGAATGCAAAAACCGTGAAGCTACCAGTGCCCAGAATCCTTTCGGAAACAATGATTATCACAAGAAGGCCATTTATCATCAAATCACTCAACCAGCACAGCAGCATCAGGCACAAACGGCTCATGGGAGAGATGTGGCTGATAAAAGAGCATGTGTTGTTAGTCAGGGAAAATATGATAATTTTACCTGGGAAAAGTATCTTCCAAAAGATAGCAAAGTGTGTCTAGCTGAACAAGATGACGAAAAGTTGGCTGAAGGATTTACTTGGGATGATTTCTGTACAGATCAAGACTTTATGGCCAAAAATACTTCTCATGCTTTCTTTGCTAATGCTTATGATTTGAAATGTGCAGAAAGATGCAGAAAAGTCATGGAAGCTGCTGAAGAGAGACGACGAAAGATCAGAGAGGAGGAAGAAGAGGAAGAGAGATTGAAGGAAGAAGCAAAAGATGAGAAATTGAGAAGAGCTCACTTTTTAAATTCAAGCAGGACAGCGAAAGAAGTTCCTGAATTTGAGATTAAAGTGGATGCTGAACCGGTCATGGTCCAAGAAAAGTGCATGAACTGTAATTCGCTGATTAAGCAGAACAATGAGTTGTTGCACAACATTCACAAGCTGAAAGAATCATATGATACTATGAACAGAGAAATCAACAAATATACAGATTCTGATGGTGAACAAGCTGAAGCTATGAATACTTTGAAGATAGCTTATCTGAGACAGCTTGATACGGCGAACTATAACATTAAGAAATGTGCAGATCTCGAGCTTGAGTTGGCAACACAAAAGATAGAAACTGAGAAAGTTAAGAAATTATTAGACAGTTACTCATGTTCTACTTTTGTTGTTGACAGGATTTATCCAGTGGTGAAAGATTTGAAGACATTTGAAGAAGTGAAGATATTTGAAGAAGAAAAATCCATGACAAAAGATGAAGAAAAATTGAAGACTTCTGGTAAGAAACCGAGTGTATCCTACAATAGATGTCCGCCCCCGGTCGAAAATGGATATTCACCTCGAAATCCAACTTCAGAAAGAGTCAATAAAGCGATCAATTTGAAATGGGAGTCTGGGTCGTCGGATAACTTACCAGAAAGTATTGATGTCACATATACGTCATCAGACACTGATCATGACTCAAAGTTGATAAAAAGTATGGTCGATCAGGTGTTAGACACAGATGACAATGAGGAATCAAAACCGAAGTCTAAATCCGAGTCAAAGTCTGGGTCCAGTGCGTCAAAGCCAACAGTCAAAAAGGACAAACGGGTTTATGATAAAGAGTTTTTACTTTCGAAATCTAATTTGAATGATGAATCAGTCAGAATAGCATATACTTTGAAAGGTTCTGACAAGTTATATTCTGACGAAAGTTTTCCAATAAGAAGTGTCAGAGTTGAAATGATTCAAAAGGTTTTCAAAATCACAGAAATTAATATTTCTGAAATAAAAGATTTAAATCTTAATGGAAAACCTAAACAATACACTTCAAGAGATCAACAAAGAATCAACAAGAAAATGGGTTACAATTGTGGTTATAGTTTCCAAAAGAAACTAAACCATGATCGTAATTACAAAAAGAAAGGTCTTGGTTTTGCTCCACAGAAAAACTATAAAAATGAAAAAGTTTATAAACCAAAAACAACGTTTGTTGCAGGAAAAACAACAGAAGCTGAAAAAGAGAAATCATTCAGAAATCAGACAAATCAAGAATTCCTTGCTAAGAAGCAAGAGAATATGAAGAAGAAGGAAGACTCGAAGAAGGTTGAAAAGAGATCTTGTTTAAAGCCGTGAGTCACGTTTCGAAAGATTGTCCAAAGACATTTCGACCAAAACAAGAAGTCTCAAGAAAAATGAAAGAAAAAGTGGTTGAAAAGACTGAACTGTCAACCCGGAAGTTCACAGGCTTTGAGAATTCAATTTATGAAAAAGGAGAATGTTCAAAGAGTGCTTCCAAAAGAATAGACAATGCCACAAATCAGAAATCGGTTGTAAAAGGTTCAGGTAACAAGTCTGGTGATGAATTTGATTCCATAAAATCAGAGGAGCCACATGTTGAGAAAGAGATTGTAAGAAAAGTTTCGAAAGTGGACGATGTGAATTTTCCGCCACTAAGTGCTAAAAATTACAAATCTAAATTTGGAAAAGTTGAAATTTCAAATCAGTTTTATTCTGACAAGAAGAAAATTGATGTTGAAAAAACTTTCAATGGAAATATAAAACGCATCTTTGGAAAAATGGTCAGTGGTAAGGCCCAAAGCATTCAGGATTTTTATGCTTCCAAAGGATGGGTTTACAGGTCAGTTGAAAGGAATGATGAAAACAATGAGGTTACACCCAAGGAAGGTCAGACTTGGGTGGATATATTTTTTCAAGAATGAAAACCTGACTTGCCGGAGATCCCAAGATGGTATTGCGGATCATGAATCGGCATATTTCTAAATCTGTTTGTGAAGTTACAGGACTTGCCGGAACTCCCAGGTTTGTAAGCGAGGAGTAGGAATCGGCATCTTGAGAATTCAACCAAAAGATGGCAATTGATTGAAAAATAGGTTTGAAGAGCTTGAATTGCTAAATTTACAAGTGGTTGTATGTTTGTGTTTGTTATAAATGGTTCAGAATGAGAACCAGTTGATCTTTCAAGTGGTTAAATCAGGGTCATTAAATTGGGCTTGATTTAATTGTCATTCAAGAATTGGTAAACAAAGTAATGATTTGAACCCCATTTTACAAAAGGTAAAAACAACTAAACATATTTTCCGGAAAAACCATTCTGATTAAAACAAACTTAAGTGTTTTGAAATCATTATGGGAAAATAGTTTGTTGTGAGTGGGAGTTCTGATTGTTTATGCCAAACGGATGGAGAATTGAAGTGTTTCGATATCAGTTGTCATGTTTTGTACAATATTGTTTTCAATTTTCTTTAGATGTATTTGAATTTTAGGGGGAGTAAGAATTTTTAGAAAATCCAAAAACATCAGAAAATTTGAAAAACCCAAAAACATGATAAAATCAAAAATGAGTTTTTGTTGCAAAAAAGAGGAAATGATAGTACATCAGTGAACTATCACAGCACGCTAAAGATTTGTAAAGTCAAAATGTGATAAACAATCTTACTGTGGATGTGTCAGTAGATTTTTGCACATTTAGTAAATTGAAACGAGATATAAACCTAAATCAAACTTACTTAATTTGTGGGTAACTATTCTTGGATATATGGGTAACCCCCGAAATCTTGTTTGAAAGGTCCCGTATTCTGAGATACTAGGTCTTTATGCTCAGTGATATCTGGGGTATTATTCCGGGACTTCTGCTGTATGGAAATACTGACCTAGTCCCCGAATAATAGTTTCTGCAAAAAGCTTTGAAATATAAGCGCCACCCTCAGCAAACTGATTAAACAATAAAATTGGTAATCTTTGCTGTTGTAACAAAAGATCCTCTAAAGGGGACCCACCAAAAGTCGAGCCGTCATCTCTCTGCTGAACGGAAGTTCTGACCTGAGTTCTCACGGTTTCGCATCTACCCCTTTACAGATATCATCTGTGGTATACTCACCTGTAAGACTGAATATTTGGGATCTGGATACAGGAGTATATTCAAGTGGAGTGATACACAATTAAGTTTAAGTCTTTAAAACATTAATATCGTATCTTGAATCGATTGAAATTTGTGTTGAAAATTTAAGTGGACAAACATACTGACAATCTAGGTAAATTGTTTAGAACTTATCATGTAATCAAGCTTAACGGTGTTTGTGATATGCTTCAGAACTGATATGATCCTCTTGCACAAACTCACAAAAATTTTGTTTGTAAATATTTCATTTCTGCGTTTATTTTTATTCAAAAATCCAAAAAGATTTTCAGTGTGTTTTAGCATAAATTTTGAAAAATCAAAAATATTTTCGACAACTGGTGTTGAGATGCTGATTTTCGAAATTCAAAGTGCTAAACTTGAAGAACTGGTTTGGGGAGTGTTTGTGTGTAGATGGCAAAGTTGTTTTGATAAGAACCAGTAATTATTTCTTGAATGCAAAATCATTACTGTATTGGTTCAACATAGTTTCTAATTTGTTGAGAGATTTTAATCTTTGTAGAAACTTATGGATGGGTAGAGATTGTGCAGGTATTAAAGGGCCAGGTTACGATCTTGAACCTGACAGGAGCCTGATTACGATCTCAGAAACAGTGAAAGATTGAATTCCAGACTACGATCCCAGCTATGTGAGAGGGGGAGTCTAAAGACACCGTGTCAACATTCAAGAGAGAAGAGTTTGATGATGATGAAGATAGAGAACGAAGATTCTTGGAACGACAGATATTTCAAAGGCAGATTGTCGACTGATGAAGATTGTAGATAGACATGTGCGAATGCAGACTGGAATGATCTATGAAGACAGTTATGAAGACTCCGTCAACATCCGAGGGGGAGTTTGTTAGTGCACCTACGTCTGCTGACTACGTCTTCCATCAAGTCTTGAAGCTGAGCAGATTAAACATGACACGGAATCCTAGAATAGCTTGGTTGTATATGGACCGCTTATATGTACATAGTTCTAGGATCGCTTATGTGTCAGTTTGTGTCTGGATCGCTTATTAGGTCAAATGTTAGGATCGCTTATACGGCATCATGTAGGATCGCTCATACGGACGTGTCGTATGAGCGGTCCAGATCATTTATAAATAGGTGAGCGATCCACAACACATAAAAAAGGGTGTATTGTTCCGGTACTCTGCCGAAGTGCTGTCTGATCGTGTAATCTTTCAAGATATCTATACAACAGCAAGTTTAAAGTGTATACAGCTTCAATTGCACCGAATTATTTGTTTCCGCCTCTTAATTCGGACACGAAATACTCTGAATGACTCAAACAGGTCGACAAACGATCCTACAACATTGAAGCTCCACTTATGCTGATGGGCGTCACTCCTTTGAATGGTAGTACTAATCATCTTTGGTTCATAGATTTTGGTTGCTCCAATCACATGACTAGAGCCAAATATTGTTTTACCGCACTTGTTGAAGGATTTAAATTGGAAGTTCAGTTGGGTGACAAGAAGAAACTTGTACTTGAAGGCAAAGGCACCTTACGGGTTAATACTAGTAATGCGAGTTTTAAACTCTTGGATGATGTGTATTATGCTTCAAAGTTGGAGTATAACTTATGAGTGTAGGTCAACTTAACTTATGAGAAAAGGATATGCATTTCACTTTGAAGATGAGCATTGTGTTATTTTAAGGGTGTGCATATTCACACACCTTTTAACCTATTTCCACGCCCTTTAAGACGCCTCATATAGGTCTATACGAGGCGTCTAGGGCTATTATCTCAGACCAACCACTGAACCTCGTACCAGGTTAAATCAGTCACATCAGACGGGGCGTCTAGGCCTGTACGAGGGAGCAATACGAGGGACAAAGACGCCTCGTCTAGGCCTAGACGGGGCGTCTTGAGGACTGATGAATTTGTATCCAAACGAACCGTATAACTATCTTTTATTTTACCGTTTGATTTAAACCAGTGATTCGGGGTTTTACTCCTACCATGTGATGTGACTATGTGTATGGCATGCGATATAAAGCAACATGGGGCGTCTACGGCTATATGAGGCGTCTATGTTCTTCGATTGGACATCGCAGCCCTACCATTTCGTTTGGTGGTGAATCTGTATCCAAACGAATCGTAGAACTATCTTTTATTTTAACGTTTGATTTGATCCTGTGATTTGGGGTTTTACTCCTATCAACTGATGTGACTATGTGTATGGCACGCGACATAAAGCAATATGGGGCGTCTAGGGCTATACAAGGCGTCCATGTTTCAAATAAATAGGGACATGCAGAGCATTCTTCATCCACCGCAAAACCTTCTCTGCTTCTTTGAACGAGGTTTTCTTCTTTGCATTCTTCTTTTTATCACTTATGATGTGCTGAAATGTCACCATACTAGGACGACAACTATGTCTTTGAGCCGTATTTTGGCGACTTATGGGTGCCCAAAAATGTTCCAGTAACAGTTATTAGCTTAACTGTTTTAATTACTTGTTGTTTTAATTATGTTGGGATTGAACCCTATACAAAGGAACAGTTGATAAAGCCAAAACTGGTTCAGATCAGTGATTCCAGAATAAGTAGTTGTTTGTACTTAGTCTTTCACCTTGAAAGTGGCCCTAACATCTGATGACCCAAAGCACTGCTAGAGCTATAATAGTGGAATGAAGAATCAGTAGTTTAGTTTCTCTTTTATATTGTTTAGTTAGTCAGTAGTTTGCATCAGTAGTTGTAATAGTCAATGGTTATAGGTTGTTAGGAGGTTATATGTCTCTTTCATGGTGACGTCAGCCAAAGATGCTCAGTGGTTGTTCTGTACTATAAATAGAACAATATTCTGTATTGTTCTATTAGCTCTTTCACATAAGTCATTTTGTACGAACAATCAAGTGAGCTCAGGCTGAGCAGGAGATTAGTGCATGCATGGATTGTAGTTGAATATTGTAATAAATACAATCATTCGATTATGAGATAAACATGTTTGCTTAAAACTTATTCTTCCATTGATTGTGTGTTGAAAGTCTATTCCATTTATTTCCGCTGCAATTAACTCTGTTTCATCTTCATTCTAATCAAACGAACACAATCAAAAGAAACTCAGATCCTAACAATTGGTATCAGAGCAAGGACAGTCAAACTTGATAATCATTTTGACGTAAAAGTTCAGCTCAATTTTGTTGATACTTTCAATTATTCGTATTTAGTTGAAAAACAGAGTAAGGGTTAATCACTACAAAAGTTGATTATTCAGTACCTTTAAAACAACTAAAATGGCTACACAATCACAGGATAACACAAATAACACTGGTTCTCTCTTCAAACCACCAATGTTGGTCATATCTAAATACAACATCTGGGAGCGAAGGATGGGTCACATCCTAGCTCAACAGAATACCTGATGTTGGAAGTCGATTGTCTTTGGACCACATGTTCCAATGGTGCCGAGGGCTAAGGATCCAAAAGTTTTTGAACATAAGAAAATTGAAAACTATACTGATCAGGACTTTCAGAAAATTGAACTGGATGCCAAGGCATTTAGCATCATTGCATCTGCACTCCCAAATGAAATCTATGCTGGGCTGTGACACTGTAACAGTGCCAAGGAATTGTGGGATGCACTTAAGGAACAATTTGGCGGGACTGAAGAAGTAATTGAAAATAACAGGGAAATTTTGAACCAACAGTATGAAACCTTTTGTCACACTAAGTGTGAATCACTAACACAATAGTTTGAACGTTTTAGTTGTCTCATAAGTGAACTAAAACTTGTTAAGGTCGAATTTGCTAAAGCAACCCAAAACAGTAGGTTTCTTAGGTCACTTCCTGAAAAATGGGACACAATTGCTTTTGTAACCAGAAATTCAGTTGGGTCAAAGATCTGACCCTGACCCAACTTCATGGTAGACTCCTGACCTATGAAAGGGAGTTGAACCAGAAAAAGAAGTTACAAGAGACTAGGAAAGTTCAGAGTTATGATCATTACATTGACATAACAGCTGGTGGAGCTTTCAACTCTGATTCTCACTCATCCAATTATGCTTTTACAGCAAATGGAGAAAACCAGAATTCTGACATTCTGTGCTTTGAACTAAATGATCTCCAGCATTTTGATTCAACTGATCTGGAAGAGATGGATATTTTGCACCAACTTGCACTGTTGAGTGTTAGAACCAGCAAGTTTTACAAGAGAACAGGGAGAAAATTTCCAGGGTTACATGGGAACTTAAAAGTAGGGCTGGATAAATCAAAGATCAAATGCTACCAGTGTAATAGGTTAGGTCGTTTTGCTAGAGAGAGTAGGAGTCAAAACAGTGGACCAATCATCACACACCCTAGTCCTAGACCACAAAATAACAAAACCACTGTGTAGTATTCCCAATATGCCCCTGCTGCCCATGTAAACACTGCTCACTATGCACACCCTACAACCCCTGTTCCTGTGCACTATGTCCAAACCACTGTTCCTCAGATACAGTATATCCAAGCCCCAGTTACTCAGGTTCAGGTGCAACAAGCTACACCTCAACAAGCTGCACAAACAACTGTTCAAGCAGATCATCAAATCTTTTTCACTCAAGGCTTTGTTGATTGGAGTAGGTTGCTTGAGGAACTTGAAGATGAAAACTTTGCTCTATATGCTGATGATGCTATTTCTAGTGATGAATTTTGTTTTGTAGCATTAGAGTCAGTTCCTGAAGGGCTGGAAACTGAAGAAGGAACATCCAGTGCTGAAACATTAGATACAATTGCTGAAGCAGTGGTTACTACTGTTGTTGGTGAACAACTGTTGGAAGAGAAATCAAAACCCCTGTTGGAACCACTGTCCGACCCATGGTCTGTTGAAGAAGAGAAGAAAAAGCCAGAAGAAAGTGAACATGTCTGTGATTGTGCCATGATGACTGCAACTAGGGTATCACCCCAGGTTCTTAAAAACCTTTGTTCAGACAAATGCATCATAGCATTTGCAAACATCAAGGAGGTGAATGAAAAACTTAGAGATAGATTGTTAAATGATGAAGTACAATTTGAAAAATCTTTAAAAGAATTGAAAATCAAATTGTCCGAAAAAAGAAAAAGAGATTTGCAGCCTCAAACATGAGCATAGCATAACCAAGGACCAACTCCAGACCATGGTAGAAAAATATCAAACCTGTAAGAAGGAGTTGGAATCCACCCAAATCACTTGCGAAAAAAGGGTGGAATCCTCCAAAGGTTATGAAATTATGCTTGAAAAACATATTGAAAGCAATGTAAAATTTGGCATAGGGTTTAGGAAAAATGACCAAGTTGAAAACACTGCTGCAAATCAATCTAACTCTGTTGAAATCATACCCACCAACAAGGATGGTCAATAAGTTAAAATAACTGATAAACTTGGCAACAAATTCACTCTGCAAAGATCAGTGGGGTCCTCAACTTTTGAGGAGATTGAGAAATACCAATTCAAACCCACTTAGTCTGATGACTATGACATCCATGAAAATTTTAAACCCATGGATTTCACAACTGTGGATGGTGTCAAAGCTCCTAAGGCCAAGGTAATTTCTCTTAAGGACATTCCAACAGTGGTTCAAAACTCTGTTGCAAAGGATTCTGGAAAGAAGAAAAGAAGAGAAAAGATTAAAAATTTGACCAAAGATTGTTTTCATTTAAAAGCTTATGACCTTAACAAAGCAAGTACCATTGTGCGTCCAAAGAGCTGCACCATCTGTGGTAAATTAAACCATCTCACTCAGGAATGTGTGTACCTGAAATCCTTTGAGGTCAAAAAGGAAGAGTACACTTCTAAAACATTCATGAGTTCATCAAAACCTCAAGTCAAGAAACAAGCACCTTTTGTGTCTGTCCAAACAGCTGTTTCAAAACAGCTGAACCAAAACTCTGTTAAAAGAGAGGTTCAAGTGACTAATGCACCCCCTGCTAACCAATATCAAAGAGGTAAAGGTCAACCTCTATAGGATCGTGTACGGACCCGAAACGAGTCTATCAGAGGCGTTCTACTCAATATGAAAGGCAGAAATAGACATATTGAGTGATTCAACACGATATTCACTTTTAACTGTCTTGTTTATTGATCTGATAACAAGTTACAGCACGGAGACACTTCGACAGAGCTTCGCCGTCGGAAAACACCAAACTAATTCCGTTCCAAATGAAACGGACCTACACGTATTTATAGCCAACCTAATTCCGCTTGAACATGCTCAAATGGAATTACATTACAAACGGAATTACACATTCAAACGGTATTAACTAATTCTGTGTGGAATTACTTGAAGTCCTCTTCAAGCGGAATTAGCCTTTTCATGCGGAATTACATTCTTGACTTGTTTTCTCGATCTTCGTGCCTTGAACAACGCAAGACTCGATACTAGACGAAGTCGACAGACGTATGCACCAACAGACTCCCCATCAGATGTTAACGAGTCTTAAGTGTCGAGTCTTCAACGTCTTCAGTCTTTATCAGTCTGACTGCTCTCTCTGAACTCTTTCCTTCAGCACCAACACACTCCCCTCGAACATATAATCTCTTCTCGGATGTTGATCGCAATCTGGCTTTCTCATGATTAGGATCGTGACCTGGCCCTATACTTCAAACTCAGAATCCAGGCTATCCTGCACATCCTCTACCTCACAATAAAATTCAAAAATTTAACATTTGACACATTTATATATCCAAAACTTCCCTCAAATTTATCCAGAATGATTTATCAATGTTAAGATCTGATGAACCATTTGAAAACAAACATTCAATATATTATCGTTTAAAAACACCTACTCCCCCTCACAAAATGATCATCATGTTTAGCACTCAGAATTTTGAAAGTCAGCTTTTCAACATCAGTTGTCGAAAATCTTTTTGAATTTTTCAAAATTTTATGCTAAAACACACTAAAATCTTTTTGAGATTTTGATTTTAATGGAAAGTAGTAAAGAAATATTTACAAACAATCTTTTTGTGAGTTTGTGTAAGAGGATCATATCAGTTTATGAGACAAATCACCAACACCGTTAAGCTTTAGACATTTTAAGTTCTAAATGATTCACGTAGATTGTCAGTATACTGGTTCACTTAAATTTTTACACAAATTTCAATTGTTTCGAGATAAAATTAGGTGTTTTATTCACTTAAACTTATTCGCGTGTCCCATCTCAGAATATACTCTCGTATCCAGATTTCTATATTCAGTCTTACAGGTGAATGTACACTAGTGATGTAACATTTGTGCTTATAATCATTGTGAACAGTTCAGTTATCAATAAAACAATGCTATTTGATCCCAATGTTTGTTTGGTTATGTTTTACATTTTTCATGTTTTGACTTTTGTTCAATTTTAAACTCTACATCGCTTTCTGGAGAATTAGACGCAAACTGGTGCATAAACGTACTTAGTTTAATGCAGCAAATACTCCGGAACATCAACATATACTTAACATACCTTAAATAACCTTTACATAACTTAGAACTAAGTTTTGAAGGCTTTGGTATGGCAAAAACAAGTTAATTCGCTTACAGGGATTAAATTTGACAAACTGCAAATGTATGCCAATTTGAACTGTAACAGACATTCCGAAACATGACCATAAGTTAAACACACCATAAATATCCTTTACATAGCTTAGAAATAGGCTTTGGGGTGTTCGGTGTGCTAAAATAAACTTTTGGGTCATTCAGGGACTAAAAGTGTCAAAAAGTGCATAAGTTTGCACTTTCACGCATAACTTATGTTCTGAATACATCCGGACATCCAAAAATTTATGTAAGCATCATAATATTATGCCTTAGTGTTTGGCATGAGAAAAATCCATTCGTCGCGCAATTTGGATCGTTTTTCGCGCTTATGCGCATTCCGTCGTAATTAAGCGAACATCGCGATCGTACGGCCAAACGAACCAACATCCGGGATATTTTTGAGCATGTTTCATGTCCTCAATGTTTAAGCATCATTTTAGGGCCTTAAAGATGGCTTAACAAGCCTTAAACATGTCGGAAATGGCCCCAAACCACAACAGGGACCTAAACTGTCATTTCTGAAAGTTAGTTGCAGATCAGAACTCCCAAGCGGCCCGTGTAAGCCCAGGGTGATCTTTTACGCGGCCCACAACAGCCTTCCAGACCAGATTCAATGTTTTAAACAACTTATAACAGCCTTTTAATCACCCAAAGAGCAATGCCACTTGTCAAACTCTTGTGGTGGGGGCAGAATTAGCTACCACAACATTGCGACAAGTGTACAGGTAAGATCAAGGCACGATATTCAAGAAACGATCCTAACGGTCTTGCATATCCAATAAATACCCCCCCCTTTCTTGCAAAAACCCACAAATCTGATCAAAGAGCTCTAAGTTGATGCCATTGCTTCATACCTGAGCTCCTGGATCAAGATTAGCTTTCGGGGACCCTTCGTAAGTGTTCTTTCGTTCTTTTATTCACTTTTCGAGTCCGAAATTCAAGCTTTGTTTGACTTTATGCGTTGACCAGTTTATGGTCAACACGAAGTTCGTTTGAACTTCATAACGTGAGCGTGATCACGATGGTTATAGTCCATAGTGACTACACCTACTGATTTCCACGTTATCTAGGCTCAGTGACGAGTCGTAGTTTCGGCCAAAATGCGCATTCTTGCGTATTTTGTAACCAAACTACTCATAGGTATCAAAACTGTTTGTTTTGATACCAAACCTATTTTCTAAACTTAGGTAAGCATGTTCTAACATGCTTAGCTCGTCACTTTTAGTATAGAGCTTATATAGGGTCGTAAGGTAAGCGATCTAAACAATCGCTTTTACTTTCGAGCCCGGCCCATTTGGTCGATCATTAGGATCCGACCAAACGCATTAGGTGACCATAGTTGTATAGGGAATAACCTTCCGAGGTTATACCTTATGGTCACGGCGTTAGGCATTCCAAACGCGTTTTACGCGAACGATGCGTTAAGGTAGCATAAGCTACCTAAACGGGTCGTAATGGGTCGTAAGCACTTAGGTTAAGTTTCATTTTAGTATGTGGGCTTTGTTAAACCATATTACACGATTCTCCATACTCTTTTGGTTTACGAACCCGCATCCTATCCAATCCTCCGATTTAGGTCCGGTATATTAACATAGTTACCTATATTAGGTGCCGTTTGATATCCGTGATCTCTAGCATTATTTGGTTGTTAATACAAGGACTTCAAGGCAATCTCAAGTGAGTACATTCCTTGCTTCTCTCACGGTACAATCCTCTTCCCGCCGAGCCCCCTTTCTCCTCGGTCCACATGTTTTGTGGTGAAACACATGTGCCTACTTGCTACTTTCATGCTTTTCATGCTTTCATATCACATGCTTGTTATGTTCATTAGTACATTATAGTACATGATTTCATTACATTCTATGCTATGTATGTCCATTGTGTGCATACTTAGTACATTGTTTTACTTTACATTTCTGCTATGTATGTTGACTGATAGCATGCTAGCACATTGATTTACACGACTTTTCTGCTTTGTATGTTAACTTAGCATACTTAGTACATTGTTTTCATGTAACATGTTTTACATTTGCTATGACATTTGGTTTGCACAAACGGCACTTATATACGTTCATTAACATTAGCTACGCCGCTCGGTAGTAAGTAGTGGTACCATAGGACTTGACAAATCCCATTCCTGACATCCCGAGTTTGTTTGGATGTAAGGAATGACTGAATCCGAAAACATTTCTTTTGATATCCTTGACTTAGGGTTATCCGACTGTCTCAAGGCTTGAATGTATACGTTAACTTTTTGATATATTCAAAATACTTTGTTTTGTACATTTCTACATTTGCATTATGTAGTAATACATACTTACAATACATAACATTTGTTACACATTACTTGACCACATTTGGACTTTTAGACATTTGACATGGCTTATACGAGGACTTTTTGACAATTGGTTTAAACATGGACTTTATACATTGGTGGTTTGTTTAAATGATTTAAGTAACGAGACGTGTAATATGATACAAGCATGGTGGATACGCCGTTGGTACTTCCTATATATAAGTGTTTGTACGGTATATCTTAGCGTTATTTGAATCATTTCAAATTTGACATATAACATTTTGTACAAACAACATATCATCCACAAGACATTGCTATACAAACAACTTCTTTTATACAACTCATTTTACCTGGTTATTTATTTAACCATGTATTACTCTTTTACGTATGCCTATCATCTGATCTTATCGCTTTTCAAATGATTTACAAAACAAAACAATTTACAAGGTTCATGACTGACTGTTATTAAACGTTTTCTTTAAACTCAAGTCATGAATCCCATTTTCACAAAACCTATGTATCTCACAGGCATTTTTATGCTGACATACCTATTTTCACATGTGTTTTCAGGAGCTTTTGTGTAGAACGATGATCATGACACTAGGGCGGACCTGTGCCTTAGAGACTTAAAATGAAGATAGAACTGGTTTAATTATGTTCTGAACTCTTTATTTCCGGTATTTGAGACAATGTAACACTCTTGTTGATAAATAAAATATAACTTTGTATGCCATGGTTGTGAAACAATTAATTCTGTTACAACACTCCCTGACGTTTCCGCCACGCTTGGTTGTCCCACGTGGTCGGGGTGTGACAGAAGTGTTGGTATCAGAGCCAATGGTTATAGGGAATTAGGTTATTAGTAATGCTTTGACCTAGACTATAACTTTCTAGGACCCTAACACAAGTTATCTTGTGTTTAGATTTCAAAACATGCACTTCACCTATCCTTAGGTGATAACCACAACGAGAACATCGATTCCGAATCCGCTTTGAAAACTAATCATCTGTTCTAGGATGATTGATTACTAGGTTTTAAACCCTCTGTTATAAGGTTTTGAACCCCTTTGAATTTTCAAAAATCTCGTCAAAGTTTTGGGTTTTAATAGTATGAACACGTGCAAACTGGAAAAGTGAATGCCTGTACCCTGAGTTTTCTGTCTAAGGCTAGAGTGTTCGTACAAATCCACATAATCGGACCAATCACTCTTACCTGGGAACTCTTGGGGTGAGTGTTCACTTATAGGCGAACATGTCTTCGCGATACATTATTTTGACCCATTTACTTTGACTAGATATTAAGTGTCGCTTGTTTGCTTAGCGATGCATGACCACCCTCTTTGCTTTTGTTGAAATTGTTTCATCTCATTCTCTTCACCCGATCATCTCACTCGTTTCCTTTCATGTTTTCCTCTTTTAGAATGCCTCCTCGACGCAAAAACCAGATAGCGACTGCCGAACTGGCAGAAATTATTGCGCAGCAAATGGCTGCTCAATTCCCAAATCTCTTTGCTCAATGGAACCAAGCCAACAACAACAATGCTCCATGCAATTTCAAGAATTTTAACTCGGCTAAATCACTCAAGTTTAGTGGCTCTGAGGGAACAACTGGGCTTCTTCAATGGTTCGAGAGCATTGAGAGTACTTTCCGTCACGTGCAGTGTCCTTACAATCGCAAGGTCGAGTTTTCCTCAAGTGTGTTTCAGAAGAGGGCTCTTACGTGGTGGAACGGGGTAATGAGAGACCGTGGTGCAGAAGTTGCTCTAGCACAGACATGGGCTGAACTTAGGGCCCTTATGATGAGGGAGTTATGTCCTCGTCATGAACAGCGAGCTTTGGAGAAAGAGTTTGATGACTTAAAACAATATAGTGGCGAGCAACGGGCATATACTGATAGGTTTGAGGAGTTGAGTCTGCTTTGCAAGACAATGGTTGCCCCACTCGACAAGGCTATCGAAAGGTACACCGATGGCCTACCTGACTCGGTACAAGACATCATTACTGGTAGTAACCCTACCACACTCCGTCAGGCGATCGAGTTAGCAGCAACACTGACTGAGTCACAGATTCGAAAGGGAAAGCTGCACAAAAAGGGTGCCGAGGGTAAGAAGCAGGCGTCTGACAAGGAAGATAACAAGAAAGGTCAAAACAAGAAGGGAAAGGATTCTAGTTCCTCAAGGGGGTCAAGGAAGCGAAAGGCTTCCCAAAACTATGTCGTTACTGCACAGGCTCAAGCTGCACCAAATCAGCCTGCGCAACCACAAGCCAAGAAGCCTTATCTTGGCAATGCACCTTTGTGCAACAGGTGTAACGGCCATCACCCACCTCATCTTCAGTGTCGTCAATGCACCAACTGTGGAAGAAATGGTCATCTTGCTGCCACCTGCCGCATTCCTCCTAACCAGAATCAGGCGGTTCAGAACCAAGCCCAACAAATTGCTCAGCCTCTTACTCAGCAACAAGGTCAAGCTACACGACCTCATTTTCCTCCTGGTTCGTGCTACAATTGTGGGGATCTGACCCACTACAGAAACCGGTGCCCAAGACTAGCCAACCAGAATCAGAATCAGGCTCAGGCTCGAGGTCGAGTCTTCAACCTGAACGCACAAGAGGCACAACAGATGATAATCTGGTGAACGGTACGTTCTTTATTAATAATCAGCCATCATTTGTTCTTTTTGATTCGGGTGCCGATAAGAGTTTTGTGTCGTTATCTTTTGAACCATTGCTTCGCGTGTCTAGAACGAAACTAGGTAAACCATTGACTGTAGAAGTGGCTAGTGGTGAACCCATTGTTCTTGATTATGTTCTCCGCAACTGCCAGTTGAACCTTAACAACCATCTTTTTCCTATTGACCTCACACCTATGCAACTTGGAAGCTTCGACGTTATTGTGGGTATGGATTGGTTAGCCGAGCATCGCGCAGAGGTAGTTTGTTTTGAGAAGATCATTCGTGTACCGCTTTCGACAGGTGAGATCCTACAGGTTTGTGGTGAGAAACCTGCTGGTGGTCTCAAACTCATGTCTTGTTTTAAAGCTCGGAAGTATCTGCGAAAGAACTATGTGGCATTTTTGGCACATGTTGTAGCAGATAAGGGCAAAGGTAAGTCTATTCAAGATATTCCTGTTGTACGGGATTAGTCTGAAGTTTTTCCTGAAGAGTTACCTGGTCTACCCCCGGCACTCCAAGTCGAGTTCCGTATTGATTTCGTACCTGGTGCAAATCCCATTGCCAGAGCTCCATATCGTCTTGCACCGTCTGAGATGCAAGAGTTGTCTAAGCAGCGGCAGGAGCTCTCTGACAAAGGTTTTATCCGTCCTAGCTTTTCACCTTGGGGTGCTCCCGTTCTTTTTGTCAAGAAGAAGGATGGATCTTTTAGGATGTGTATCGATTATCGTGAGCTTAACAAGCTCACCATCAAGAATCGATATCCCTTACCTCGCATTGATGATCTCTTTGACCAATTGCAGGGCGCTTCTTATTTTTCAAAGATTGATCTGCGATCTGGATATCATCAACTTCGTGTGCATGAAGAAGATATTCCCAAGACAGTGTTCCGCACTCGTTATGGGCATTATGAGTTCACAGTCATGCCATTCGGTTTGACTAATGCTCCTGCGGTTTTCATGGACTTGATGAATAGGGTCTGCAAGCCTTATTTGGATAATTCATCATCGTTTTCATTGATGACATTTTGATATATTCTAAGATGCGAGCTGATCATGAGCAACATCTTCGTCTTACTCTGGAGCACCTAAAGAAAGAGCAACTTTTCGCCAAATTCTCCAAGTGTGAATTCTGGCTCAAAGAAGCTTAATTCTTAGGACATATTGTCAACGAACAAGGTATTCATGTAGATCCCTCCAAGATCAGTGCGATTAAGGATTGGGATACGCCTACTACTCCTACTGAAGTTCGTTCTTTTCTTGGTCTAGCGGGTTATTATCGCCGCTTCGTTAAAAATTTCTCGAAGATTGCAGTTCCTCTAACTGCTCTAACTAAGAAGAACAAGCCATTTGATTGGGGATTCAAGCAAGAGGAAGTGTTTTTGACTTTGAAACAAAAACTTTGCGACGCGCCTGTTCTAACTTTACTTGAGGGCAATGATGATTTCGTCGTTTATTGCGATGCATCTAAATTGGGTCTTGGCTGCGTCCTGATGCAAAGAAACAAAGTCATAGCATACGCATCGAGGCAGTTAAAGGTACATGAGAAGAACTACACCACTCATGATCTTGAGTTGGGTGCAGTTGTCTTCGCTCTTAAAATTTGCAGACACTATTTGTACGGTACAAAATGTGTGGTTTTTACTGACCACAAAAGTCTTCAGCATATATTCAATCCGAAAGACCTCAACATGAGGCAACGACATTGGGTGGAGCTTCTAAACGACTATGACTGCGAAATTCGCTACCATCCTGGTAAGGCGATTGTCGTAGCCGATGCTTTGAGTCGCAAGGAACGTACTAAGCTTCATTGTGTTCGTGTTCAATCTGATATCCAAGCCCGTATTTCTTAGGCTCAACAATCTTGTGTTTCACAAGGTTTGATGGATAAGGAATTTCCTTATCACATAACACCTGCTCTTGAACTAAAGGACAATGGATCGTATTGCTTCATGGACCGTTTGCGGGTCCCAAGCCAAGATAATCTTCGTACCTTGCTTATGGATGAAGCCCATAAGTCTCGTTATTCTATTCATCCTGGCTCAGATAAGATGTATAAGGATCTTCGTATTCAGTATTGGTGGCCTGGTATGAAGAAAGACATCGCCTTATATGTATCAAAATGCCTTACTTGTCTTAAGGTTAAGGCTGAACATCAGCGTCCTTCCGGTTTATTGGAGCAACCAGAGATCCCATTTTGGAAATGGGAAAACATTACTATGGATCTCCTTACCAAACTTCCGCGCATAAAGAAAGGTCATGATGCCATCTGGGTAGTCGTTGATCGTCTTACTAAGTTAGCGCATTTCTTGCCAATCCGTGAGGATTTTTCTGCTGACAAACTTGCTAAAATCTATGTGGATGAACTTGTAGCTCGACATGGTGTTCCTTTGAACATCATTTCTGACAGAGATGCTCGTTTTACTTCTCATTTTTGGAGAACCATGCAATCCGCTATGGGGACCCAACTTAATCTGAGCACAGCTTATCATCCGCAAATGGACGGTCAGTCTGAAAGAACAATCCAGACTCTTGAGGATATGCTTAGAGCTTGTGTGATCGATTTTGGTGGTAGTTGGGATTCACATCTTCCGTTGATTGAATTCTCCTACAACAACAGTTATCACTCCAGCATCAACATGGCTCCTTTCGAGGCTCTCTATGGTCGAAAATGTCGTTCACCAGTCTGCTGGAATGAGATCGGTGAGGCTCAGCTTACTGGACCTGCCCTCATTTTAGAGACAAGTGATAAGGTTAAGAAAGTTCGTGATAACCTCCAGACAGCTATAAGCCGTCAAAAGAGTTACGCGGACCTAAAACGCACGCCCTTGGATTTTCAAGTCGGTGATCGTGTATTACTTAAGGTCTCACCTTGGAAAGGTGTGATCAGATTTGGAAAGAAAGGAAAACTTGCACCTAGATACGTTGGACCATTCAAGATCTCGAAAGAATCGGTAAGGTAGCCTACAGACTTGACTTACCTCCTGAACTTGGAAATGTTCATCCAACCTTTCACGTATCCAATCTCAAGAGGTGTTTAGCTGATGAGAACCCCCACATACCGCTTGACAAAATTCGTGTTGACAAAACACTGAAATTTGTTGAGAAACCGGTGGAAATCATGGAACGTGAAGTCAAGTGGCTTAAACGCAAGCGCATTCCTTTGGTCAAGGTTCGCTGGGAATCTAAATGTGGACCCGAGTTTACTTGGGAATGCGAAGATCAAAAGAAGGCGAAGTATCCGCATCTTTTTCCACGAGTTTCCTCTAAATAAATTTCGGGATGAAATTTCCACAAGTAGGGGAGAGTGTAACATTTGTACTTGTAATCATTTTGAACAGTTCAGCTGTCAATAAAACAATGCTATTTGATCCCAATGTTTGTTTGGTTATGTTTTACATTTTTCATGTTTTGACTTTTGTTCAATTTTAAACTCTACATCGCTTTCTGGAGAATTATACGCAAACTGGTGCATAAACGTACTCAGTTTAATGCAAAAAATACTCCGGAACATCAACATATACTTAACATACCTTAAATAACCTTTACATAACTTAGAACTAAGTTTTGAAGGCTTTGGTATGGCAAAAACAAGTTAATTCGCTTACAGGGACTAAATTTGACAAACTGCGAAAGTATGCCAATTTGAACTGTAACAGACATTCCGAAACATGACCATAAGTTAAACACACCATAAATATCCTTTACATAGTTTAGAAATAGGCTTTGAGGTGTTCGGTGTGCTAAAATAAACTTTTGGGTCATTCAACTACTAAAAGTGTCAAAAAGTGCATAAGTTTGCACTTTCACGCATAACTTACGTTCTGAATACATCCGGACATCCAAAAATTTATGTAAGCATCATAATATTATGCCTTAGTGTTTTGCATGAGAAAAATCCATTCGTCGCGTAATTTGGATCGTTTTTCGCGCTTATGCGCATTCCGTCGTAATTAAGCGAACATCGTGATCGTACGGCCAAACGAACCAACATCCGGCATATTTTTGAGCATATTTCATGTCCTTAATGTTTAAGCATCATTTTAGGGCCTTAAAGATGGCTTAACAGGCCTTAAACAAGTCGAAAATGGCCCCAAACCACAACATGGACCTAAACTGTCATTTCTGAAAGTTGGTTGCAGATCAGAACTCCCAGGCGGCCCGCGTAAGCCCAGGGTGCTCTTTTACGCGGCCCGCGTCAGCCTTCCAGACCAGATTCAATGTTTTAAACAACTTGTAATAGCCTTTAAATCACCCAAATGGCAATGCCACTTGTCAAACTCTTGTGGTGGGGGCAAAATAAGCTACCACAACATTGCGACAAGTGTACGGGTAAGATTAAGGCACGATATTCTAGAAACGATCCTAACGGTCTTGCATATCCTATAAATACCGCCCCCCCTTTCTTGCAAAAACCCACAAATCTGATCAAAGAGCTCTAAGTTGATGCCATTGCTTCATACCTGAGCTCCTGGATCAAGAGTAGCTTTCGGGGACCCTTCGTAAGTGTTCTTTCGTTCTTTTATTCGCTTTTCGAGTCCGAAAGTCAAGCTTTGTTTGACTTTCTGCGTTGACCAGATTATGGTCAACACGAAGTTCGTTTGAACTTCATAACGTGAGCGTGATCACGATGGTTATAGTCCATAGTGACTACACCTACTGATTTCCACGTTATCTAGGCGCAGTGACGAGTCGTAGTTTCGGCCAAAATGCACATTCTTGCGTATTTTGTAACCAAACTACTCATAGGTATCAAAACCTTTTGTTTTAATACCAAACCTGTTTTCTAAACTTAGTTAAGAATGTTCTAACATGCTTAGCTCGTCACTTTTAGTATAGAGCTTATATAGGGTCGTAAGGTAAGCGATCTAAACAATCGCTTATACTTTCGAGCCCGACCCATTTGGTCGATCATTAGGATCCGACCAAACACATTAGGTGACCATAGTTGTATAGGGAATAACCTTCCAAGGTTATACCTTATGGTCATGGCGTTAGGCATTCCAAACGTGTTTTACGTGAACGACGCGTTAAGGTAACATAAGCTATATAAACGGGTCGTAATGGGTCGTAAGCACTTAGGTTAAGTTTCATTTTCGTATGTGGGCTTTGTTAGACCATATTACACGAGTCTCCATACTCGTTTGGTTTACGAACCCGCATCCTATCCAATCCTTCGATTTAGGTCCGGTATATTAACATAGTTACCTATATTAGGTGTCGTTTGATATCCGTGATCTCTAGCATTATTTGGTTGTTAATACAAGGACTTCAAGGCAATCTCAAGTGAGTACATTCCTTGCTTCTCTCACGGTACAATCCTCTTCCCGCCGAGCCCCCTTTCTCCTCGGTCCACATGTTTTGTGGTGAAACACATGTGCCTGCTTGCTACTTTCATGCTTTTCATGCTTTCATATCACATGCTTGTTATGTTCATTAGTACATTATAGTACATGATTTCATTACATTCTATGCTATGTATGTCCATTGTGTGCATACTTAGTACATTGTTTTACTTTACATTTCTGCTATGTATGTTGACTGATAGCATGCTAGCACATTGATTTACACGACTTTTCTGCTTTGTATGTTAACTTAGCATACTTAGTACATTGTTTTCATGTAACATGTTTTACATTTGCTATGACATTTGGTTTGCACAAACGGCACTTATATACGTTCATTAACATTAGCTACGCCGCTCGGTAGTAAGTAGTGGTACCATAGGACTTGACAAATCCCATTCCTGACATCCCGAGTTTGTTTGGATGTAAGGAATGACTGAATCCGAAAACATTTCTTTTGATATCCTTGACTTAGGGTTATCCGACTGTCTCAAGGCTTGAATGTATACGTTAACTTTTTGATATATTCAAAATACTTTGTTTTGTACATTTCTACATTTGCATTATGTAGTAATACATACTTACAATACATAACATTTGTTACACATTACTTGACCACATTTGGACTTTTAGACATTTGACATGGCTTATACGAGGACTTTTTGACAATTGGTTTAAACATGGACTTTATACGTTGGTGGTTTGTTTAAATGATTTAAGTAACGAGACGTGTAATATGATACAAGCATGGTGGATACGCCGTTGGTACTTCCTATATATAAGTGTTTGTACGGTATATCTTAGCGTTATTTGAATCATTTCAAATTTGACATATAACATTTTGTACAAACAACATATCATCCACAAGACATTGCTATACAAACAACTTCTTTTATACAACTCATTTTACCTGGTTATTTATTTAACCATGTATTACTCTTTTACGTATGCATATCATCTGATCTTATCGCTTTTCAAATGATTTACAAAACAAAACAATTTACAAGGTTCATGACTGACTGTTATTAAACGTTTTCTTTAAACTCAAGTCATGAATCCCATTTTCACAAAACCTATGTATCTCACATGCATTTTTATGCTGACATACCTATTTTCGCATGTGTTTTCAGGAGCTTTTGCGTAGAACGATGATCATGACACTAGGGCGGACCTGTGCCTTAGAGACTTAAAATGAAGATAGAACTAGTTTAATTATGTTCTTAACTCTTTATTTCCTGTTTTTGAGACAATGTAACACTCTTGTTGAAAAATAAAATATAACTTTGTATGCCATGGTTGTGGAACAATTAATTCTGTTACAACACTCCCCGACGTTTCCGCTACGCTTGGTTGTCCAACGTGTTCGGGGTGCGACAAGTGATATCTGTAAACGGGTAAATGCGAAACTGTGAGAGCTCAGGTCAGAACTTCCGTTCAGCAAAGAGATGACGGCTCGACTTTAGGTGTGTCCCGTTTGGGGATCTTTTCTTCAACTTGCATTGATACATATCTTTCGATATTTTCTCAATTTTTTAGCAGAGGGCTGGCTTTAAAGATTAAAGCTTTTGCAAAGTATTATACGAGAACTAGGCTATTGCTCCTGCAAAATCAGATGTCCTGGTATAATACCCCAGATATCACCACGCACAAAGACCTAGTATGTCAGAAACAGAAAATCTTTCAAACAAGATTTTGGGGGTTACCCATATATCCGAGAGATGTTTCCCATGAGATAAGAAAGCATTCGTATTTAGGTTTATATCTCGAAAACAATCTACTAAATCAGTAAAAACCTACTGACATATCCGCAGTGAGATCATTTATCACTATTAAACTTTCCAAATCTTTAGCGTGTTGTGATAGTCCACTGATGTACTATCATTTCCTCTTTTTACAACAAAAACTCATTTTAAATTTTCAAATGTTTTTGTCTTTTTGAATTTTATCATGTTTTTGGATTTTTTTCAAATTTTTGAAATTTCTAAAATTTTTACTCCCCCTAAAATAAAAAATATGTTTCAATTTTTGATTTTCAAGGAAAATTTTAAAAACAAACTATACAAGTAAAAATGACAAACTGATGTATCAAGCTTCAAATCTCCATCCACTTGGCATAAACAATCAGAACTCTCCCTTACAACAAACTATTTTCTCATTATGATTTCAAAACACTTAAGTTTGTTTTAATCAAAATGATTTTTCCGGAAAATAAGTTTTGTTGATTTTGAAACCACTTATAGGTTAGGGGTTCATCATCTTGTTCTTCTTTAACCACTTGTAAGAATACCTATCAAACACTTGTAGGAAAGATAAATCAAGTACAACTTAATGTCCTTGATTAATCTTGAAGATCGAAAAATCTCATAAATGAATTTTTCACGAAAGATGCCGATACCTACTCCTCACTTACCAACCTGGGAGTTCCGGTATAGTCCATAACCTGTAAAATTTTAACAATTTAATGATTCTTTCTCAAAGTCAAATTTATCAAGAATGATGCCGATTACTGCTCCACGATTACAAACTTAGGAACTCCGGCAAGTCAGGATTTTACTTGTGAAAAACTTCCATCCAAGCCTAACTAAATTTGGATGTTTCCTCCTCAACTTCACTTGGGTAAAAAGTTGCTTGCTTTGTTTCATAAAAGTCTTTTACCCCTTTGGCCTTTGCCTCGACCATTTTTCCAAAAATCTTTTTCACATTTCCATTAAATGCTTTCTCAACATCAAATTCTTTCTTCTCAGAATAGAATTGATTCGAGATCTCAACCTTCCCAACTTTTGATTTAAAATTCTCTGCCTTCAATGGTGGAAAATTAACATCATCCACTGGAGGCACTGAGTTTTCTTCTTTAACCTCAACTTGTGGCTCATCTGACTTTGTGGAATCAGATTCATCGCCAGATTTCACATCAAACTTCTTAACATCTTCATGAAATTTCTTAACAACCCACATTTGGTTGTCATGCTTAGCTCTCTTTTGATAAAATTTTTCTTTGAGCACTCACCAACTTCATATGTTGAATTCTCAAAAATTTTGAATTTCTCAGTTGGTGGTTCATTTTTCTCAACCACTTTTTCTTTAAGTTTAGAAACAACTTCCTGTTTGATGTTGGTAGCTTTAGGACAGTTCCATGCTATGTGACCAACTTCTTGACACCGATAACAGGTTCTTGTCTCCTTTCTTTGATTAACTCCGTTATTCACATTCTCTTGCTTCTTGGCAAGGAATTCTCTGTTGGATTGCTTCCAAAATGGGCTTTTTGCTTTTTCTTCTGAGCTTGTTCCTGCAACAAATTTTGTTTTCGTTTTAGAAATTTTCTCATTTTTATAATTTTCAGGTGGAATAAATCCTAAACCCTTCTTTTTGAAATTACCGTTATGGTTCAGTTTCTTTTGAAAACCAGAACCAGAACTGTAACCTTTTTTCTTGTTTAATCTTTGTTGTACCCTTGAGGTGTAAGGTCTTGGATTTTCAGAAAGATTTACATCTTTTATTTCAGAAATATTGATTTCTGTTAATTTGAAAACCTTTTTGATCTTTTCAGTTTGAACACTTCTTATTGGAAATTCTTTATCAGAAAATAATTTGTCTGAATCATTCAAAGTATATGCAACTTCAAATGTTTCATCCTTCAAATTAGATTTTGATAACCGAAATTCTTTATTGTAAACCCTTTTAACCGACGACTTTGGACTGTCAACTGATGATGATCCCGGACTTTCCGACTCAGACTTTGACTCCGACTCCTCATCTGTATCCAACACCTGATCGACCACCTTTTTTATTAACTCAGACTCATGATCAGTGTCAGACGATGTGAACATGACGTCAATGTTTTCTGGTAACTCATTAGTTGTTTCAGATTTTAACTTTATATTGACAGCCTTATTGATTTGCTCCTCGTTCGGTTTTCTAGGAGAATACCCTTCCCAAATCGGAGGCGGACACTTGTTATAACTAACACTCTGTTTCTTACCAGTATCCTTCTTCTTTGGCTTTTCATCTTGAAATGCTTCAAGAACTGCAACAGTTGGATAAATTCGATCAATTAGATAATCAGAACTAGAATAACTCTGTAATAATCGTCTGATTCTCTCATTCTCTATCTTTTCAGTCTCCAACTCTTGCTTCCACTTTGCACTTTCTTCAATGTAAAAATTAATGGCTTTCTGCTTCGACATCAACACAACATTCAACATTGTCAGTGCATCATCTCTTTCAGAATTCGTCTTTTGTAGACTAGTTACCGTTCTGTTCAACACATTGTAAGATTCTTTCACATAATTGAGATCAAACAATAACTTCTCTTTCATCTTTCTTGCTCACTCAGCTTCTCATCTTTCACTGCACATTCCTTGCACGATTCTAAGCATTTTAAGCAAGGCTTGATGACTTCCACAATCTTTTCAATTTCAATGATCTTCTCAACTTCAATCACTTTTTCAGCTTCAATCACCTTCCCCGTTTCAACTTTCTTTGTCTCAGCAACATCTTTAACTTTTTCCTTTTTCAACTCTTTTGCTGCTCGTTTCTTCTTCAACTTCTCCAAGCGATCTGCAAAATAAAATTGAAAACTTTCAGGAGATAGTTGAATTTTTGCAACATTAATATGCCTTTTTCCTCATCATCACTACTGTCATCAGTTGGAGATTGATCAAAATCTATTGTCTTTTTAGAACTATCATCTGAAGAACCAAAATCAGATGGTGTTTGATCAAAAACCGTTGTTCTTTCTGAACTTTCATCGGATGAAACAGACTCTTTTTCTTGACTCGAATCATTACTATCAATTATTTTCATCCATTCCGTTATCAAATCAGGCTTTTGAACTATTTCTGCAATCATAGCCACAACTTTTGAATCAGGTGGAATATATTTATCCCAGCTGAAGCCTTCTGCCACTTTCTCATCATCTTGATCAATGATACCATAATAAGCTTTCTTATTTGCATCTTCGATCATTCTTGCATGCGCAGTTTTTGGTTCTTTTTGTTGATGCGGTTGATAAGCAACCTGTTGATATATCCCTTTTCGATAGTAATCATCTTTTCCAAAAGGATTCTTTGCTCCACTAGCTTCTTGATTCTTGCATTCTCTATTGAAATGACCTTTCTCCCTGCATCGAAAACAAGTAACTTTAGATTTATCAAAACCCAAAGTAGAAACATGTGCATCCAAAAAATTATTTCTTCCTGTAATCATTTTGAATTTTTCTGCTCTTCTCAAGACACTAGCTAAGCACCATTTGATGTCCATAAGCTCCATCTCTTCAGCATCGATGTGATCGTAATCCTCTTTCGTCAGCATAGGATTTCCGATCCTTCCAGCAACCAATCCCTCATAGGATTCCAGCACAGTTGCAAGTAATGCCATGTGATCTTTAGCAATTTCTTCAGAAAAACTTTTACCATTCGGGAGATTCAATGCAATGTTGCACTGTATCATACAACCATTTCCACTTTTTGAACTTTGAGAATGAAAACTTGAAGTTGAACCCTTCGGATTAACATTTGAATATGATGAAATTCCACTACTGTTGTTTGAACTTTGATCAACAGTTCCAGATGAGTTCCCACCACTAAAAGCAGTTTGAATTTTCGGACTCATTTCAACCTCTTGAACACTGCCTTTGTAATACATTTTCACATCTTGTTGATTACTCGGATTATTCATCCTTGCAATCTTTTGCTGTTCAAGATCTTGGCCTTCAATCTTTTCGATGAATTGAGAAATTATTAATCCATCAAATTCTCTAGTGTTCTTTAAGATCATCAAAAATGTACCCCACTCTTTCTGAGGTAAAGCATCAGCTAATTTGTCGACCATTCATCTTGAGGTTTTTCAATTCCTAGCAATGACATAGATCGCACTAAGTGACAGTATCTTTCAATCAACTTCTTTAACGATTCTCCTTCCAAACTTGAAAACAGATCAAACTCTTTCTTTGGCAACGCTTTCTTGCTCCTGATCATCTTCTTGCTTCCTTCAAACTTAACCTTAAGCGCATCCCATATCGATCGTGATGTACCATCTTGCTGAAGTAGTATAAAGATGTCTTCTTTTATCGCTTGCTGAAGTAGAGTAATCATCATTTTTTCAGCTTTGTACATATCTCTATCTTTGTCATTTAGTTCGGAAATCGTTTTGATTACTTGCAAATCAGTACGTGGTTTAACATATTTCTTCTCGATGCACTCCCAAGATCTTAAATGATTAGCTTGGACCCAGTATTCAAAACGGTCTTTCCACCCATAATACTCCTCTATTCCAATGAGTTTCGGGGGTTTTTGCAAAGTTCTGGTTTCGTTTTCCATGTTCATGTTTTGAACCATAGCAGCCGGAGTAGTCGGGCATGTAGCAAATGCGTTATAGAACTCTTCTTCCATGATTCGGTAAAAATTTCTCACAACCTTCAAACGAAATTAATGTTTCAAACAGAATTATCTCCAGCGAAAATAACCTTCAAATGAGATTACCCTGCAACAAACACTTGAAACGAAATTAAAAATTCAAGCGAAATTAGACACTTCAAACGAGATTACCTAATTTCGTTTGAATTGATCAAACGAAATTTAATTTCGCGTGGAATTAGGAATCAATTTCAAGCGAAATTATAACTTCCAACGGAATTATGATTTCGTTTAAAAATTTTCAAGCGGAATTACTAATTCCGAGCGGAATTAGCTAAGCTTTCAACGAGATTAGCCAAAAGAGGTAATTCCGTGCGGAATTAAAGTTCAATTTCAAGCGAAATTAGGATGATGTCAGCATATCCGATCTGATGTTTCAAGAGAAATTATCAATTTTATCAGAATTAAGTCGAATTAAGGTCCAATTTTCTCAAGGATTTTTTAAAACACAATTTCGCTTATGATAAGAGAAATTCAGATCATTTTGACTGTTAAAACTTGTTCAATTTAGAAAAGAAGGTGTAGAAGTTAGAAAACGAGATGAATTCAAGCTGAAATCTGCAGAACTCCTCCTCCTGAGCTCTGATACCACTTGTAGGATCGTGTACGGACCCGAAACGAGTCGATCAGAGGCGTTCTACTCAATATGAAAGGCGCAAACAGACATATTGAGTGACTCAGCAAGATATTCACTTATAACTGTCTTGTTTATTGATCTGATGACAAGTTACAGCACGGAGACACTTCGACAGAGCTTCGCCGTCGGAAAACACCAAATTAATTCCGTTCCAAATGGACATGCTCAAATGGAATTACATTACAAACGGAATTACACATTCAAATGGTATTAACTAATTCCTTGCGGAATTACTTGAAGTCCTCTTCTAGCGGAATTAGCCATTTCATGCGGAATTACATTCTTGACTTGTTTTCTCAATCTTCGTGCCCTGAACAATGCAAGACTCGATACAAGACGAAGTCGACAGACGTATACACCAACAACCTCCATACCAAAGGGTCCCACATGTTTATGGGACCTACAAAAGGCCTTCTAAACCAAGAGTGAATAGGAATCCCTTTGGTTATCAACAGTTGATGGGAAATGACCTCCAACAGTGGTTAGAGAAAAATGTTTCAAAAACTGCCCAAAACCCCTGAGCTAACCACTGTCCATCCTCTTGAAGTTAACACATACACTGTTGAGACCCCATCCAAAGCCTTATTGGCTTTGGAGACCCTCCTGAACTAATTATTTACTTGATGTGCAGGGAGCTTCTACATGCTTAGATAGTCTTTGGTATGTAAATGGTGGAGGCTCCAGGCACATGACTGGATGTATAGCCCTACTAAAGAATTCAAAACTCATGGAGGGGGTGACATATCTTTTGGTAATAACAGTAAAGGGAAGGTGATGGGTTCTGGTACAGTACAATCTGGAAATGTTATGTTTGAAAATGTCAATCTGATTGACAATCTAAAATTCAACCTCCTTAGTGTCTCACAAATGAGTGATAAAAGTTATGGCTCATTCTTTACTAAGGATTGTTGTAGGATTGTTGGGCCAGAAATAGTCAAAAAGATTGAAGAAATAATAAAAAATGGAAAAACCCAACTTGTTGCTCAAAGGAGTGGCAATGTTTATGTAGTTGATCTGTCAAAAGAGAGCCCCAGGACTGATGCATGTTTGTTCTCAGCTGCCTCTAACAAAGAGAAAGAACTATGGCACATGAGATTGGGGTACACAAATCTCAAGACAATCACTTCTTTGTCAAAACAGGGTCTTGTAAGAGGTCTTCCTCAAAAACTGTTCACCTGTCCTTTGCATTGTGTTTCTTGTTTAAAAGGAAAACAACATAAAAGCTCATTTAAGTCCATTGAAGAGTCCAAAACAACCAAGTGCTTGCAAATGCTGCACATGGATCTGTTTGGCCCAGTAAAAGTCATGAGTCTTAAAAAGAAAAGATATTGTTTGGTAATTGTAGATGACTTTTCTAGGTTTACATGGACTTATTTCTTACATTCTAAAGATGAGACTGCAGGCATTTTGCAAGACTTTGTCACACAGGTTGAAAAGCAGTTTAACTTGCTAGCAAAAGTCTTTAGGAGTGACAATGGCACAGAATTCAGAAATAGGGAGTTGGATGAGTTTTATGTGTCAAAAGGAATTCTAAGGCAGTACAGCATTCCAAGGACACCAGAACAAAATGGGGTTGTTGAGAGAAAGAACAGGACACTGATTGAGGCTGCCAGAACCAAGCTTGCTGATTCAGGTTTGCCATTAACTTTCTGGGCAGAGGCTGTAAACACTGCCTGCTATGTCCAAAACAGAGTTTTGATCAACCCGAGGCATCAAAAGACTGCCTATGAAATTATGTATAAAATCAAACCACTGATCTCATGCTTCAAAGTATTTGGTTGCCCATATTTCATTTTAAATCTAAAAGATTCAATTTCAAAATTTGCAGCCAAAATAGACAGTGGATACCATTTGGGATACCATTTGGGATACTCATCATTCCACAACAAAAGCTCACATCCATTGCCAGAGCAGCAGATGTTCAAAACAGCTGTTAAAGCTCAGCCACTGCTAAATCAACAGTTGTTGACCATAGTAGCCTTCAAACACCTGCTTCCATATCCTAAAACACTGTTGATAAAAATCCTCAAACAGTGGATAAAAGTCAACATGTTTCCACACCAATTCCTCCTATTTCTCCACCTCCATTTCAAGACACTGTTGGATCATCAAAGTCACCAACAGTTGTTAGCTCAGATGATTCACATCTGCAGCCCTCACCCTTAAATGACATTGTTCCATACAAAGGAGATCTAATCTTCTTGAAGTCTCATCCACCAGACCAAATCATTGGCAAGATCAGTGAAGGGGTGCTCACAAGAAGTCAATCCCAAAACATCTGTCTTTTTGCTGGTTTTCTATCACTTCATCAACCTGTCAAGTACCAAGAGGCACTGAAAGACAATAGTTGTGTGGAAGCCATGCAAGAAGAGCTCCAACAGTTTAAAAGACAACAAGTATGGGAACTTGTACCACTGCCAGAAGGTGTGAGTCCTATTGGCACAAAGTGGGTCTTCAAAAATAAAACTGATGAAAGGGGCGTTGTTGTCAAGAATAAAGCAAGGCTTGTGGTTCAAGGTTTCAGACAGACAGGAAGGGGGCATTGACTATGATGAAACTTTTGCCCCTGTAGCAAGATTGGAAGCTATCAGATTGTTCTTGGCCTTTGCTATCAACCACAACATAATGGTGTTTCAAATGGATATCAAATGTGCATTCCTCTATGGTAAGATTCAGGAAGAGGTATATGTTTGTCAACCTCCTAGTTTTGAGGATCAATTTAATCCAAATGATGTCTACAAGCTAAACAAAGCTTTGTATGGCTTGAAACAAACACCTAGAGCCTCATATGAAACTCTTTCCACCTTTCTTCTCACTAGAGGTAAAATTGATAAAACACTGTTTTTAAAATGGAGAGGGAAAGACTTGATGATTGTCCAGATTTATGTGGATGATATCATTTTTGGAAGCACATGTTCTAAAATGTGTGAAGAGTTCAGATAACTCATGACTGCAGAGTTTGAGATGAGTGCAATGGGTGAACTACAGTGTTTTCTTGGTCTGCAAGTAAAACAACTGCAAAATGTTACATTCATTCATCAAAGCAAATATGCTAAGGAACTTTTTAACAAATTTGAGATGAATGACTGTAAACCATGTACTACACCCATGGCAACCACCAAGCTAGTCATGACTGATGAGAAGGATGATTTGGTGGATCAAACATTATATAGAAGCATGATTGGGTCTTTATTGTACCTAACTGCATCTAGGCCAGACATCATGTTTGCAACATGTGTTTGTGCAAGATCCCAATCAGCCCCTAGAAAGTCTAACCTAATAGCTGTGAAAAGGATACTCAGATACACAAAAAGTGCTCCCACACTTGGAATCTGGTACCTGCTAATGGGAATATTAAGCTTTCAGGTTTCACAAACAGTGACTTTGTTGGGTGTAATGCAACAAGGAAGTCCACATCAGGAGGGTGCCAATTTCTAGGTGATTGCTTAGTATCTTGGCAAAGCAAAAAGCAAGCAGCTGTTTCAACATCCACTGCTGAGGCAGAGTATATAGCTACTGCAAGCTGTACAGCCCAACTGTTGTGGCTTCAAAATCATCTGCTGGATTTTGGTATCACTGCCCTAAAGAAACCTCTTGTGTTGGACAGTCAGGCAGCAGAAAATATCATCAAAAATCTAGTTTCACATTCAACCACCAAACACATTGACATCAGAGATCACTTTGTGAGGGATTGCTATGAAAAAAGGTTTGGTTTCTCTGCATCATGTTCATACCAAAGATCAGCTGGTAGATGTGCTAATAAAGGCTTTAGACACATCTACCTTTGAAAGCTTGATCTCAAGGATTGGCTTGCTTAACATGGAATAACAGGCAAAATCCTGTTTATCTAAGGATAAAAAAGCATTAAAATGTTTTCAGAAAATCAAAAATTCATCCTTAAAAATAGTTAAAAATGAAAATTTTCCTTAATCCTTAAAAGTCTTCCATAACCACTGTTTTGGTTCAAACATTTGTTCTGTTGAATTCTTTCCACTGCTGAAAGTCAACCTCTGTTCTCTCATTTTCCTTGTTAATCACTGTTGTTAAACCTCAGTGTTTTAATCCACTGATAGGCTATCCACTGATAGTTAAAGTCAGCCACTGTTTTCATTTTCATCAGAGGTTTCAACGTGGACAGTACTTAGCGGTTAGATCTTTTGTAACCGCTGCCACGCCAGCATTCACTTTTTCACCTGATAAAACCCTGATCAAAACCGCAAACAGGGTTTTCACTATCGAATCGAATTCAAAATTCCTTTCAAAAGCAGTTTCCATCATCTTCTTCATTCATTCACTCATCTTCTTCATTCGCTCTCAACACATCTCGATTCACCATGGCTCTCGCACTAAAAACCCCTCATAACTACCTGTGTGCACTTGAGAAAACAAGTCAAAACAAAACCTTCAACTCCGTTATTGATGCCCTATCTTCTTCAAAGTACAAACCTTTGTTGACTTGTAATGCACCAATTTACTTGGATACCCTTCGTGATTTCTGGAAACATGCAAAAATTGAAGTTCAAGACAAAAAACCTTGGGCTATCACTTCAACAGTTGGGGGAATTCAGGTTGCTTTTACACCTCAAACCATCTCTGAGGTCTTTGAAATAAATGATCGTACAGATAAAACTTCTTTCCCAAAGGAAGAATACCAAACTGATTTAATTGAGAGGGGTATGAGGAACATATGAAGAAAAGATATTCTGCAAAAAGGGAAGTTTTCCACCTCCCATGAGGTTTTTATTCCATACCCTCCTCATGTGTGTGTCTACTAAAACAACAACTTTCAATAAAATACCATTGAAAATCCAATACCTGGGGTATGCTATTGTCACACCCCAACCGATGGCGGAAACATCAGGGCATGGCACTAAGCGAAACAGATTGTCCAGGAGAATCCATAACAACTATTAGTTATAATATATTAAAGATTCATGTCCCATACCACAAACATATAAAATAAAAACAGTTATAACAGACGATGTTCTCATAGACAGATATCCATTCCGACAACTCAGATTTATTTAGGTTTGTTTCTAAGACTCCACCCTAGCTTGATTCCCTGCTATCAACAAAATACAAGCATCCTAAACACCTATTACGTACGTTAAAATAGAGGCCAATACACATAGTGTAAAGGTGAGCATACAAGTTTGATAATAGTAATAGTGTTCGAAATCGTTTACGCATAACCAGCATGTAATATGTACAAAGTGAAGGAAAGTAGGTTATCGACAGAGAAATATGCACAGACGTGACTGCGAGTTGTAGAATGCGTAACACATATCCCCACTAGGACACGCGAAGTAAAGCGCTTAACAACCCCTGTCCACGACAGGTGCTGAGTCCAAACTATAGTACTATCTTTGCTAAGGTGTCAGGCAACAATCAATGTGTTAACATAACATACAAGCATTCATCGAATAACACATAACATGCAATAACGATCAGCGTATAAATAGTGTTTGCATTGTGTGTCGATTGTGATTTAGAATATGTAACATATGTAACACCCAAAAGTGTGTAAAGCAAAAAGGGTTCGAGTATACTCACAGATAGCGTTTAACAAGTAAACACTATCTTAGATTGAAGGGAGCACTGAGAGATTAGCCTGAACAATTAACGATAGCATAAACGATAAGCGGCACGTAAAACGGTAAAAAGTGATTAAGTGTCGAGTGGCAACCTGATCGGATGGTCATTTGATAGGATTGACATTCATTTGGTAAGGATGTGTTTGTGTATGATGGCTTTGAAGTTTTCGTTGAAGCATTTTGAAAACAAAGAAGTATCTCTACCCTTCAGGTCGATCGATCGATCGAACGATCGTTCGATCGGATAGCGATCCGATTGGCGGGACACTTAGTGAGAACAAGTTCACAGCAAGATGTTCACTAGATCGGATAGCTATCCAATCGATTGGCAATCCGTTAGCTACTGATGATCTTTGAAAATTATGAAAATGGTTAAGTGTCGAAGTTCCAAATGTCACATGGTCGGATGGTCGTTCGATCGGATGGCTATCCGATCGAGCGGCATTCCGTTCGACGTTCAGAGCTTTGAAAGTTTGAATAAAAAAACGTAAGTGTGAACCAGGTGCAAGCCGATCAGATAGTCGGTCGATCGGATGTGTTGGTGCATACGTCTGTCGACTTCGTCTTGTATCGAGTCTTGTATGTATATAGATAGATCAGGGCCTTATTCGAGAAAACTGTCAAATTTAGGATATAGGGGTAATTTCGCACGATATTACCAACAGGTAATTCCGTACGAAATTAGCAAGTAATTTCGTTTGACATCATTTTTGTATGTGTGTTTCCGGAGCCGAAGTGCTGCCGAAGTGTCGCTACGCTGTAAAACTTTGTCAAATCAATCAGAAAGACATTTAAAGTGAATATCTAGCTGAATCGAACTCGATATGTCTGTTTCCGCCTTTCATATTGAGTAGAACGCCTCTGAACGACTCGTTTCGGTCGTGAAAACGATCCTACAAGTGGTTTCAGAGCTCAGGAGGAGGAGTTCTATCGAATTCAGCTTGATTTCCTCGGATTTTCTAACTTCTACACCTTCTTTTCTAAATAGAACAAGTTTTAACGGTTAAAATGATCTGAATTTCTCACGTTATATGCGAAATTGTGTTTTAACAAACCCTTGAAAGAATTGGACCTAAAATCGAGCAAAAACCTGATCAATTTGACAAAAGTTTGACCGAAATGATGACATTAGCATAATTTCGCGTGAAATTACATTCTAATTTCGCACGGAATTACAGTTTGAGACTAATTTCGTTTGAAATTGCAGCTAATTCCACACGGAATTAGTATTTCGCTTGATATATTTCAAACGAAATTATAATTTCATTCCAAAGTTGTGATTTCGCTTGGAACTGAGTGTAATTCCATACGAAATTAAATTTCGTTTGGCCAGTTCAAACGAAATTCCTAATTTCGTTTGAAAAGTCTAATTTCACCTGACTTGTAATTTCATTTGAAGCTATATTGCAGATAATTTCGCTTGGACAGGTTATTTCGCTTGAGGATTAATTTCGCTTGGGAGATTTCGTTTGAAAGACTCTGATTTTAAAACTTGTAAACCGAATCATGGAAGAAGAATTCTATAACGCGTTTGCTACATCCCCGACTACTCCGGCTGCCATTGCTCAAAGCATGAACATGGAAAATGAAACCAGAACAATGCAAAAACCCCCGAAGCTTATGGGCATTGAAGAGTACTATGGATGGAAAGATTGTTTTGAGAATTGGGTTCAAGCTAACCATTTGAGATCTTAGGAGTGTATTGAGAAAAAGTACGTACTACCACGTACAGATTTGGGAGTTGAGAAAAAGATTTCTGAATTTACAGATAAAGAACGTGACATGTATAAAGCAGAAAAGATGATGATTAGTTTACTTCAGCAAGCTATTAAAGAAGACATATTCATATTGCTTCAACATGATAAGACTTCACGTTCAATTTGGGAAGCACTTCGAATTAAGTTTGCAGGAAGTGAAAAAATGATCAAGAGTAAAAAGGCATTGTTAAAGAAAGAATTTGACTTGTTTACAAGTTTACCGGGAGAAGATACAAAGAAATTGATTGAAAGATACTGTCACTTAGTACGGTCAATGTAACTGTTAGAAATCAAAACAGAACGAGAGGAATGGGTAGACGAATTGGCTGATGCTTTACCTCAGAAAGAATGGGGTACATTTTTGATGATTTTGAAAAACACTGGGGAATATGATGGATTAACAATTTCTCAGTTCATCGAAAAGATTGAAGGACAAGATCTTAAACAACAAAAGATTACTAGAATGAGCAATCCAAGTGCACAACAAGATGTTAAGATGTACTTCAAAGGGAGTGTTCAGGAGGTCGAAGCAAGTCCGAAAATCTAAACTGCTTTCAGTGCAGATAACTCATCTGGGTCAATTAATCAAAGTCCAAATAGCAGCAGTGGTTTTTCTTCATATCCTAAAGTTAGTCCAAATGTTTCAGCTTCAAATTATCAATCTCAAGGAACAAAGAATGGAAATGGGTATGTGATACAATGCAACATTGCGTTAAATCTTCCGAATGGTCAAAGTTTTTCTGAAGAAGTTGCTAAAGATCACATGGCGTTACTTGCTACCGTGCTGGAATCTTATGAAGGATTGGTTGCTGGAAGGATCGGAAATCCTATGCTGACGAAAGAGGATTACGATCAGATCGATGCAGAAGAAATGGAACTCATGGATATTAAATGGTGTCTGGCAAGTGTCTTGAGAAGAGCTGAAAAGTTTAAGATGATTACAGGAAGAAATGATTTCTTGGATGCAAATGTCTCTACTTTGGGTTTTGATAAATCTAAAGTTACTTGTTTTCGATGCAGGGAGAAAGGACATTTTAAGAGAGAATGCAAAAATCAAGAAGCAAGTGGAGCAAAGAATCCGTTTGGAAAAGATGATTGATAAAAAATTATTGTCTTTTCTGAACTATCATCAATCACCATCTGATTCTGGTTCTTCAGATGATAGTTCAGAAAAGACAATAATTTTTTATCAATCTCCAACTGGTGACAGTAGTGATGATGAGGAAGAAATGCATATTAATATTGCAAACACTCATTTATCTCATGAAAGCTTTCAATTTTATGTTGCAGATCGCTTAGAGAAACTGAAAGAAAAACGAGCAGCAAAAGAACAGAAAAAGAAGAAATGTGAAAGTGTAGCTCAAAAAGAGAAGATTGTTCAAAATGAGAAAGTTAAAATTGCTGAGGAGATTGTTGAAAATGAGAAGGTGATTGAATTTGAGAAAGTCATTGAAGTTGAAAAAATTGTTGAAGTTATCAAACCGTGTCTTAAATGCTTGGAATCTTGTAAGCAGTGCATAGAGAAAGATGAAAAGTTGTGTGCTGTCACACCCCGACCGCGTATAACATGCAACCGCGGCGGAAATGCCGGAGAGTGTTGGGACAGAATTAATTGTTTCATAACCATGGAAATTAAAGTTACATTTTATTCATCAAACAAGCGTATTACATTGTCTTTAAACAGGAAATAAAGAGTTTATAACATAATTAAACTAGTCTATCATCGTTTTATGTCTCTAAGGCACACGTCCGCCCTAGTGTCACAATCGTCATCCTAAGCAATAGCTCCTGAAAACACATGTGAAAGTAGGTACGTCAGCATAAAAATGCCTGTGAGACACATAGGTTTTGTGAAAATGGGATTCATGACTTGAGTTTAAAGAAAATGTTTAATAACAGTCAGTCATGAACCTTGTGAATTGTTTTGCCTTGTAAATCATTTGGAAAACGATAAAATCAGATGATATGTATAGATAAATGTAAGGTTAAACGAATAACCAAGTAAAATGATTTGAATATGATAAGTTGTTTGTAAAACAATGTCTTGTAAAAAGTATGTTATTTGTATAAAACGTAATATGTCTAAACTGAAATGATTTAGATAACGCTACGATATGTAATATTATACAAACATTTATATATAGGAAGTACCAGCGGCGTATCCACCATGTTTGTATCATATTACATACGCCACGTTACTCAAACCATTTACCCAAACCAACCACCATGTAAATTGTTCATGTATAAATCAATTGTCAAGTGTTATTGTGTAAACCATATCGAAATGTCTATGTTCAATGTAACCCACCAAATGTGTATATCAATGTCAAAATGTTTATGTTGAATGTAGATCATGTAATGTGTACCCAGAATATATCATGTATGGTAAGTGAAATGTATCAACTAAACCATACGTAAAATGCACAAAACAAGGTATTGAAGTATGGTTTAAATCTAAGTTATGTTTTGTGGAACGAATGCATGCTATACTGATACAAACATTTATGCGGTATTGTGAAAATGCATACATCCAAGCCTTGAGACTGTGGCGATAAACCCTTAAACAAATTAAAGGTTTATCTAAGTTATGTGTATCGAATTCGGTCATTCCTTTCATCCAAACCAACCCAGGATGTCCGGAACGGGAGTTGTCAATTCCTATGGTACCACTACCTACTAACGGGCGGCATGATCGGTGTTAATGAATGTACATTGTATAATTTAAACAAACCAAATGTCATACCAAAATGTAGGCATGTGATGAATAATTGTACTAAGTACGTACACAATGGGCATACATAGCATAAAATGTAGTGTAAAATGATGTACTAAGTACGCACACAATGGGCATACATAGCATAAAAGTCATGTAAATCAATGTGCTAGCATGCTCAGTCAACATACATAGCAGAAAAGGTAATGTAAAACAATGTGCTTAATATGCTAGGTAAACATATGTAGCAGAATAATGTAATGTAAATCATGTACTAATCAGTGTACTAAAGAACATAGCAAGTATATGATGTGAAAACAGGAAAACATGAAAGTAACAAGTAGGCACATGTGTTTCACCCCAAAACAGTTTGGAAAACAGTAAAAGAGGGGTTCAATGTACTCACATGAACTCCTCGAAAACATGTTAAAGATGGGGTTCTATGTACTCACCTGAGATTGCTTTGAAGTTCTTGTGTAATAATCACACAATGCTAGAGACCACGGAATATCAAACGGCACCTAATAGGTAGCTATATTAATATACCGGACCAAATCGGAAGGATCGGATAGTATGCGGGTTCGTAAACCAAACGAGTATGGAGACTCGTGTAATACGGTTTAACAAAGCCTACATACTAAAATGAAACCTAATCTAAGTGCTTACGACCCATTACAACCCGTTTAAATGTCGGACAACATCTAATGTTACAAAAACTCAGACAATCATCATGCGTGAATTCCAAACATTGCACAGAATCAAAAGGATCAGGACAGTTACGTTTTCACATTTCATGACGAGGAGAACCCTAATCACATTGAATCTGTCTAGCATCAATTCAATTATCACATCAATCATGTATTCTTAATCACCAGACCAATCGATTAAACAACCATTCAGTGTCATTATCATTATAATCAGAATCAAATCAAAATCACAGAACATTATATGGAGAACTAGGGTTTTCAAGAATTCACAAGAATCAAGAATTGATACAATCAACAATCATTTAGGGTTTACAAGTATTACAATAATCCATAAACAATTACCTTGAATGATTCTAGAGAAGGAGAGGAATCAAGAGTGATGAAGCACTTGTGCCAACGATGAGGATGATGATGATTGCCAGAGAATTAGAGAATATGAGAGTACGTGCTTAGTTTTGTGTGCAAATGATTAGTGAGAAGGGATTAGGGTTAAGTATGATTTAAGTTTCACTAACCACCCTATGCACCCTCAGTTATTACCTATTACATATTACAGGCACAAGTTGCATATTTCACAGTTTCATCACCACTTTCCATTATTTGCCAAATCTTTTAGAATTAACACATAGCCATGCATAATCACACAATACACTCATTATATCAAAACGTTACAGTTCCATAGCCAATTATTTGTGCAAATAAACAACTAAACAATACATGAACGTGCAATAAATGCGAAATAGAAATCTTGGAAATTCGAGTTGTCACAGCTTATGCTACCTTAACGCGTCGTTCGCGTAGAACGCGTTTGGAACGCCTAACATCGTGACCATAAGGTATAACCTCGGAAGGTTACAGCCATGGTCACCTAATGTGTTTGGTCGGATCCTAATGATCGACCAAATGGGTCGGGTTCAAAAGTATAAGCGATTGTTTAGATCGCTTACCTTACGACCCTATATAAGCACTAAACTAAAAGTGACGAGCTAAGCATGTTAGAACATGCTTAACTAAGTTTAGAAAACAGGTTTGGCATCAAAACAAACGGTTTTGATGCTCACGAGTAGTTTGGTTACAAAATACGCAAGAATGTGCATTTTGGCCGAAACTACGACTCGTCACTGAGCCTTGATAACGAGGTAATCAGTAGGTATAGTCACTACGGACTATAACCATCGTGATCACGCTCACGTTATGAAGTTCCAACGAACTTCGTGTTGACCATAGGCTGGTCAACGCAGAATGTCAAACAAAACTTTGACTTTCGGACTCGAAAAGCAAATAAAAGAACGAAAGAACACTTACGAAGGGTCCCCAAAAGCTAATCTCGATCCAGGAGCTCAGGTAGGAAGCAAAGGCCTCAACTTAGAGCTTTAGATCAGATTTTGTGGGTTTTTAACCAAAAGGGGGGGGTATTTATAGGAAAAGCAAGACCGTTAGGATCGTTTCTTGAATATCGTGCCACGATCCAAGCCGTACACTTGTCGCAAAGTTGTGGTGCCTAATTTTGCCCCCACCATAGGAATTTGACACGTGTCGTTGCCCTTTGGGTGATCGAAAGGCCAATGCAAGTGGATCAGAAAGCATTGAATCTGGTCTGTTTGTCTGATGCGACCCGCGGTAGAAAGCACACAAAACCCTGGTGGGCCGCCTGGCCTTGTCTGATCAGCACAAACTTTCAGAATTTACAGTTTTAGTCCCTGTTGCATATTTAAGCCATTTCCGACACTTCTAAGGCCCGTAAAGCCAACTTTAGGGCCCTAAAATGATGCCTAAACATTGTGGACATGAAACATGCTCAAAAATATGCCGGATGTTGGTTCCTTTGGCCGTACGATCGCGATGTTCGCTTAATTACGACGGAATGCGCATAAGCGCGAAAAACGATCCAAATTGCGCGACGAATGGATTTTTCTCATGCCAAACACTAAGGCATAATATAAGGATGCTTACATAAATTTTTGGATGTCCGGATGTATTCAGAACGTAAGTTATGCGTGAAAGTGCAAACTTGTGCACTTTTTGACACTTTTAGCCCCCGAATGATCCAAAAGTTTGTTTTAGCATACCAAACCCCTCAAAGCCTATTTCTAAGCTATGTAAAGGATATTGATGGTATGTTTAACTTATGGACATGTTCTGGAATGTTTGTTACAGTTCAAATTGGCATACTTTCGCAGTTTGTCAAGTTTAGTCCCTGTAAGCGAGTTAACTTGTTTTTGCCATACCAAAGCCTTCAAAACTTATTTCTAAGTTATGTAAAGGTTATTTAAAGTATGTTGAGTATATGTTGATGTTCCGGAGTATTTGTCGCATTAAACTGAGTATGTTTACGCACCAGTTTGTGTATAATTCTCCAGAAAGCGATGTAGAGTTTAAAATCGAACAAAAGTCAAAACATGAAAAATGTAAAACACAACCAAACAAACATTGGGATCAAATAACATTGTTTTATTGATAATTGAACTGTTCATAATGATTTCGAGCACAAATGTTACAGTCTCCCCTACTTGTGGAAATTTCGTCCCGAAATTTATTTAGAGGAAACTCGTGGAAAAAGATGCGGATATTTTGCCTTCATTTGATCTTCGCATTCCCAAGTAAACTCGGGTCCACGCTTAGATTCCCAGCGAACCTTGACCAAAGGAATGCGCTTGCGTTTAAGCCACTTGACTTCACGTTCCATGATTTCCACCGGTTTCTCAACAAATTTCAGTGTTTTATTAACACGAATTTCGTCAAGCAGTATGTGGAGGTTCTCATCAGCTAAACACCTCTTGAGATTGGACACATGAAAGGTTGGATGAACATTTCCAAGTTCAGGAGGTAACTCAAGTCGGTAGGCTACCTTACCGATTCTTTCGACGATCTTGAATGGTCCAACGTATCTAGGTGCAAGTTTTCCTTTCTTTCCGAATCTGATCACACCTTTCCAAGGCGAGACCTTAAGTAATACACGATCACCGACTTGAAAATCCAAGAGCTTGCGTTTTAGGTCCGTGTAACTCTTTTGACGGCTTCTAGCTGTCTGAAGGTTATCACGAACTTTCTTAACCTTATCTGTTGTCTCTAAAATGAGGGCAGGTCCAGTAAGTTGGGCCTCGCCGATCTCATTCCAGCAGACTGGTGAACGACATTTTCGACCATAGAGAGCCTCGAAAGGAGCCATGTTGATGCTGGAGTGATAACTGTTGTTGTAGGAGAATTCAATCAATGGAAGATGTGAATCCCAACTACCACCAAAATCGATCACACAAGCTCTAAGCTTATCTTCCAGTGTCTGGATTGTTCTTTCCGATTGACCATCCGTTTGTGGATGATAAGTGTCACACCCCCAAAATCCCACCTGCGGAGTACTACCGCTTGGAGGCGTGACTGACCAGGATCCAGCCACCAATCATACTGAACAAGCATATAAGTAATTATAAAAGTTTAACCAATACGATTGGTGTTCCAAAACAAATAAGTTTAAGTTGTAAGCGGAAGCATAAGTTTAAAGTTGTAACATAAGTTCCAAAAGTTTCAAGTTTAACATAGTCTTGTAGCAATCCCTGTCCCACAACGATCCTCCTCCATGCAAGCTCCCACTGAGTACCTATGGTCCTGCAAAGCATGTAGTAACGAGTCAACAACTAGTTGAGTGAGTTCACGGGTGGGCGTTCGTTTTAGTTGTTTCGAAAACAGTTTGCTTTATCTGGCATCCTGCCGTGGGGGTTACCCCATAGTTTTAAAAACGTGACCAGTTCGTTCCCAGTTACTCCGGCACTCCGGCCGTGGGGGCTACCCCATGTAGTTATCAGGCATTTCGGCCGTGGGGGCTACCCCATGTACATCATCTGGCTCTCCAGCCGTGGGGGCTACCCCATGTGTATACTAGACTCGTTACCGTATCGATTGCTGACTGTAGTCATGTTTATGTGCCCTGAAAACATCAATGTCTATCATCATTGACGTGCCCCAGATCCATTAGTTCACGCCCGTCCTCTGCGGCACGGTGTGAGGCTTGTCAGACCTAAATAGCGCTATCTAACTAATGACCCGCTCGCCATTGGCCCGGCGATTAGTCGATACAAAAAGGAGGGACTTCGTGATAGAGTTTTAGTCTAGTACGTTTATCCGTCCATCCGGACGAGGAATCACATTCCTGAACCACTGACGTCCTGCCCAAGGAGGACGAGGAACCCACGTTCCTTAACCCAGTTCCCGACCCAGGGAATCCCATGCTTTGTAGAGGGTGTGAACTCACCTCGGTTTGCTCGGCAGTTAATCACAGAAAGTCAATCAAGTCGCAAGTAGTCAATAACGTCCTATCACGGTTATCACGTATAATCAGATTCGAACCAAGTAGTGCACAAATGTTCAACACGTATGGCAGACACGTTTAATCAGTAGCAGTTCATAGGTAACAGTTAATCACATGTTCAAAGTCCAAACAGTTGGGCTCGTGATAACAGGCCCAAATAACTCATCAACAGTAGCACAGAAGTTCATAAGTCCGGCCCACTAACTAAGGCCCAAAGTGTGGTCTCGAGTCGCAACCGGACTCGCAAGCATGGTCTCGAGTCATGCTGTGTGTTGATCATGGATGGTTGCGAGTCGCAACCGGTGTCGCAACCGTAGTCTCGGTTCATCATGCTAAGGTCTCGAGTCGCAACGGGACTCGTAACCTGTGGTTTCGGCTTGTCCTGCTATGGTTGCGAGTCGCAACCGCGTGGTCTCGAGTCATCACGCTGTGGTTGCGAGTCGCAACTGCGTGATTGCGAGTCGGTAGCAGTCGTTTTCAAGTTCACGTGTTGATGCAGATGTAGTCAGATTAGTGGTACAATATAATCAGGCCCAAATCCGGAAATAACCAATAGCATTCCACTAACAGTTTTCCTAATCAGGTTATTGGTCAAAGATGGATCAAAATCACAAGGGTTTTCAATCTTCAACTATCATTCAAAGTGTTCTTCACATATTCAAACATGTGTTCATCAAGTTCATAACATATTAATCACTTATTCAACCAACACTATGAACAACAATCAAAATACAATTTACTATCATGCATCCTATATGACAAACATGTTCATTAGCCGATTTGTTTAGTATAAACACCCAACTTTTCGGATCCAAATCCAAGTGCAACCAATATCATCATTCACCTTTTAACATACAATGAACCCATTTTTACATTAAGCATTTATGCATAGTTCCACACATAACAAGAACATTCATGAACCGATTTCTTTTCAAAACATCATGCATAACTAAGTTAACTACCATATTATCACATAATCTCATCATACAAACATAACATGAACATACTAACACTAAGCATTCAACCATAATCTTTAAAAACACTAACCGGTTAATGGGTTTCGAGGGTGTGTGTAAAGCTTCCAACCGGGTGTGTGTGTGTGAGCCGATCCAAGTCCAAAGATCCAAGAATGATGAAGTGTTTGTGTTCTTAGGTTTAGAGAGAGAAGTAGGAGGGTGTGTGTGTGTTCTAATGTTCAACAAATGGTAAAAACTAACTAAGGTGGTGTATATATAGTCAAGTTCCAAGTGTGCACCCTTAGTGGGTTTCGAGTGGGGGTTCACGGCCCAAAGGCCCAACCGGCCACTAGGTTCTCGGCCCAAGTCCACTCGAGACCTCATGGTCTCGAGTCGGGTTCTTTGTTCTCGGGTTGGGTTCTCGGTTCACATAAAACACGTACACATATATATACAAATGCACACATAACAAAGCACTTATCACATAAAAAGGTTCACGTTATCATTTTAACTAGTCACATAACGTACAAGCAAGTTACAACGAAAGGTTCTAGATTTCGAGTTGTCACATCATCCCCAAGTTGAAAGAAATTTCGTCCCGAAATTTGATGGCACTCACTGAGGAAGCTAGTTAGGTTGCAAGGTTTTCCCGGTTTTCCTGGGGTGTCACATCCACCCCCCGTTGATCTGGAATTTCGTCCCGAAATTCCGTAGCTTCAGCCTCAGTAGCGTTTGTACTGTTCTCAAACAGTTGGGGATACTTTTGTTTCATCCGATCTTCGCGCTCCCAGGTAAACTCTGGGCCGCGACGTGAGTTCCAACGAACTCGTACAAGAGGTATTCTAGTGCTCTTGAGGACCTTAACATCCCGGTCCGTGATCTCGACAGGTTCTTCGACGAATTTCAACTGTTCGTCGATCGTAAGTTCCTTCAGAGGAACTACGTGCGTCTCATCTGACAGACACTTCTTCAGATTCGACACATGGAAAACGTTGTGAACTGCACCGAGTTCTGCTGGTAATTTCAGTCTGTAGGCCACCTTGCCTATTTTCTCAAGAATTTCAAAAGGTCCAACGTACCGTGGGTTGAGTTTGCCGCGTTTACCAAAACGAACCACACCCTTCCAGGGTGAGACTTTGAGTAATACCCGCTCCCCAACCTGGAGCTCAAGTGGTTTCCTGCCCTTATCGGCGTAGGCCTTCTGACGGTCACGAGCCGCCGCCATGCGTTGTCGTATTTGAGCAATCCGCTCAGTAGTGTCTACCACATGTTCTGGACCAGTGATCTGACTATCCCCCACTTCTGCCCAACAGAGGGGTGACCGGCATTTACGTCCGTACAATGCCTCAAACGGAGCAGCTTTAATGCTGGTGTGGTAGCTGTTATTATACGAGAATTCCACGAGTGGCAGATGCCTTTCCCAGCTGTTGCCAAAGTCGATTACACAAGCGCGAAGCATGTCTTCTAATGTCTGAATAGTTCGCTCGGACTGCCCGTCCGTCTGTGGGTGATACGCTGTGCTCATATCTAAACGTGAGCCAAAAGACTTGTGCATTGCCTGCCACAGTTCCGAAGTAAAACGTGCATCTCGATCAGAGATAATAGAAGTGGGCACCCCGTGCCTCGAAACAACTTCCTTGAGGTATATTTCCGCTAGAGTGGAGAATTTATCTGTTTCTTTGATTGCCAAGAAGTGTGCGGATTTTGTGAGTCGATCCACGATCACCCAGATAGTATCGTTCCCGCGCTGTGATCTAGGTAAGCCAGTAACGAAATCCATGGAAATTTGCTCCCATTTCCATTGTGGTATCTCTGGTTGCTGAAGTAGGCCTGAAGGTTTCTGATATTCTGTCTTGACTCGCGCACAAGTCAAACACTTGCTGACGTAGGTTGCTATGTGGGCCTTCATGCTAGGCCACCAATACGTAGTTTTAATATCGTGGTACATCTTGTCCGAACCAGGGTGTACCGAGTAGCGAGATTTGTGCGCTTCATCCATCACAAGTTCTCGTAAGTCGCCATAGAGTGGGACCCAAATGCGTCCTGTTACATAATAAGCACCGTCTTCCTTCTGTTCTAAGCGTTGCCTTGACCCGCGTAGAGCTTCAGCTCTAACGTTTTCTGGTTTCAGTGCTTCTATCTGAGCAGCTCGTATTTGCGAAGGTAGACTAGAATGTATCGTGAGTTGTAAAGCTCTTACGCGCTTAGGCGTAGTGTCCTTCCGACTCAGGGCGTCTGCCACAACATTGGCCTTGCCCGGGTGATACCTGATAGAGCACTCGTAGTCATTCAGCAGCTCGACCCATCGTCGCTGCCGCATATTCAGTTCCTTCTGCTTGAATATGTGTTCTAAACTTCTGTGGTCGGTGTAGATGGCGCACTTGGTTCCGTACAGGTAATGCCGCCATAACTTAAGTGCAAAAACAACAGCTCCCAGCTCTAAATCATGCGTAGTGTAGTTCTTCTCGTGAACTTTAAGTTGTCGTGAGGCGTAAGCTATGACTTTATCTCGTTGCATCAATACACAACCAAGACCTTGAATTGATGCATCACAGTAAACCACAAAATCTTCTGTGCCCTCTGGCAGTGAAAGGATAGGTGCACTACAAAGTCTATCCTTTAGATGCTGAAAAGCTAACTCTTGTGCATTTCCCCAATGATAAACAACGCCTTTCTGTGTTAACAACGTGAGGGGCTGCGCGATCTTAGAAAAATCCTTAATGAATCTCCTGTAATAACCTGCCAATCCCAAAAATTGGCGAATTTCCTTTGGTGTGCGAGGCGCAGGCCAGTTCTTAATAGATTCCACTTTGGATGGATCAACGTGAATCCCATCCTTGTTCACCACATGCCCTAGGAAATGGACTTCACGAAGCCAGAAGTCGCATTTCGAGAATTTTGCGTAAAGCTGTTCCTTCCGAAGGAGTTCCAAAATAAGTCGTAGATGTTGTTCGTGCTCTTCTTTGCTCTTAGAATAGATCAGGATGTCGTCGATGAAGACTATAACAAACTTGTCCAGATACGGTTTGCACACTCGATTCATCAAATCCATAAAAACTGCCGGTGCGTTCGTCAGCCCAAACGGCATGACCAGAAACTCATAGTGCCCATATCGAGTCCTAAAGGCCGTCTTAGAGACATCCTCTTCCCGAACTCTCAGCTGGTGATATCCCGATCTCAGATCGATCTTTGAATAGTAGCTCGACCCCTGCAACTGGTCGAACAAGTCGTCAATACGCGGTAGAGGATAACGATTCTTCACAGTCACTTTGTTGAGTTCGCGATAGTCGATACACATTCTGAAGGTACCATCCTTCTTCTTCACAAATAACACTGGAGCTCCCCAAGGCGATGAGCTAGGACGAATGAAACCCTTATCCAAGAGTTCTTGTAGTTGCGTGGAGAGTTCTTCCAACTCTGATGGCGCTAAACGATAAGGTGCACGGGCTACAGGCGCGGCTCCAGGAGCTAGATCAATCTGAAACTCGACTTGGCGATGGGGCGGAAGACCAGGTAATTCCTCAGGGAATACCTCAGGATAGTCGCGTACAACCGGAAAATCCTCTAGCTTCTTCTCCTTCTCTGTGGTATCAGTAACTAGAGCCAAAATCGCAGTGTGGCCCTTTCGTAAGCATTTCTGAGCCTTAAGAAGAGAGATGATGTTCTCAACAGCACTTCTCTTGTCGCCACGAATCATGAGAGGTTCACTACCTAAACCAGGAATACGAACGATCTTCTCGTTGCAAAGAATCTCTGCTCGGTGTTGGGATAACCAATCCATCCCAATGACAACGTCGAAACTACCCAAGACAATAGGAATAAGATCGATAGAGAAAGTCTGGTTAGCGAGAATAAGCTGGCAACCCTTGACTACGTGAGAGGCTTCCAAACTCTTACCATTAGCTAGCTCTACAGTGTGCTTGTCGCTCAGGGGTGTAGGAATACGCTTAAGCATCTTACTAACTTCTAGTGACACATAACTAGTATCGGCACCCGAATCAAATAAGACTGTAACATAAAAGTCGTCGAGAAGGAACTTACCCGTCACCACGTTGGGATCATTCCTTGCTTCACCTTGGCCAATCACGAACACACGTCCCCTAGCACCATTGTTGTTGTTCCCATTGTTACCATTCCCCTGATTATTGTTGTTGTTCTGGTTCAGTTGGGGACAATCCTTCTTGAAATGACCTTCAGCTCCACACTGAAAACACCCTTTGTTGTTACCCTGCTGCTGTCGCTGGTTCTGCTGAGGTTGCTGACGATTCTGATTGACGGGATATGCGCTCCTGCAATCTTTTGCAACATGACCAGGCTTGTTGCATCGATGACAGTTGCCCCTGGTGCATGGCCCACTGTGGTGTAGGCTACAACGATTGCACTTGGGGTGATTTCCTTTGTACCCACCATGACTTTGACCACCAGACGATTGCTGACTGGGGCTCTTGTGATCGTCCGTCTTTCTCTGCTGAGACTGAGTTTGCACCGAAGTTGAACCCCTGCTTGAAGTTCCATCCCATTTCCGTTTATCCCCACTAGAAGCACCAGAAGTAGTTGCAGCACCTATGCGCTTCGGTAACTTGTTCTGCTCCACCGCTTGGTCAGTGAGACGGTGAGCCAACTGTACAACCTGCTGGATAGTAGTCAAGTTCGCTGAAGTCACATGACTTTGGATCTCTGGCACCAAGCCCTTGAGATAGAGTTCAATTCGCTTGTAGGGAGGATCCACCATAGTAGGACACAACAAGGCAAGCTCATGCGATCTCTTAGTGTATGCCTCAATCTCCGACCCCGACATCTTGAGATTGTAGAACTCATCTTCCAGTTTGTGAATGTCGTCACGACTGCAGTATTCTTCCCTGATCATTTCCTTGAAAGTTTCCCATGGGGTGGCATTGGCAGCAACCAACCCTAACATCTGCACTTGAGCATTCCACCACGTGAGAGCCAAACCCTCGAGAGTACCAGTAGCATACTTCACCCTGCGCGCTTCAGGGCATTCACACATTTCGAACACAGACTCCAGTTTCTCAAACCAGTGTAGGAGACCTACTGCTCCCTCAGTTCCGCTAAAAGTAGTGGGTCGACAGTCCATAAAGGTCTTAAAAGTGCACACCGGTGCCTGAGCATACTGACCTAAGGTAGGTGAAAGAAAAGACAGAGTTTAACACAAAGGTTGGTTCACGAGAGTAGGATCCAAATGATCCTAGAACAATTTCGGACTGCAGGATATACCTCCTGCGTGTGCAGCTGCGAGCGCTGCGGCAACTCGCTCGTTGATCAAAGCCGTCAACTGGGCTTGTGTCATGTTAACGCGTCCAGACATGGTTCTTCATAATAAAAGCAATACGTGTGAGAGAGGTTCGCGAAAGCACGATAGTAGGACAGAGTAAGTACGCATGTGTTCAAACAACAGTAGTTATACTAGTCAAGCATACCATGAGCAATGTACTACGCAACTAACAAGTAGGCCATATACATACATTATATTACCTAGAACGTCGAGCCTTGCATGAGGAGCGAAGTGTCGTTGTGGACCGTTGAGCACTAAACCGGTTATAGTCTGGTTTTAACAAAAACGTTTCTCCTTTATTAAAACCAAGTTCACTATAACCAATGGCTCTGATACCAATCTGTCACACCCCCAAAATCCCACCTGCGGAGTACTACCGCTTGGAGGCGTGACTGACCAGGATCCAGCCACCAATCATACTGAACAAGCATATAAGTAATTATAAAAGTTTAACCAATACGATTGGTGTTCCAAAACAAATAAGTTTAAGTTGTAAGCGGAAGCATAAGTTTAAAGTTGTAACATAAGTTCCAAAAGTTTCAAGTTTAACATAGTCTTGTAGCAATCCCTGTCCCACAACGATCCTCCTCCATGCAAGCTCCCACTGAGTACCTATGGTCCTGCAAAGCATGTAGTAACGAGTCAACAACTAGTTGAGTGAGTTCACGGGTGGGCGTTCGTTTTAGTTGTTTCAAAAACAGTTTGCTTTATCTGGCATCCTGCCGTGGGGGTTACCCCATAGTTTTAAAAACGTGACCAGTTCGTTCCCAGTTACTCCGGCACTCCGGCCGTGGGGGCTACCCCATGTAGTTATCAGGCATTTCGGCCGTGGGGGCTACCCCATGTACATCATCTGGCTCTCCAGCCGTGGGGGCTACCCCATGTGTATACTAGACTCGTTACCGTATCGATTGCTGACTGTAGTCATGTTTATGTGCCCTGAAAACATCAATGTCTATCATCATTGACGTGCCCCAGATCCATTAGTTCACGCCCGTCCTCTGCGGCACGGTGTGAGGCTTGTCAGACCTAAATAGCGCTATCTAACTAATGACCCGCTCGCCATTGGCCCGGCGATTAGTCGATACAAAAAGGAGGGACTTCGTGATAGAGTTTTAGTCTAGTACGTTTATCCGTCCATCCGGACGAGGAATCACATTCCTGAACCACTGACGTCCTGCCCAAGGAGGACGAGGAACCCACGTTCCTTAACCCAGTTCCCGACCCAGGGAATCCCATGCTTTGTAGAGGGTGTGAACTCACCTCGGTTTGCTCGGCAGTTAATCACAGAAAGTCAATCAAGTCGCAAGTAGTCAATAACGTCCTATCACGGTTATCACGTATAATCAGATTCGAACCAAGTAGTGCACAAATGTTCAACACGTATGGCAGACACGTTTAATCAGTAGCAGTTCATAGGTAACAGTTAATCACATGTTCAAAGTCCAAACAGTTGGGCTCGTGATAACAGGCCCAAATAACTCATCAACAGTAGCACAGAAGTTCATAAGTCCGGCCCACTAACTAAGGCCCAAAGTGTGGTCTCGAGTCGCAACCGGACTCGCAAGCATGGTCTCGAGTCATGCTGTGTGTTGATCATGGATGGTTGCGAGTCGCAACCGGTGTCGCAACCGTAGTCTCGGTTCATCATGCTAAGGTCTCGAGTCGCAACGGGACTCGTAACCTGTGGTTTCGGCTTGTCCTGCTATGGTTGCGAGTCGCAACCGCGTGGTCTCGAGTCATCACGCTGTGGTTGCGAGTCGCAACTGCGTGATTGCGAGTCGGTAGCAGTCGTTTTCAAGTTCACGTGTTGATGCAGATGTAGTCAGATTAGTGGTACAATATAATCAGGCCCAAATCCGGAAATAACCAATAGCATTCCACTAACAGTTTTCCTAATCAGGTTATTGGTCAAAGATGGATCAAAATCACAAGGGTTTTCAATCTTCAACTATCATTCAAAGTGTTCTTCACATATTCAAACATGTGTTCATCAAGTTCATAACATATTAATCACTTATTCAACCAACACTATGAACAACAATCAAAATACAATTTACTATCATGCATCCTATATGACAAACATGTTCATTAGCCGATTTGTTTAGTATAAACACCCAACTTTTCGGATCCAAATCCAAGTGCAACCAATATCATCATTCACCTTTTAACATACAATGAACCCATTTTTACATTAAGCATTTATGCATAGTTCCACACATAACAAGAACATTCATGAACCGATTTCTTTTCAAAACATCATGCATAACTAAGTTAACTACCATATTATCACATAATCTCATCATACAAACATAACATGAACATACTAACACTAAGCATTCAACCATAATCTTTAAAAACACTAACCGGTTAATGGGTTTCGAGGGTGTGTGTAAAGCTTCCAACCGGGTGTGTGTGTGTGAGCCGATCCAAGTCCAAAGATCCAAGAATGATGAAGTGTTTGTGTTCTTAGGTTTAGAGAGAGAAGTAGGAGGGTGTGTGTGTGTTCTAATGTTCAACAAATGGTAAAAACTAACTAAGGTGGTGTATATATAGTCAAGTTCCAAGTGTGCACCCTTAGTGGGTTTCGAGTGGGGGTTCACGGCCCAAAGGCCCAACCGGCCACTAGGTTCTCGGCCCAAGTCCACTCGAGACCTCATGGTCTCGAGTCGGGTTCTTTGTTCTCGGGTTGGGTTCTCGGTTCACATAAAACACGTACACATATATATACAAATGCACACATAACAAAGCACTTATCACATAAAAAGGTTCACGTTATCATTTTAACTAGTCACATAACGTACAAGCAAGTTACAACGAAAGGTTCTAGATTTCGAGTTGTCACCATAAGCTGTGCTCAGATTAAGTTGGGACCCCATAGCAGATTGCATGGTTCTCCAAAAATGAGAAGTGAAACGAGCATCTCTGTCAGAAATGATGTTCAAAGGAACACCATGTCGAGCTACAATTTCATCCACGTAGATTTGAGCAAGTTTGTCAGCAGAAAAATCCTCACGGATTGGAAAGAAATGCGCTGATTTAGTAAGACGATCAACAACTACCCAGATGGCATCGTGACCTTTCTTTGTGCGCGGGAGTTTAGTAATGAGATCCATGGTAATGTTTTCCCATTTCCAAACTGGGATCTCTGGTTGTTCCAATAAACCAGAAGGACGCTGATGTTCAGCCTTAACCTTAATACAAGTAAGGCATTTTGATACATATAAGGCAATGTCTTTCTTCATACCTGGCCACCAATACTGAATACGAAGATCCTTATACATCTTATCTGAGCCAGGATGAATAGAATAACGGGACTTTTGGGCTTCATCCATAAGGAAGGTACGAAGATTATCTTGGCTCGGGACCCACAAACGGTCCATGAAGTAATACGATCCATTGTCCTTCAGTTCCAGAGCAGGTGTTATGTGATAAGGAAACTCCTTATCCATCAAACCTTGTGAAACACAAGCTTGCTGAGCTTGAGAAATACGGGCTTGGATATCAGTTTGCGCTTGAATAACAGATTGGACACGAACACAATGAAGCTTAGTACGTTCCTTGCGACTCAAAGCATCGGCTACGACATTCGCCTTACCAGGATGGTAGCGAATTTCGTAGTCATAGTCATTTAGAAGTTCAACCCAACGTTGTTGCCTCATGTTGAGCTCTTTCTGATTGAAGATATGCTGAAGACTTTTGTGGTCCGTAAAAACCACACATTTTGTACCGTACAAATAGTGTCTCCAGATCTTAAGAGCGAAGACAACTGCACCCAACTCAAGATCATGAGTGGTGTAGTTTTTCTTTGCATCAGGACGCAACCAAGACCCAATTTAGATGCATCGCAATAAACGACGAAATCATCATTGCCCTCGGGCAAAGTTAGGACAGGCGTGTCGCAAAGTTTTTGTTTCAAAGTCAGAAACGCTTCCACTTGCTTGTATCCCCAATCAAATGGCTTATTCTTCTGAGTTAGAGCAGTTAGAGGAACTGCAATCTTCAAGAAATTTTCAATGAAGCGGCGGTAATAACCCGCTAGACCAAGAAAAGAACGAACTTCAGTAGGAGTAGTAGGCGTATCCCAATCCTTAATCGCACTGATCTTGGAGGGATCCACATGAATACCTTGTTCGTTGACAATATGTCCTAAAAATTGGACTTCTTTAAGCCAGAATTCACACTTGGAGAATTTGGTGAAAAGTTGCTCTTTCTTTAGGAGTTCCAAAGTAAGACGAAGATGTCGCTCATGATCAGCTTGCGTCTTAGAATATATTAAAATGTCATCAATGAAAATGATGATGAACTTATCTAAATAAGGCTTGCAGACCCTATTTATCAAGTCCATGAAAACAGCAGGAGCATTAGTCAAACCGAATGGCATGACTGTGAACTCATAATGCCCGTAACGAGTGCGGAATGCTGTCTTTGGAATATCTTCTTCATGCACACGGAGTTGATGATATCCAGATCGCAGATCAATCTTTGAAAAATAAGAAGCGCCTTGCAATTGATCAAAGAGATCATCAATGTGAGGTAGGGGATATCGATTCTTGATGGTAAGCTTGTTAAGCTCACGATAATCGATACTCATCCTAAAAGATCCATCCTTCTTCTTGAAAAAAAGAACGGGAGCACCCCAAGGTGAAAAGCTAGGACGGATAAAACCTTTGTCAGAGAGTTCCTGCAGCTGCTTAGACAACTCTTGCATCTCGGACGGTGCAAGATGAAATGGAGCTCTGCAATGGGATTTGCACCAGGTACGAGGTCAATATGGAACTCGACTTGGCGTGCTGGGGGTAGACCAGGTAACTCTTCAGGGAAAACCTGTGGATAATGCCGAACTACAAGAATATCTTGAATAGACTTACCTTTGCCCTTATCTGCTACAACATGTGCCAAAAAGGCCACATAGTTCTTTCGCAGATACTTCCGAATTTGAGACCACCAGCAGGTTTCTCACCACGAACCTGTAGGATCTCACCTGACGAAAGCGGCATGCATATGATCTTCTCAAAACAAACTATCTATGCGCGGTACTTGGCTAACCAATCCATACCCACAATAACGTCGAAGCTTCCAAGTTGCATAGGCGTGAGGTCAATAGGAAAAAGATGGTTGTTAAAGTTCAACTGGCAGTTGCGGAGAACAGAATCAAGAACAATGGGTTGAGATCCCCACAATTGTAGCACGAACCAGGAGGAAAATGAGGTCGTGCAGTTAGACCTTGTTGCTGAGCAAGAGGCTGAGCTTGGTTCTGGTTAGCAGGAATGTGGCAGGTGGCAGCAAGATGACCATTTCTTCCACAGTTGGTGCATTGACGACACTGAACCTGTGGTGGGTGATGGCCGTTACACCTGTTGCACAAAGGTGCATTGCCAAGATAAGGCTTCTTGGCTGGAGGCTGTGCAGGTTGGTTGGGAGCTGCCTGGTTAGCTTGGGCAGTGACAACATAGTTTTGGGAAACCTTACGCTTCCTTGCTCTTTTGACCTTTCTTGAACCAGAATCCTTTCCATTTTTGTTTTGACCTTTCTTGCTATCTTCCTTGTCAGACGACTGTTTCTTGCCCTTGTCACCCTTCCTGTGTAATTTATTTTTCTGAATCTGCGACTCAGTCAATGTCACTGATAACTCGATCGCCTGACAGAGTGTGGTAGGGTTACTACCAATAATGATGTCTTGTACTGAGTCAGGCAGACCGCCGATGTACCTTTCGATAGCCTTGTCGAGTGGGGCAACCATAGTCGGGCAAAGCAGACTCAACTCCTCAAACCTATCAGTATATGCCCTGTGCTCGCCACTATCTTGTTTCAAATCATCAAACTCTTTCTCCAACGCTCGTTGCTCATGACGAGGACAAAACTCCCTCATCATAAGGGCTCTAAGTTCAGCCCATGTCTGTGCTAGAGTAACTTCTGCACCACGGTCTCTCATTACCCCATTCCACCATGTAAGAGCCCTCTTCTGAAACACGCTCGAAGAAAACTCGACCTTGCGATTATCCGGACACTAAACGTGGCGAAAAGTATTCTCAATGCTCTCGAACCATTGAAGAAGCCCAGTTGCTCCCTCAGAACCACTATGTAGGATCAGTTTTGACCTCTAGAACGAGTCAATCAGAGCTAGTGCATGCCGGAAATGTCGCGGAAATACATTTCAGACATGATACAAAGCAAACAGTGAAAGAATGGAGTAGAAACAGAAGAATTATACTTTAAACACACTTTTTCACTTGTATTTCACTTGTCGTACGGACAGCACTTCGACTTCAGATGACGTACAAGGTTACAAATGAGAAACTGTTCAGGGGTATTTATAAGGATTCTGGTTCGCTTATGTGACAGCCACAAAAGCGGACCTCCCATCTAGTGGGTTCGCTTTTGTGTCACTTGTACACATAAGCGGACCTACAACATTCAACACATAAATTTACATTCTAACCCCCTGAACTATACAAAATTAACCTATCCAGACCCTATACATTAATCTAGTACAACAAAGACGCTGGCTTTAGACATTGTGCACCAACAAACTCCCCCTTGGATATTGCCGTAGTCATTCTGTAGTGAAACTCGTAGCGACTTGTCTTTCTCTCTCTCCTGAGTCTTCTTTAAGATTCAACATTTTCAGCAAACACAGACGCTCTCTTGCTCGAACAGAATCCCGGTGGATCTGTCTTCAGCTTTCGTTGCTCTCTTTCTTCAGGCTCCCCCTTTCGTCAAGCTTCCGTGCTTTTGGGATCGACGCCTGGCTTTCTGTATCAACATATCAGAAACCTGCACATCTCAACCTCTCTATTACAAACCAATAAAGTTGTGATTCAACTTAATGAATCAACTAAACATTTGAGACTTTTCACATTTAAAACTTTTCAAAATTTGAAACATTCCAATTTCTGATTCAACGTAATGAATCATCTTAAACATTTCAAACCATTTAACCAACCTGTCTGTTCATCATGTTTAGCCTTTGAGATTTTGAATATCAGCTCTCCAACATCAGTTGTCGAAAATCTTTTTGGATTTTTCAAAATAAGAAACATAAATGCGAAGACAGAAATTAAATGCAGAAATGAAATATGTACAAACATATTTTTGTGAGTTTGTGCAAAAGGATCAGATCAGTTTTTGAGACATATCACCAACACCGTTAAGCTTTTAAACATTTCAAGTTTTAAACAATTTACCTACATTGTCAGTATATTGGTCCACTTTAAATTTTCACACAAAGTTCAATTGATTCGAGATACGATATTAATGTTTTAGAAACTTGAACTTAAATGTGTATCACTCCACTTGAATATACTCCCGTATCCAGATCCCAATGTTCAGTCTTACAGGTGAGTATACCACAGATGATATCTGTTAAGGGGTAAATTGCGAGGGCCGGGAGAGCTCAGGTCGATACTTCCGTATACGTAGAGAGATGACGACTTCGACTTTCGGTGGGTCCCCTTTAGAGGATCTTTTGTTACAACAACAGTGACTATCAATTTTATTGTTTTATCAACTTGCTGAGGGCTGCGCTTATATTTCAAAGCATTTTGCAGAAAGTATTATTCGGGGACTAGGTCAGTATTTCCATACAGCAGAAGTCCCGGAATAATACCCCAGATATCACTGAGTATAAAGACCTAGTATCTCAGAAAGAGGGATCTTTCAAACAAGAATTCGGGGGTTACCCATATATCCAAGAATAGTTACCCACGAATTAAGCAAGTTTGAATTTAGGTTTATATCTCATTTCAATTTACTAAGTGTGCAAAAATCTACTGACACATCCGTCGTAAGATTGCTTAACACTTTTAAACATTACATATCTTTAGCGTGTTGTGATAGACCACTGATGTACTATCATTTCCTCTTTTATGCAACAAAAACTCATTTTTTATTTTTCAATGTTTTTGACATTTTCAAATTTTCTATTTTTTTTAAAATTTTTCTCCCCCTAAAATCAAAATATGTTTCAATTTTGATTTTCTGAGAAAATTTGAAACAAACTGTACAAACTTGACAACATGATGAAAATCACTTCAATTCTCAATCCACCTGGCATAAACAATCAGAACTCCCCCTCACAACAAACTATTTTCCCATTATGATTTCAAAACACTTAAGTTTGTTTTAATCAAAATGGTTTTTCCGGAAAATTAGTTTTGTGTGTCATTTCATAAACTCGGGGTTTCATCACCTTGTTTTTCAAATTATCACTTGTAGGAAAGATGAATCAAGTACAACTTAATGTCCTTAATTTATCTTTTGAAAGACGAAATATCACCGAAGTGAATTTCTCAAGAAAGATGCCGATTCCTACTCCCCAATTACCAACCTGGGAGTTCCGGCAAGTCAGGATTTTAAGCAGCGAATGCAGGCACCCAAGCCTGATCAGCCTTGGGTGTATTTGAGTTATTTTCACTCGGAGTTTGAACATTCCTTTTTGTTTCATAAAATTCTTTAACCCCTTTAACCTTTCCCTCAACCATTTTTCCAAAAATATTTTTCACTTTTCCATTAAAAGCCTTTTCGACATCAAATTCTTTCTTTTCAGAGTAGAATTGATTCGAAATTTTCACTTTACCATCTTTTTGTTTAAAATTTTCAGTTCGCAATGGTGGAAAGTTTGTGTCATCCATTGGCGGAACTGAATTTTCACTTTTGAGCTCAACTTGTGGCTCCTCTGATTTTGACGAATCAGAATCATCGCCTGAAGGTGGCTTGTCTGACTTTGACCTGTCAGATTCATCGCCGACATGTGGCTCCTTTGTTTCCGAAGAAACAGATTCATTGCCACCAACTTTTACCTTCTTCTTTTCCTCTTTCGTCCTCAGATTTGTATCTGATGAATTCGTCTTGCTTGACTCAGCAGTCGGGGGAGTTGATTCATCAGAATTCTTATTCAATCTGTTCCGTGAACCCGAGGACAAAATCTTCTCCAAATATTCTCTGGCCTTCTTCCTCTTCTTTCGCAGTTTGTCTTTTTGCCCTTGAGAAATCTTCACTTTCTTTTCTTGAACTTTAGGTTCTTGAACCTTCTGCTCTTTGGGCTTCACATTGACTGGTTTCTTTGCCAACTTCTGAGAATTAACCCTCAATCTTTCACTTGATTTCCTTGGGCAACCTCTGGCAATGTGACCTTTGATTTGACAATTATAGCATCTCCTTGTCTCATAGCTCCAATTCTGGCAGTTAACAGCAATGTGTCCTTGATAACCACATCGGTAACACACTCTGTTATCGTACCCATCACCATTTTCATACCAAACGCTTAGATCAAAGCATTGTCTGGCTTGGTGATACTCTTTCCTCCTCTTGATTGTTGGATTTGACTTTTGAGCACTATGGTCTGACCTGAACCACTTATTACCAACTTTTTGTGAGTTTTGATTTTCAAATTTTTGTGGTTTTTTATAATGATTGAATGACTGAACTAATGAGCTTTTATTGTTATTTTGAAAATTTTTCGAATTTTTAACTTTTTGTTTATGTTCTACAACCTTCTTAACAGGTTTTTGCTTTGAGCATTCACCTATTTCAGTAGATTGCAAAACAGTATTTTTGAATTTTTCTTTTAATTCCAAAAATATTTTTCTTTTCTCATTTTTCTCATTTTCATCATCAGTTTTATCATCACAATCCTCAACTTTGACATTGTCAAAGTTTGTGACATTGTCACTTATTGGAACTGAATTGATCGGTTTTGAACATGGAATATTCACATACGCTGAAGAAGTCACAAAACCTTTCAATTTATTTTCAAGCTCGTTGATTTTCTTTCGAGCTTGCTCTCCTTCTTTTTCAAGTAGAATAATCTTCTGAAGATGAGAATTTATCATTTTTTGCTTTTCGACGTTATTTTTACTAAACACATCTCTCCCATCTTCTAGAATTTTTATTTGACTTTGAAAATCTTTTTCCATTTTTAATTTTTCATTTTCTAAATTTTGTTTTTGATTTTTCAAAACATTTTCTGAATTTTTAAGATTTTCGTTTTCTAATGTCAAACTCTCTAAATCCCTCAAGAGTTTGGCATTTTCGGATATCAGATTTTCACATTTTGAGCACTTCTCTGTCATCTTTTCAGATTCAGCTTTCTTCTCCACCTTGATAGCTGAAATATCTTTAACCTGCTTCTCTACCTCTCGAACGATTCCCTCAGATTTGAATTTTACTTCATCAGTTTCTGCATTACTAATCTTTTGGAATTCAAGTTCTCGCTCTTTAATCTTCTCCATAAACAAGCCCAAAGTCAAGTTTAAATGTATCTTCTTCAAATCTAACACATACGTTCTCCACATATCACCCGGTAAAGCATTTGCCAACTTGTCAACCCATTCCTCATTAGTCTTGGTTATCTTCAATCTCACTATCTCCCAATACAACTCGACATACCTTTTGATCAATTCTTCAGATGATTCTCCCTTGATACCTGTAAAATTTTCAAACTTGTTCAGTGTAGTATAAATTTCAGAATCCATGTTTTGATTTCTAGAGTTCACAAAAACACAAGTTTCAAACAAGCTGGACACCAATTCATTTCGAATCAACTTGTAAAAATCCCGATTGAACTTGATATTGATCAATATTTGAACTTGAATAATCTCAAAAGCTAATTGAGTCGATGTAATGTATTGTATGCCTTGGGCCGATTTAAAACTTGGGCTGTGAAATTTGACTGTTGATCAATGAGGCTGATTAATGATTGGGCCGAACGAAATGTGGTTTACATGGGCTACTGACAAATTTACTTAGCCGACAAAACTTTAATATCAATCTGAATATCACGTGACCAAACACTTATCAATTCATTTGCTGACAATTATATCTTTAACAATTCTTTGATTGGGCCGTTACTTTTCAGTATATATCCAAACTTTGGGCCGACAACAAGTAGTGGGCTGTTGATTTTTTAGTCATAAACAACCACAAGTGACCACAAGTGATTGGGCCTTATCTTACACTAAGTGGGCGGCACCTCCAAATTCACTATACTGATCTACGATTGGGCCACACAAATAGTAGTGGGGCGGTGTAACAAGGACTAGGATTGGGTCGAATACTATGAACAACTGATTAAATGTATGGGCCTCTTGTTTTTAATAACAACCTGATTGGACCTCTTGTTTTGTGGCAAACAACACCTATCTTTCTATCACATGCAGCCGATTAGACTTTTTATGCCACTAAACCATTTCTTGAATGGGCCTTCACTACCTAGTGTCCGACACCTTTAATGTTCAGAAAATCACGTGAAGAAGATGACTTATAAGCGAATCTCTATCGAACTTATGAGCGGACCAACTTTATAATGTGCACTAAAAGCGAATCTGTTAAACACTTGGAGCGAACCATCTCAAAACCACCCCTATGAGCGAACCTCAACAATAACCATAAGCAAACCTGATCTAATCATATGAGCGAACCTGAATTTCTTTTACCCTATGAGCGAACCTGTTTTTTTTTAACCGAATGAGCGAACCTTTTTTATTAATAAGCGGACCACAATAGTAATTTGGAGCGGATCTGTATTGTGTGACGCAAATCCGAACGAAAAAACTGCGATTTCTCCTAAACAGCTAGGAGATTTGATCTGAAACTTGGTAGGGTTGCAATTCAAGTATTTTCGCACAACATGTTAAAAATTCAGACGAATCGGACCGTGAAATCACGTTCAATTTGACGAATTTCCATAAAAAACGTGAGAAATAGGTAGAAGATGAAGAAATAGATGAAATAGGATCTGAATCGGCTGAAATCTGGTATGAAAACGATGTGTATGATCGTGCAATCGAGCTCCTAGCTCTGATACCACTTGTAGGACCGGTTTTGACGCCGTTCGATTGCGTAACGAACGTTTGACGTGCGGAATCCGTGAACGTGCGTGACCGAACACACAATAACGTACTAGAAACGTGAATCCATTGCAAGATATGACGTGTACGGTACAAGAATCACGTTTACAACGACTTTCTCTCTCTAGACTTTCTCTCTCAGACTTGAATCTCTACAATCACCAAAATGGAGGAAAAGTCTTGAAAGTCTTCCAAAAGTTTTGACCTCTAGAACGACTCAATCAGAGCTAGTGCGTGCCGGAAATGTCGCGGATATACATTTCAGACATGATACAAAGCAAACAGTGAAAGAATGGAGTAGAAACAGAAGAATTATACTTTAAACACACTTTTTCACTTGTATTTCACTTGTCGTACGGACAGCACTTCGACTTGAGATGACGTACAAGGTTACAAATGAGAAACTGTTCAGGGGTATTTATAAGGATTCTGGTTCGCTTATGTGACAGCCACAAAAACGGACCTCCCATCTAGTGGGTTTGCTTTTGTGTCACTTGTACACATAAGCGGACCTACAACATTCAACACATAAATTTACATTCTAACCCCCTGAACTATACAAAATTAACCTATCCAGACCCTATACATTAATCTAGTACAACAAAGACGCAGGCTTTAGACATTGTGCACCAACAAACTCCCCCTTGGATGAAGCCGCAGTTTTTGTCTTGTCTGTAGGTCTTCAGATAGCTTTGTACAATTCTACTCGCGGTTTTGGTTTCTTACTCAGCTCAACTCTGATTCATTCATTTACCTTCTTCCTCGCATTCTCTTCATCAACTTGTTGTTTCATATACATTCCTCTCTTTTCTTCAATCCTCTGATGTCTCATTTGGTTCCTCATCAAAGGTAGGAGCGGGTTCCTCCTCTGAGTCGTCAGAAACGGCAAACGACAGAGCTGGTTCCTCTGGCGGTACATGAATAGTTCCACTTGGTCCTGCTTCATCATCGTGAGTACCCACGGTGGGTATAGGAACATCTAGCGGTCTAGATACTGGCTCTTGTGACTGACTTTGCTGATACGGGTACATAAGAGCAAGTTCCTCATCACTCGGCTCGGACGGCAAATGAAACGATTCCCAGAGCTTGTCGTAGTCGAACAGGAATCTTTGTCCGGGAAGTTGTTGCGATGGCGTGTGCTTCTGACAATCCACATGATGGACCTGAATCACCTTCCCCAGACACGGTACAAACACCCTTTTTAGCGGGCTGGCGTAACCTACAAAGAACACTTCATTCGCTTTTGCTCCGAATTTACCATCTTCATCTATAAAAGTACACGGAGAGCCAAAAGGTTCTAGGAACTCAAGATTTGGCTTGTAACGGTGCAGCAGCTCAAAACACGTCTTTTTTTATTTCTTCACGGTGAGAACTCGGTTCAAGGTATAGCATGCCGCTGAAACTGCTTCACTCCAGAAGTAAATCGGAAGCTTGGAATCGGCCAACATTGTACGCGCAGTCTCGATCAGGGTCCTGTTCTTTCGTTCAGCTACGCCGTTCTGCTATGGTGTGTACGGCGCACTGAATTCATGAAGTATCCCCTTCTCGTTGCAGAACTTGTAAATTTTATTATTCTTGAACTCCGTTCCGTTGTCGCTCCGAATTCTCCTGATTGGCAGCTTGTACACCGTTTCCATCTTCTTAAACAAAATCATCAACGTCTCGAAAGTTTCATCTTTTCTCTCCAAACATGCAACCCACGAAAACCTCGAATAATCATCTGTCACCACCAAGCAATAAGAATCCCCGCTGATGCTTTTGACGTTGACAGGCCCAAAGAGATCCATGTGCAATCTCTCGAGAGGTAACATGATAGTGTTGAGCATCTTCGGCGGATGTGACTTTCGAACCTGTTTACCCTTTTTACAAGCAATGCAATCATCAGGCAAATGAAAATTCTTAACATTCACACCCTCAACTAAATCGTTGTGCACCAGAAAATTCATTTTACGTACATGAATATGTCCCATTTTTCTGTGCCACATTACCGATTCTCTTTCAGTTGCTTTTGATTTAGTGACAAAACATTGTTTTTGATGAGTTGTTGGCGTTGCAGCGCTCATATCTAGAATGTAAAGATCGTTAACCCTCGGAGCGCGCAACAGCACCAACTCATCAGGGATTTTAAACCCTGGCTTTAAAACCAAACACTCAGATTTTGTAAAATGAACGCTAAAATCCTTATCATAGATTTGTGATATACTCAACAAATTGTTTGTCAACTCTACAATGTAGTTCACTTTGTCGAAAGATATCACGCCGTTGGTAAGCTTTCCCTGGCCAACGATTCTGCCACCTTGGTTTCCAGCAAACCCCACGTAGCTTCCGTTTATAGCCTTGACATCATACAAGAGAGCTAATGACCCAGTCATGTGGCGTGATGCTCCACTGTCCATAATCCACCTCGAAAGAACAGACTTGGGCAGCCCCTGCAACCAGCACACAAACACATTATTCAAACAATGATGCCCACAACTTCTTAACTTCCGACACAGATCCAAAAACTACATTACACTTCTCATTTGTTTTAGGAAAGTTAAATGTGACATTTGAAGCATTTTCTTTCACATCTTGCTTTACTTTGCTGTTAATTGTGGGAAATTCTGATAAAAACTTATCAAGCTCACACTCAAATTCAACAACATCATCTTTAACAAGATTTGACTCATTTTTCAAAACACTTTCCATTTTCTTGATCTCAACAGATGGTTTAGATTTCGCGACCCACGACTGATTTTCATAAACTTTTGCCTTAGAGTAAAACTTTGAAGTCTTGTGAGACTTAGAAGATTCGCCAATCTCGAAAATCGATTTCGGCTTATCCTCCGACTTCAACTTTTCACCTCTTTTAAGAATTCGGATCGGAGAAACCATTTCTTATTTACCATTTACAACAACCGGTGATTTAGGTCGAGATTTTTGAACGATTTGTTTTGAAACACTTTTGTTTTGAACCTTAGGTTTTTCAACCTTTGGTTTCTCAACCACTTGTTTTTGAACAACTTTTTCAACAACCGGTGTCTTAAAAACTTTCTGACACTGTTTAGCCATATGTCCGATTTCATTGCAGCGATAGCACACACGTTTATCATACTCTACAAAAGTGGTATTAACAGTTTCCACTTTCAGCTTCTGTGCTGCATTGAAATCGTCCACAGCCTTTTGACAAAAATGTATTCTTTTTCATCCTCAACGCTAGGACCAGCGACAAACACATTATCTATTCTATCGTTTGGCTTGACCACCTGCTTAGCCATTTTCTTCTCAAAACCAATACCTTTTTTCTTTAACTGATTTTTCTTGTTGTGGCCTTTACCCACCCCATCTATCTTTTCCGGACTAGTGGGACGTGAAGAACCAACTGACTTTTTCAGTTTCGAAAAGAAATCATTTTTCTTGATTTCATTAACACTCAGCTCAACCAACTTAAAAACTTTCTCAACATTCTCGAATTTGACGTTCTGAAGCGGAAACTCAATGTCAGAATAAAGTTTGTCAGTTCCAACCATAGTGTAAACCACCATGATCGGATCATCATTCGCATTTTTATCCGTTTTCGACAAATAACGATCTAAGAAATTCCCATCCTCCTCAGAATCACTGACAGACTCCACCGAGTTAGCCTTCTCAGATTTTTCACTTTCATCATCCAACACCTGATCAATAACAGTTTTGGGATTCGTTATCAGTGTCAGATGCAGTGAAAGTGATGTCAATATTATCCGGTAACTCATTTTCAATTATTTTCAGTTTAATGTTTAACGCAACTTCCACCCCATCTGGATATTTCTGAGTATAGTGATTCCACATGAGGGGTGGAACGCTGTTGAAGGCAGGTGAAGCATGTGGCTGTTGAGGTACAATTTGTTCTAACACATAAGATGAAGCCACATAACTCATCAACTTTTGATCAATTCTGTCATTTTCAATTTGTTGATGCATATTTTGTCTATCGCCTTCGTCAATCCGAGTCGTAGTGAAAAGCCGGAAGGAATCAAGTGCATAATGTCATATTTAGTTAGAAATGGCAAGGTGGCAAACTTGTAATTAGTGTGAACTTTCATTAAATAGCCTTGACCATATAAATAGGGGATTATGTCACTAGTTTAGTTAGATTTTAATAGAAGTTTAGGAGGAGACTTGGAGGAGAAGACTTTCTAGAGAGAGAAATTAGAGAGAGAAAGTATTGTATTTGTGATTCTTGTACCGTACACGTCAAGTTTAGCAATGGAATCACATTAGTAGTACGTTATCGTGTGTTCGGTCACGTTCGTTCACGGATTCCGCACGTGAAACGTTCGTTACGCAATCGAACGGTCGCAAAACCGGTCCTACAATTGGTATCAGAGCTAGGAGCTCGATTGCTTGATCAAACACATCTTTTCGTACAAGATTTCAGCAGAATTTGATCCGATTTTCGTCGATTTATTCATCTTCTACTCATTTCTTACGTTTTTTTCTGAAAAACGTCAAATTGAACAGGTTTTCACGGTCCAAATCGTCTGACTTTTGGATATGTTGTGCGTTTAGACCCGATCTAAAATCCTACCAAGTTTCAGCTCGAAACTCCAAGCCGTTTTGGAGATATCGCGATTTTTTGGTCCGATTTTGCGTCATACGATCAGATCTGACATGAACCGCTTATACGAACAAGTGTTGGATCGCTCATAGGACGTATTTGAGTTGAACCGCTTATATGAACCGCTCAAAAATATATAATGTGGATCGCTTTTAATACAAATTATGGCTCGCTTTTAAGTCAACCTTTGAACCGCGTATAGGTCGTTTTAGAATCGCTTATTTGTCAGCATGTGGTCCGCTCAAAGGTTTGGAGGTCGCTTATTAGTCATCGTTTTCATGTGATTGTCTGAACTTTACAGGTTGTTGGCCATTGATATCACAGTCCTTGAAGTTCACCGCCTCACATGTGACTGGATTTATTGTGCCGCCCCATTAAGAAAAATTAACCCAATCAAAGCCCTTTGTTATCACCGCCCATTAATTAAAAGACATGTGAACAAGATAATGGTCGGCCACTATTTCTTTTGGTCACAATCAAGTAGGACAAATACATGTTGTTGGCTGTTTGTGCAGCCCATGAGGCCCAATTGCAGCCATTCAAGCACCGCCCAACCGCCCATATACTAAACAGCCACTTATACTTGTCGGCCGCCACAATCAAAGTTTTGTTCATTTTGTTGGTTTTAAGTCACCTATCATTAAGAGCATAAGGCCCAATCCAGTTTTTAAGACTTTGATATTTTGTTTACTAATCATTTGGTTGTGTGTTCACAGGTGATTCGAGGGATTTCTACAAGGGGCAAATTTCAAGAAATTGAAATTGTGTGAGCTTTGAGCGAAAAACAAATTTTTGAATCAAGTCACTTAGCGAAGAAAGTGAGATCAAAATGTTTGATGAAGAAGAAAATTATTATTTTGAGAGATTTAATGATTGGCATCACGGATTTCTAGATGAGGGTTATAGAAAAGTGAGCAAAGATGGATGGGCAAAAAGGTTTAAATATTTTGTGTGTCTGAAAGACGAAACGTTGGATGATCTTAAAGACCGATATAGTGTTTTATTGAATTATCTGAAGGATCATGAGATATATCCGTCAAATGTTGAGAAGTTGGAGAAATTTGCAGATGCATTACCAATTGAATGGGGTGAATGTTTGAAAAATTTAAGGGAGGACTCAAATTTTTCAAAACTACCTTTAAATCAATTCATCAGCAAACTTAAAGCTCATGAACTTGAAATCAGAAAGAGAAAGAAAGATATAATCAAGGTTTTGGAGAGTAATGTGCTAGATTTGAGTTTAGATGTGTTTGAGGAGATGATCAAAAGGATTGGTAAATGTATCAGGGAAAAACATGTGCTGAAATACGATTTCAAACGAGGTTGTTATATTGATAATAATGGAAATCCTCTTGATTTCGTTAAAATGTTCTGTGCAGGTACATTCACAGCAAAGGAAGAAGAAAGTCCAAAAGCTGAAAAATCGGTGAAGAATGTAACAGTGTGCTCTAAGTGTGACAACTTTAAGACTGACAATGACAAACTCGTGAAAGACATGGCAAGTTTGGCATCTGAAGTCAAAAAGTTGAAAGACGAGAAGCACGTTGCTGAAAATCAGATTCTTATTCTGAAAGAAAATTGTGAGAAGTTGAAAGCTGAAAATGACAAACTGTTGGTTGGTTTTAACAGTTTGACTTTGAAAAATCAAGAATTTGAGGGGCAAGTGAAAATTCTTGAAGATGGGAGAAATGTGTTCAGTAAAAACAACATTGAAAAACAGAAGATGATAAATTCCCATCTTCAGAAAATTATCGAACTTGAAAAAGAAGGTGAACGCGCTCAAAAGAAAATCAAAGAGTTGGTAAAAGAGCTTGAAAGCAAACAGAAATCTTCAGAAGATTTAGATTTCTGGATTAAACTTGAAAACAAGAATCTGAAAGCGAATGAATCAAAATTTCAGGAACAGATAAAAGTTTTGATGAATGAAAAATCTGTTCATGAAAAATTGAAGAATGATAATGAAAAAACTATCAAGTCTCATTTTGGGAGAATATCTCAACTTGAAAGTGAAGCTGAGAATTCGAGGAACAAAATTGATGAACTTGAGAAGAAATTGATAGGTTTTGTGACTAAATCTGATAGTTTGAAATTTCCCTGTCCAAAACCAATCAATTCAGTTCCGATAAGTGAAAATGTTACAAGCTTTGACAAAGTCAAAGTTGAAGATTGTGATGAGAAAACTGATGATGAAAATGAGAAATTTTATTCAGCAGATGAGTCTGAGACAGAGTCTGATGCTGAAATTAAGAAAAAGAAAACAATTTCAAAATTAAGAGGAAAATTCAGAAAACTGTTTTGCAATCGACTGAAAAGGGAGAATGCTCCAAGCAAAAACCTGTGAAGAAGATTGTAGAACAGAAACAAAAATTTAAAAATGAAGGAAAAAACTCATCAGTACGATCATCCAATCAAAAGAAAAAATTACAAAAAGTAGAAAATGAAAATTCAAAAATTGTTGGTTGCAGGACAGACCACAGTACTTCAAAGCCAAATCCAGCAGATTTGAGGAAGGAATATCACCAAGCCAGACAATGCTATGATCTGAGCGTTTGGTGTGAAGGTGGTATACGGTACGATAACAGAGTGTGTTACAGCTGCGGATATCACGGACACATTGCTGTTAACTGCCAATACTGGAGTTATGAAACCAGGAGATGCTATAATTGCAATATCAAAGGTCACATTGCCCGAGATTGCCCAAGGAGATCGCATGAAAGATTGAGGGCCAATTCTCAGAAAATGGCAAAGAAGATACCAGTCGTTGTCAAGCCCAAAGAATTGAAAGTTTCGGGCCGAAACGTCAGAGAACAGAAGGTCAAAGAACCTAAAGATCAAGAAACAAAAGTGAAGCTTTCTCAGGGGCAGAAAGATCGACTGAGGAAAAAGAGAAAGAAAGCGAGAGAATATCTCGAAAAGATTTTGTCCTCGGGTTCACCCGACAGATCGAAGAAGAGTGCTGATGAATCAACTTCCTCAACTGCAAAGTCAAGCAAGTCGAATTCATCAGATGCAAATCTAAGGACAAAAGAGGAGAAAAAGAAGAAAGTGAAGTTTTCACTTCCTGGCGATGAATCTGTTTCTTCGGAAACAAAGGAGCCACATGTCGGCAATGAATCTGACAGGTCAAAGTCAGACAAGCCACATTCAGGCAATGATTCTGGTTCGTCAAAGCCAGAAGAGCCATTGGTTAAGGAAAAATTGTCGAAAACACCCAAGGCTGGTCGGGCTTGGGTGGATCTTTTTAAATGAAAAACCTGACTTGCCGGAGTTCCCAGGTTGGTAAGCGTGGAACATGAATCGGCATCTTTTTAAATCTGTGTTTGAAGATTTTGCAGGAATTGCCGGAGCTCCCAGGTTTGTAAGCGTGGAGCATGAATCGGCATCTTTTTAAATCTGTGTTTGAAGATTTTGCAGGAATTGCCGGAGATCCCAAGATGGTATCGTGGATCATGAATCGGCATCTTTCTTGAATTTTATTCGGTAACGTCAATCATGCAAACGGTAAAGAGGTTTGGTTGTGTTTGTGAATGTTTTACAAGTGGTACAGAGGATTCTGGACTGCATATGGTAAATCAAGGACATTAACTTGTACTTGGATTTTCCTACTTTTGTGTAGAAAACAAGATGATGAAGTAACCCCGTACCTAAACTGTTTGGTAAACAAACTAAGTTTTCCAGAAAAGCCATTTTGATTAAAACAAACTTAAGTGTTTTGAAATCACAATGGGAAAATAGTTTGTTGTGAGGGGGAGTTCTGATTGTTTATGCCAGGTGGATAGAGAATTGAAGTGATTCTCATCAGGTTGTCAAGTTTGTACAGTTTGTTTCAAATTTTCGCAGAAAATCAAAATTGAAACATATTTTGATTTTAGGGGGAGAAAAATTTTAAAAAAATTAGAAAATTTGAAAATGTCAAAAACATTAAAAATTTAAAAATGAGTTTTGTTGTGAAAAGAGGAAATGATTATAAATCAGTGGACTATCACAGCATGCTAAAGAAATGTAATGTAAAATGTGATAAACGGTCTCACTGATGATGTGACGATAGGTTTTTGTACATTTAGTAGATTTATTCGGGATATAAACCTAAAATTTCAAACTTATGAAATTCGTGGGGAACACTACTTGGATATATAGGTAACCCCTGAAATCTCGTTTGAAAGGTCTCGTATTCTGATATACTAGGTGTTTATACTCTATGATGTCTGGGGTATTATTCCGGGACTTCTGCTGAACGGTAGTTCTGACCTAGTCCTTGGCTAATACTTTCCACAAAATGCTTGAAATATAGCATAAAGCCCTCAGCTGATTAGACAATAAAATTGATAATCATCTGTTGTAGCTGAAAAGATCCTCTAAAGGGGACACACTGCTAAGTCGAAGCTGATATCTCTCTGCTGAACGGAAGTTCTGACCTGAGATCCCTCAGTTCTCGCATATTTCCCCTAATTTATGTACAGACATCATTGTAGTGTTCATACCTGTAAGACTGAATATTGGGATTCTGGATACGGGAGTATATTCAAGAGGTGGGACACATGAATTGAACTAAGTTCATAAAATAGCTAAATAGTATCCTGAATAGATTGAAAATTGTATGAAAATTTAAGAGGACAATTATATCGTCAATCTACGTGAATCGTTTAGAACTTAACACGATTAAAAGCTTAACGGTGCTTGTGTTATGTCTCAAAAACTGATATGATCCTCTTGCACAAACTCACAAAAATATGTTTGTTTTGCATTTAAATTTCTGTCTTTGCATTTATGTTTCATATTTTCAAAAATCCAAAAAGATTTTCGACAACTGATGGTGAAGAGCTGATTTTCAAAATCTTAAAGGCTAAACTTGATGAACATACAGGTTGGTTAAGACATTTGAAATGTTTAAAATGATTCATTAATTTTTTTTAATTTGAATTAGAAATTGAAATGTTTCAAATTTGTGATTAGTGTTTAATTTGTAAAAATTCTCAAATGATTTGTTGATTCATTAAGTTCAATCACACCTTTATTTGTTTGTGATAGAGTGTTTGAGATATATGCAGATGATGCAGATGATGAGCTGAACAGAGAGAAGTCAGTAGATAATTTCTATGGTGGTAACAAATCCCAGATGTCTATCCTAGCAGGGTGATAGGGGAAGTCTGATGAAAGTTATAGCCAAAGAAAGAAAGATCCAGGCAGAATTTCTGAAGAAGACCAAGCTATATCCGAGAATGTCATGTTGAAGACTCTCACTGAAGATTCCGTCAACATTCAATCTGTTGATACGCAAAGCCAGGTGTCGATCCCAAAAGCACGGAAGCTTCACGAAAGGGGGAGCCTGAAGATTCTGAAGAAAGAGAGCAACGGAAGCTGAAGACAGATCCACCGGGATTCTGTTCAAGCAAGAGGAACTCAAGAGAGAGAGAAAGTCAAGTCGCTACGAGTTTCACTACGAGATTGACTATGGCAATATCCAAGGGGGAGATTGTTGATGCATATTTTGTCTATCGCCTTCGTCAATCCGAGTCGTAGTGAAAAGCCGGAAGGAATCACGTGCATAATGTCATATTTAGTTAGAAATGGCAAGGTGACAAACTTGTAATTAGTGTGAACTTTCATTAAATAGCCTTGACCATATAAATAGGGGATTATGTCACTAGTTTAGTTAGATTTTAATAGAAGTTTAGGAGGAGACTTGGAGGAGAAGACTTTCTAGAAAGAGAAAGTAGAGAGAGAAAGTATTGTATTTGTGATTCTTGTACCGTACACGTCAAGTTTAGCAATGGAATCACATTAGTAGTACGTTATCGTGTGTTCGGTCACGTTCGTTCACGGATTCCGCACGTGAAACGTTCGTTACGCAATCGAACGGTCGCAAAACCGGTCCTACACAATTTTAACCAACTCAAGTTCTTTTCTTAAAGATGCGATCGTGTCAAGATGAAAATTAACTTCTCTTTGTTTGTCAAACAGCGTGGATTGTGCCAGCTTTGTTGCTTTATCATTTTCAATACTCTCTTTTTGGATCATTTTGATTGACCTAGATAACGTGTCATATGCCTCTTTTACTAGTTCTAAATCAAACTTCACCAAATCAGTATGTTGTTTCAATTCCTGATACTTAGTGTCTTTTTCAAGACACCCCATGCAAGGTTGTGAACAACTTGGACATGGTGTTTCGGGAATTGAAACATTTTCAACTACAATCTTATCCTCACACACAACTTTACCAACTTGATTCGACTCTGACTCAGACGATTTGACAACTTTGACCTCTAGACCTCCAATTTCCTCTCCTATAACTGACATCTTATCAACTGACTCCTGGAAATCTGTGTCTACCTCTTTTAACTTGCTCATCAACGCTTTGTCTCCAATTTCCTTTAGAGCCTCTCCATTCATTTCCTTTGAAACGTCGATCACCTCCTCGACTGCTTTTTTCTCTTCTTCAAATCTCGGACACGTTCCAGTTCTTGGCTCTTCAAAGTAATCTGCAAAAGAATCAAAAACGTTAGGAGGCAGAATAGATTTCATTGTATAAACAAATTCCTCCTGCCGTGATTGAAAGTTGAGAACTTCAGTCAATGATTCCTCAGCTTCTGCAGCACCTTCCTTAGAGACCTTTTCAACAACCTCCGGAACCACCTCATCAACAACCTCAGTAACTACTTCATCAACCACCTCAGAAACAGACTCAACAACACTCTCAAGAACTACTTCACCGACAACCTCAGTAACCACCTCATCGATAACCTTCGACTCTGCAACTGTCTCAGTAATCTCAACTACCTCAGCCATCATTGCCTGATCATCCTTTCCTGGAATAAACTTATCCCAACTAAACCTAGAAGCGACTTTTTCATCATCTTGGTTTACAATAGGCGCCTTCTCTGGTTTATTCTCGATCTGAGGCCTCTGAACAGCAGACTGTTGATTTGGTCGGTGATATATAGCTTGTCTGTAATAGTCGTTTATGAACGGGTTTTGATGATTCTTCACTTCACGATTGGGACATTCACGCTTGTAGTGACCTCGTTCTTTGCACTTAAAGCAGGTAACCTTCGACTTATCAAACCCTAATTTTTGATCAGGGCCTGACAGACTGCTTCGACCAGTAATCTCCATAAAGCGTTGAGCTCTGCGTACCAGACTCGCCATGCACCATTTTATATCTATCAGTTCAAGTTCTTCAGGATCGATCTTGTCGTAATCCTCTTTTGTCATATCGGGATTACCGATCCTTCCTGCTACCAAACCCTCATAAGCTTCCAGAACTGATGCTAGTAATGCGATGTGTTGCTTGGCTGCATTCTCGGTTATCTCATTCCCATTCTTGATGTTGACAGCTATGTTACATTGCACACCAGACACAAACGCCTGTTGATTTGAACCTGTAGAACTTTGAGGAGAATTCTGTTATGAAACTTTAACGTTTGGCTCAAAGTTGGCAAATGGAGTAGACTGGCTTGACTGATAAGCATTTGATGCAACATTAGAGGTGTTGTCCGCACTAAACCCGGTCTGAATCTTCGGACTTTGAACATTTGTTGCCGCCGGACTATTTTTATAATACAATGACACATCTTGCGGCATATTTGCTGAGTTCATCTTCTTTATCTTTACCAGCTCCAGCTCATGAGCTTCTATTTTCTCGATAAACACGCTCAAACTGTAGTTCACAAAATCTGAACTATTTTTCAACATCATCAAATACGTTCCCCATTCTTCATAGGGAGGCGCATCACATAGCTTGTCGATCCACTCCTCATTCGTTTTCTCGATATTCAACCTTCTCATCTCTACTACCAGATGACAATACCTCTCTATAAGCTACTTTGTCGATTCGCCTTTAATTCCAGTGAAGATATCAAATTCTTTCTTTATCAGTGCTTTCTTACTCTTGATCATCGACGCATTGCCTTTAAACTTTTGTTCCAAAGCTTGCCATATTGATTGTGCACTCTCATCGTGCTGTAGCAGAACTAGAAAATCTTCCTTGATCGCTTGCTGCAAAATACTAACCATCTTCTTCTCTGCTTAAAATCTATCTGCTCAGCATCGGTAAGACTAGCGATAGTTTTCAAAATATTCAACCCATCCATCGGAGGAACATATTTGCGTTCGATTTTCATCCAGCATTCTAGATGGTTGGCCTGCACCCAGTTTTTGAATCTCCCGGACCACCCCGAATACTCATCCAGACTCATCAGTTTTGGCGGCTTCTGCATAGTTCCAAGCTCGTTTTTCAAATTTACGTTTTGCATAATGCTCCCCGGACTCTGGGTAACTCCACCACTACCAACAAACATGTTATAAAAGTCTTGATTTTCCATTTTTAGTCACAACGGAGAAATTTACACACAACTGTTCAAACAAGCGGATCTACACCAACCGAATAAGCGAACCAGATGATTGTTGGACTCTATATGCCCAAGACACATATTAAATTGATGTGGCTAGTACGTTATGATCCAAGTCGGGTCATACCCAATAACAAGCTAGACAAACACCTACAATATTTATTTATGATATGATCAAACAAATAAATATTAACACTTACAATATTTAGAAATCGGTTTTCTAAATAAATTGCACTTGAAAAGCTAGTAAATTATATGGATAATTTATTTTGAGAGAATATTTTATTTGTTATTTAATGGGTTAAATAACAATTTTAAAAGGTTGCATAAGTCTTGTAAACATGAGATGTTATATTTTATAAAAGGTTATAAAATAAACAAGACTTAAATTTATAAAAGAAATTTTGTTTTTTTTTAAATAAAAGCTAGGGGCCGCCCCCCCCCCTCATGGGAACTCACACCTTTTTTTTGGTCCAATCATAGTCCATGCATTTTGCATATATAGATGCTCCTTGATTGGCCATTGTGGGTGGCAACTATCTCTCTCATCCTTTTAAGAAAAGGAGTTCCAAGACTTGTAAGAATCTATCATTTTACAAGTTTTTCAAGTGCAAGAGCTCAAAAAAACTCTCTAAAATTTTCGGCCAAGGTGGGTTGATCAAGAGGGTATTTCATTTGAGTTTCAAGTGTAGAAATCCTAGCAACATAAGGTGTTAGTCGGAGGCTTGGGGTATGCAAGCTTGAGGTCTTCTCCATTGAAGATTTCCGTTCAAGAATCATCATCATCTTCCATCTCCTTGCTCTAAGAAAGGTTGTATTCTAAAACACCCTATGGTTGTATTTTGATAGCATGCATGTCATATATGGATCCGATTTTGGGTTTTTGCATTTAAAAAATGGTTTTAAATCTTGAAAAGTAACATGTTTTAAATCCTTATTCCGCTGCGTTTTAATTTTGTTCGGATAAAATTACTTTGATAAACATGTGAAAAACCCAACAAGAAAAGATATCCTATGTGTTGGATGATCCTATTCCCGACCAACCTGACGAGGAAGATGTAGAAGCCTACAATGATTGGGTTAAGTATACCGAGGACTCCATGCAAGCCTCTTGCCTCATGTTGGGAACTATGATTCCCGAGATTCAAAAGGACTTTGAACATCATGGGGCATACGACATGATTACCCAATTGAAGGAAATGTTCCTACAACAAGCAAGGGTAGAACGCTTCGAAACGGTTCGAGCGCTTCATGCATGTCGGATGGAGGAAACCCAATCGGTCTCATCTTACGTCCTTAAGATGAAAAGCCACATTGATCGCCTCGAGAGGCTCAATTGTCCCGTCTCTAAAGAGTTGGCTACGGATTTGATCCTCAACTCCTTAACAAAGAAATTTGAGAGCTTTGTTATGAATTATAACATGAACGGATGGGACAAGAGCATTGGTGAGCTTCATGCAATGCTCAAAACGGCCGAAGCAGGAATGGGTAAAAAGGCTTTACACGTTCTCACGATCAATGAGGGAGGCAAGAAAGGGCATCACCCCGACCCCAAGGCAACTGTTGCCAAGGGAAAGGGACACGTCAAAGGGAAGGGAAAAAGAAAGGCAAAAGCAGAACCACCAAAACCAAAAGAGAAGAAGGCAAAAGTTGCCACAAGCGATCCATGCTTTGAGTGTGGAGAGATAGGACATTGGAAAAGAAATTGTCCAACCTATCTCAAAGAGTTGAAAAACAAGAGGGATGCAGGGCAAACCTTAGGTACAATCTTTATGATACATATTGATCTAAATGTTATTTCTTCTAACACATGGGTATTAGATACCGGATGTGGAACTCATATTTGCAATTCGTTGCAGGGGTTCAAAAGAAATAAGCATTACAAGAAGGGAGATACTAGTCTCTTCATGGGCAATGGAGCGAAAGTTCAAGTTGAAGCCCAAGGAGACTATATTTTAAAACTTCCAAGTGGTTTGGAAATATGTTTGAAAAATGTTTTGTATGCTCCTAGTTTGACTAGGAACATTATTTATGTTTCCCTTTTAAAACAATATGGATTTGATTTGAAGTTTGTGAACAATGAAATTTATGCTTTGATGAATGACATGTTCTACTTTAAAGCTACGCCTTCAAATGGTATTTATGAATTGGTTCATGATAATACATCATTTGATAATTCGATGTACCAAGCAAACACCAAGAAACTCAAAATGGATTTGAGTGAGACCTATCTTTGGCATTGTCGTCTTGGTCATATAAACAGAAATCGCATGCAAACACTTCAAAAGAATGGTCTTTTGGAAACAAATGAAATTGGTTCATTTGATACATGCGAATCATGTTTACAAGGAAAAATGACCAAGAAACCCTTTAGTGGCACAAACCAAAGGGCAAAAGATTTATTAGGCATCATACATTCAGATGTATGTGGTCCTTTTAAGCCAATGACTAGGAATGGTGAAAGATACTTCGTAACTTTTACCGACGACTTTAGTCGTTAGGAGTTGTGGGATCATCTCACAACTTACTCCACCTTGAACACCACAACATAATGGTGTGTCTGAGAGGAGGAATCGAACTTTATTGGATATGGTTCGATCTATGATGGCTAGAAGCACATTGCCTCTATCATTTTGGGGTTACGCTTTGCTCTCCGCGGCTCGTATATTAAATATGGCCCCAACCAAGAAAGTGGATAAGACACCTTTTGAAATATGGCATGGAACAGTTCCATCATTATCATATTTGAAGGTATGGGGTTGTGATGCTTATGTGAAGCAATACACCCCAAACAAGTTAGAAGTACGATCCATTAAGTGTATCTTCGTAGGATATCCTAAAGATGATATAGGATATTATTTCTACGATCCAACAGAGCAAAAGGTATTTGTTGCTCGAAAGGGTAAATTCTTGGAGGATAAGTTCCTTATGGAAGGAACTAATAGAACAGTGGAACTTGATGAGGATCAAGAACCACAACCCGATACACGCTTGGTTGATACTAGCACTCAACAAGAGGTTGTTGAAAATGATCAAATGGTTAATCAACATACACAAAACGTTCGCAGATCTGGTAGAATTAGTAATCCACCTGAAAGATATGGATTTTTCATGGATGGATGCTATGTGGTAGATTCAGATGAACCAACCACATATCATGATGCAATGTCAAAATCTGATTGCGACAAATGGCTTGAAGCCATGAACGTAGAGATGCAATCCATGTATGACAACCAAGTTTGGGAATTGGTTGTGCCACCTCTTAACTCCAAAGTAGTTGGAAGTAAGTGGGTTTAAAGAAGAAAACTGATATGCATGGTAACTTGGATACTTATAAAGCAAGACTTGTAGCAAAAGGTTTCACTCAAACTCAAGGGGTTGATTATGATGAGACTTTCTCGCCAGTGGCAATGCTAAAGTCAATTAGGATATTATTTGCCATAGCTGCATATTATGACTATGAGATTTGGCAAATGGATGTCAAAACGGTTTTCCTCAATGGATATCTTGATGAAGATGTCTATATGGTCCAGCCTGAAGGTTTTGTCGATCCAAAACATCCTAACAAAGTATGAAAGTTAAAGAAATCAATCTATGGATTGAAACAAGCATCGAGAAGTTGGAATCACCGTTTTGATGAAGAGATTAGGAATTTTGGGTTCATCAAGAACGGCGATGAAGCTTGTGTGTATAAGAAAGCTAGTGGGAGCACCGTCACTTTCTTAGTATTGTATGTCGATGACATTCTACTATTTGGAAATGACATTCCAACCATGGAAGGTGTAAAAGCCTGGCTTGGAAGATGTTTTTCCATTAAAGATCTTGGAGAAACTGCCTATATTTTGGGAATAAAGATCTATAGGGATAGATCAAGGCGCTTGATAGGTTTAAACCAAAGTGCATACATTGACAAAGTCTTGAAAAGGTTCAAGATGGAGAACTCTAAGAAAGGTTTGGTACCTATTCAAAAAGGGACAATATTGAATGTAACTCAATGTCCAAGCTCAAAGGATGAGCAAGAAAGAATGAAAGGAATCCCATATGCGTCTGCTATAGGATCCATAATGTATGCAATGATATGTACTAGACCGGACGTGTCATGCGCTTTAAGCATGACAAGCAGATACCAGCAAAATCCAGGTAACAGTCATTGGATGGCTGTTAAGAGCATATTGAAATACCTTAGGAGGACTAAGGATATGTTTCTAATATATGGATCTGGTGAAGAGGAACTCGTTGTAAAAGGTTACACGGATGCGAGTTTCCAAACTGATCGAGATGGTTCTCGATCACAATCTGGGTATGTCTTCATTTTGAATGGAGCTGCAGTCTCTTGGAAGAGCTCGAAGCAGGATGTTGTAGCATTGTCCACTACAGAATCAGAATACATCGCCGCCTCATTGGCAGCACAAGAAGCTGCGTGGTTAAAGAAGTTCATTGCCGACCTAGGGGTAGTCCCTACCATTCAAGACCCCCTAGAGATCTTTTGTGATAACGAGGGTGCGATTGCTCAAATCAAGGAACCTCGTGCACATCAAAAGACAAGGCACATTGAGCGGAGATTCAACTACATAAGGGATGAAGTTGAAAAGGGAAAGATATGTATTCGCAAAGTTCACACCGATCAAAACATTGCGGATCCACTCACGAAGCTCCTTGAACGGCCAAAACATGAGGGTCATACTTGTGCCTTAGGACTTCGATATTCTAGTGATTGGATTTGATCTATTGTGTATTTGGATATTGGAACAATTTTTATTTTAACTCTTTTATGGTATTTTGAGTTATGTTCCATTTTAGCATGTTTAAATCCGTGAATAAATTAATTATTCTAAATGTCCGTAGTCGATCATACTTGTGGGAACAAATATGAATGTAAGACTATTATGAACTTGGATTGGTGGATATTCATTAGGTATGAATATAGAGCAAAGTGTTGCTGCCAAAGTTCATAGATATTTGTGGGATACAAATATTGGACTGACCCGCTCTCAAATGTTACTGCATGGAATCATTTGTGATTGATCATAAGTAAATTTGAGCAAAGGCGAATATCATAGTATCCTCTGACCTGAGATACATATTGGGTCTTGATATTCACTAAATATTGTACCTTGACTTAGTTCTTCGCTGTCTGTAATAAGACAGTACACAAGGCTAAGCTCAGGTGTGGTACGAGGTGATTGTGAGAGACGTATGTAGTCAAGAAGGGATTTGTTCCTCTTATTCGTTGAGAGTAAGATGTCTAAGGCCTGCTTAAGTTAAATCAACAGAGAATGATCACACTGTGTCTCTGGATCTAACATGACATCTGTAACGAAAGGATAAATGATAGATTCACCTAAATCATATTCAAGTAAGGGACTTGAAGGGGATGATGTTATTGAATGGCACTTCGTCATACGTATTAGGGGTAGTGAACCGTTGTTAGGCGTTATTTACTACTTGCATCAATCTTCTATGTATCTTGTGCAAGTGGGAGATTGTTGGACTCTATATGCCCAAGACACATATTAAATTGATGTGGCTAGTACGTTATGATCCAAGTCGGGTCATACCCAATAACAAGCTAGACAAACACCTACAATATTTATTTATGATATGATCAAACAAATAAATATTAACACTTACAATATTTAGAAATCGGTTTTCTAAATAAATTGCACTTGAAAAGCTAGTAAATTATATGGATAATTTATTTTGAGAGAATATTTTATTTGTTATTTAATGGGTTAAATAACAATTTTAAAAGGTTGCATAAGTCTTGTAAACATGAGATGTTATATTTTATAAAAGGTTACAAAATAAACAAGACTTAAATTTATAAAAGAAATTTTGTTTTTTTTTTAAATAAAAGCTAGGGGCCGCCCCCCCCCCTCATGGGAACTCACACCTTTTTTTTGGTCCAATCATAGTCCATGCATTTTGCATATATAGATGCTCCTTGATTGGCCATTGTGGGTGGCAACTATCTCTCTCATCCTTTTAAGAAAAGGAGTTCCAAGACTTGTAAGAATCTATCATTTTACAAGTTTTTCAAGTGCAAGAGCTCAAAAAAACTCTCTAAAATTTTCGGCCAAGGTGGGTTGATCAAGAGGGTATTTCATTTGAGTTTCAAGTGTAGAAATCCTAGCAACATAAGGTGTTAGTCGGAGGCTTGGGGTATGCAAGCTTGAGGTCTTCTCCGTTGAAGATTTCCGTTCAAGAATCATCATCATCTTCCATCTCCTTGCTCTAATAAAGGTTGTATTCTAAAACACCCTATGGTTGTATTTTGATAGCATGCATGTCATATATGGATCCGATTTTGGGTTTTTGCATTTAAAAAATGGTTTTAAATCTTGAAAAGTAACATGTTTTAAATCCTTATTCCGCTGCGTTTTAATTTTATTCGGATAAAATTACTTTGATAAACATGTGAAAAACCCAACAATGATGACCACAGGAGCGGACCAGAAATGAAGCTAAGAGCGAACCAGAAAGTAGCCTCTCTAGCGGACCAGAAAATAACCTTTTGAGCGGACCAGAAAATAACCTTTCGAGCGGACCAGAAAATCACCTTTCGAGCGGACCAGAAAATAACCTTTCGAGCGGACCAGAAAATCACCTTTCGAGCGGACCAGAAAATAACCCTTCAAGCGAACCGGATGAGCGAACCCTCAACAAGCAGTTGCCTATGAGGGAATCTCTCGAGCGAACCAGCTAAGAACTGTGACATTTTAAGCGAACCACAAGAACGAACCTTAAACTAGTGAACCTTGGAGCGGACCAGAAAAGCGAACCCCTACACTGACATATAAGCGGATCTATTTCACGAGTGGTTTTTGGTCACTTTTAGGCCGAATTTGGTTCTGATCTTTTCAAGGGTTTATTATTAGTAGATTTTACACCTTTTGTCAACTTTTCAGTCCATTTCAACCGTTCAAACTTTCCGAATCTCCAAAAGTACGGGTAAAAAGCTTTGTATCGGGCAAACTAACTCACAACTGGCTCTGATACCAATTGTAGGATCAGTTTTGACCTCTAGAACGAGTCAATCAGAGCTAGTGCGTGCCGGAAATGTTGCGGAAATACATTTCAGACATGATACAAAGCAAACAGTGAAAGAATGGAGTAGAAACAGAAGAATTATACTTTAAACACACTTTTTCACTTGTATTTCACTTGTCGTACGGACAGCACTTCGACTTGAGATGACGTACAAGGTTACAAATGAGAAACTGTTCAGGGGTATTTATAAGGATTCTGGTTCGCTTATGTGACAGCCACAAAAGCGGACCTCCCATCTAGTGGGTTCGCTTTTGTGTCACTTGTACACATAAGCGGACCTACAACATTCAACACATAAATTTACATTCTAACCCCCTGAACTATACAAAATTAACCTATCCAGACCCTATACATTAATCTAGTACAACAAAGACGCAGGCTTTAGACATTGTGCACCAACACACTAAACTTGAGTGGTTTAGCCGAGTTAAAATTCTTGAAATTGCATGGAGCATTGTTGTTGTTGTTGGCTTGGTTCCATTGAGCAAAGAGATTTGGGAATTGAGCAGCCATCTGCTGTGCAATAATTTCTGCCAGCTCGGCAGTAGCTATCTGGTTTTCGCGTCGAGGAGGCATTCTAAAAGAGGAAAAACATGAAAGGAAACGAGTGAGATGATTGGATGAAGAGGATGAAATGAAACAAAATCAACAAAAGCAAAGATGGTGGTTACGCATCGCAAAGCAAACAAGCGACACGAAATGTCTAGTTAAAGTAAATGGGTCAAAAATAATGTATCGCAAAGACATGTTCGCCTATAAGTGAACACTCACCCCAAGAGTTACCAGGTAAGAGTGACTAGTCCGATTATGTGGATTTGTACGAACACTCTAGCCTTAGACAGAAAACTCAGGGTACTGGCATTCACTCTTCCAGTTCGCACGTGTTCACACTATTAAAACCCGAAAAACTTGACGAGATTTTTTTTGAAAATCCAAAGGGGTTCAAAACCTTATAACAGAGGGTTCAAAACCTTATAACAGAGGGTTCAAAACCTAGTAATCAATCATCCTCGAACAGACGATTAATTTTCAAAGCGGATTCGGAATCGAAGTTCCCGTTGTGGTTATCACCTAAGGATAGGTGAAGTGCATGTTTTAAAATCTAAACACAAGATAACTTGTGTTAGGGTCCTAGAAAGTTATAGTCTAGGTCAAAGCATTACTAATAACCTAATTCCCTATAACTATTGGCTCTGATACCAACTCTTCTGTCACACCCCGGCCGCGTATAACATGCAACCGCGGCGGAAACGTCGGGGAGTGTTGGGAAAGAATTAATTGTTTCATAACCATGGAAATTAAAGTTACATTTTATTTATCAAACAAGCATATTACATTGTCTTTAAACAGGAAATAAAGAGTTTATAACATAATTAAACTAGTCTATCATCGTTTTATGTCTCTAAGGCACAGGTCCGCCCTAGTGTCACAATCGTCATCCTAAGCACCAGCTCCTGAAAACACATGTGAAAGTAGGTACGTCAGCATAAAAATGCCTGTGAGACACATAGGTTTTGTGAAAATGGGATTCATGACTTGAGTTTAAAGAAAACGTTTAATAACAGTCAATCATGGACCTTGTGAATTGTTTTGCCTTGTAAATCATTTGGAAAACGATAAAATCAGATGATATGTATAGATAAATGTAAGGTTAAACGAATAACCAAGTAAAATGATTTGAATATGATAAGTTGTTTGTAAAGCAATGTCTTGTAAAAAGTATGTTATTTGTATAAAACGTAATATGTCTTAACTGAAATGATTTAGATAACGCTACGATATGTAATATTATACAAACATTTATATATAGGAAGTACCAGCGGCGTATCCACCATGTTTGTATCATATTACACACGCCACGTTACTCAAACCATTTACCCAAACCAACCACCATGTAAATTGTTCATGTATAAATCAATTGTCAAGTGTTATTGTGTAAACCATATCGAAATGGCTATGTTCAATGTAACCCACCAAATGTGTATATCAATGTCAAAATGTATATGTTGAATGTAGATCATGTAATGTGTACCCAGAATATATCATGTATGGCAAGTGAAATGTATCAACTAAACCATACGTAAAATGCACAAAACAAGGTATTGAAGTAAAACATGGTTTAAATCAAAGTTATGTTTTGTGGAACGAATGCATGCTATACTGATACAAACATTTATGCGGTATTGTGAAAATGCATACATCCAAGCCTTGAGACTGTGGCGATAAACCCTTAAACAAATTAAAGGTTTATCTAAGTTATGTGTATCGAATTCGGTCATTCCTTTCATCCAAACCAACCCAGGATGTCCGGAACGGGAGTTGTCAATTCCTATGGTACCACTACCTACTAACGGGCGGCATGATCGGTGTTAATGAATGTACATTGTATAATTTAAACAAACCATATGTCATACCAAAATGTAGGCATGTGATGAATAATTGTACTAAGTACGCACACAATGGGCATACATAGCATAAAATGTAGTGTAAAATGATGTACTAAGTACGCACACAATGGGCATACATAGCATAAAAGTCATGTAAATCAATGTGCTAGCATGCTCAGTCAACATACATAGCAGAAAAGGTAATGTAAAACAATGTGCTTAATATGCTAAGTAAACATATGTAGCAGAATAATGTAATGTAAATCATGTACTAATCAGTGTACCAAAGAATATGGCAAGTATATGATGTGAAAACAGGAAAACATGAAAGTAACAAGTAGGCACATGTGTTTCACCCCAAAACAGTTTGGAAAACAGTAAAAGAGGGGTTCAATGTACTCACATGAACTCCTCGATAACATGTAAAAGATGGGGTTCTATGTACTCACCTGAGATTGCTTTAAAGTTCTTGTGTAACAATCACACAATGCTAGAGACCACGGAATATCAAACGGCACCTAATAGGTAGCTATATTAATATACCGGACCAAATCGGAAGGATCGGATAGTATGCGGGTTCGTAAACCAAACGAGTATGGAGACTCGTGTAATATGGTTTAACAAAGCCTACATACTAAAATGAAACCTAACCTAAGTGCTTACGACCCATTACGACCCGTTTAGGTAGCTTATGTCACACCCCCAAAATCCACCTGCGGAGTATCACCGCTTGGGAGCGTGACTGACCAGGATCAAGCCACCAATCATATTGAACATGTAGTTAATATATAAAGTAAATGCCATTCAACCACCAATATGAAAGGTGTTCCAAAACATAAGTAAGTTATCATTGTTTAGCGGAAGCGTATAAATAAAACCCATCATAATAAAGTATCAAATGTTATAAGTGTTTAACAAGACAATCACGATCCAAGCCCACAACGACCAGCTCCTCCCTGTGCAAGCTCCATGTATCTAACGACCTGCAAGGCATGTAACAGAGGATCAACAACTAGTTAAGCGAGTTCACAGAAAGTAATTGCGTAATAGTATATTCGTTTGTAACATGTGGCTCTACTAGGCCGATAGTACGTTCTATTGGTGGGGGCTTCCCATGTTGTATAACCACTAGACTATTCGTAACCATGAGTGTTCTACATATCCCGAGAACAGTAATACATACAAGTTTACGTAGGTTTTACGTAAGTATCCTTCACAACCGAGGATAGGGTACGCGGGGGTTTACGTAGGTTTTACGTAAGTGCCTGACACAACCGAGGCAGTAGTGAGTATAAATTCACATAGGTTTTACGTGTGTGTCCTTCACAACCTAAGGACAGTGAGTAGCATAAGTATACGTAGGTTTTACGTATGTGTCCTGCACAACCGAGGACGATGGTATGGTAGTCTAGTAACAGTGTATGTACGAATCTAGTCAATCTCATTCCTTCAATCCCATTCCCAAGCCCTTGGGAATCCCATGCCTTAGTAAGAGTGTGAACTCACCTTGGTTTGCTCGGTATGCTATGTTATGCACTCACAAGTAATCAGTCAAGCCCTATTGTGTGCACGTGTAATAAATCAGTTCATGTTCGAATTAATACGCAGGTAATCTATATCATAAAGCGTTTGACAGTTAACATCATGTATCACATACGATAGAGTTCTTGGTTAATACGAACAAGGTTATTTAGTAACACAATTAACAGGGTCTTCGTGTTTAACAAGATCATCATGCTTAACGAGATAACATATTTTCGCAGAACTATTACACTTATCATGGTTAACACTTAACACCGTTAACACGTGTAACAGGGATATTGACTTAACTGCACTAGTTAACTTAAGAGAGTTAACAAACAATTAGAGTTCACAACTTAACAACTTATCAATGGTTTACAATGTTTAACTACGTTACATACTTAACAGGACTACGTGCAGATAACAGGGTTAACATTACATCAGACCAACAATCCCCCCCCTCCCCAAAACTCGGACATGGGATTGTGTCCTTCACAAAACTCAGACAAACAAATAAAGGGGCTTCCCACCTAAAAGTCGGACATGGAAGATAAGGGGATTAAACTCGGACATGTGAGGGGGTGGGGGTCAAAAGTCGGACCAAGTGAAGGGGGGTTAAAACTCGGACATCCCTCCTCTTCATGCAAAAACTCGGACCTCTCAAACACTTAAACAAAGTCGGACTAGGTTCCTCTCATGAAACTCGGACACAATCACAAGTTTAAAAGTCGGACATGTATCATCTTCGTATAATTCGGACAAGCCAGGTGCAAAAGAAACTCGGACAAAGTGTGGTATGTGTATAAGTCAGACTAGGGTTTCAATTGACAAAATTTGGACCAATCACTTAAAACTCGGACACCCTTTGCTAGGGTTTAAATATCGGACAACATCTAATGTTACAAAAACTCAGACAATCATCATGCGTGAATTCCAAACATTGCACAGAATCAAAAGGATCAGGACAGTTACGTTTTCACATTTCATGACGAGGAGAACCCTAATCACATTGAATCTGTCTAGCATCAATTCAATTATCACATCAATCATGTATTCTTAATCACCAGACCAATCGATTAAACAACCATTCAGTGTCATTATCATTATAATCAGAATCAAATCAAAATCACAGAACATTATATGGAGAACTAGGGTTTTCAAGAATTCACAAGAATCAAGAATTGATACAATCAACAATCATTTAGGGTTTACAAGTATTACAATAATCCATAAACAATTACCTTGAATGATTCTAGAGAAGGAGAGGAATCAAGAGTGATGAAGCACTTGTGCCAACGATGAGGATGATGATGATTGCCAGAGAATTAGAGAATATGAGAGTACGTGCTTAGTTTTGTGTGCAAATGATTAGTGAGAAGGGATTAGGGTTAAGTATGATTTTAGTTTCACTAACCACCCTATGCACCCTCAGTTATTACCTATTACATATTACAGGCACAAGTTGCATATTTCACAGTTTCATCACCACTTTCCATTATTTGCCAAATCTTTTAGAATTAACACATAGCCATGCATAATCACACAATACACTCATTATATCAAAACGTTACAGTTCCATAGCCAATTATTTGTGCAAATAAACAACTAAACAATACATGAACGTGCAATAAATGCGAAATAGAAATCTTGGAACTTCGAGTTGTCACAGCTTATGCTACCTTAACGCGTCGTTCGCGTAGAAAGCGTTTGGAACGCCTAACATCGTGACCATAAGGTATAACCTCGGAAGGTTATAGCCATGGTCACCTAATGTGTCTGGTCGGATCCTAATGATCGACCAAATGGGTCGGGTTCGAAAGTATAAGCGATTGTTTAGATCGCTTACCTTACGACCCTATATAAGCACTAAACTAAAAGTGACGAGCTAAGCATGTTAGAACATGCTTAACTAAGTTTAAAAAACGGGTTTGGCATCAAAACAAATGGTTTTGATGCTCACGAGTAGTTTGGTTACAAAATACGCAAGAATGTGCATTTTGGCCGAAACTACGACTCGTCACTGAGCCTTGATAACGTGGTAATCAGTAGGTATAGTCACTACGGACTATAACCATCGTGATCACGCTCGCGTTATGAAGTTCCAATGAACTTCGTGTTGACCATAGGCTGGTCAACGCAGAAAGTCAAACAAAACTTTGACTTTCGGACTCGAAAAGCGAATAAAAGAACGAAAGAACACTTACGAAGGGTCCCCGAAAGCTAATCTCGATCCAGGAGCTCAGGTATAAAGCAAAGGCCTCAACTTAGAGCTTTAGATCAGATTTTGTGGGTTTTTAACCAAAGGGGGGGTATTTATAGGAAAAGCAAGACCGTTAGGATCGTTTCTTGAATATCGTGCCACGATCCAAGCCGTACACTTGTCGCAAAGTTGTGGTGCCTTATTTTGCCCCCACCATAGGAATTTGACACGTGTCGTTGCCCTTTGGGTGATCGAAAGGCCAATGCAAGTGGATCAGAAAGCATTGAATCTGGTTTGTTTGTCTGATGCGGCCCACGTTAGAAAGCACACAAAACCCAGGCGGGCCGCCTGGCCTTGTCTGATCAGCACAAACTTTCAGAATTTATAGTTTTAGTCCCTGTTACATATTTAAGCCATTTCTGACACTTCTAAGGCCCGTAAAGCCAACTTTAGGGCCCTAAAATGATGCCTAAACATTGTGGACATGAAACATGCTCAAAAATATGCCGGATGTTGGTTCGTTTGGCCGTACGATCGCGATGTTCGCTTAGTTACGAAGGAATGTGCATAAGCGTGAAAAACGATCCAAATTGCGCGACGAATTGATTTTTCTCATGCCAAACACTAAGGCATAATATAAGGATGCTTACATAAATTTTTGGATGTCCGGATGTATTCAGAACGTAAGTTATGCGTGAAAGTGCAAACTTGTGCACTTTTTGACACTTTTAGCCCCTGAATGATCCAAAAGTTTGTTTTAGCATACCCAACCCCTCAAAGCCTATTTCTAAGCTATGTAAAGGATATTTATGGTATGTTTAACTTATGGACATGTTCCGGAATGTTTGTTACAGTTCAAATTGGCATACTTTCGCAGTTTGTCAAGTTTAGTCCCTGTAAGCGAATTAACTTGTTTTTGCCATACCAAAGCCTTCAAAACTTATTTCTAAGTTATGTAAAGGTTATTTAAGGTATGTTGAGTATATGTTGATGTTCTGGAGTATTTGTCGCATTAAACTGAGTACGTTTACGCACCAGTTTGCGTATAATTCTCCAGAAAGCGATGTAGAGTTTAAAATCGAACAAAAGTCAAAACATGAAAAATGTAAAACACAACCAAACAAACATTCGGATCAAATAACATTGTTTTATTGATAATTGAACTGTTCATAATGATTTCGAGCACAAATGTTACATGTGAGTTTGACAAGATGAAAGAACAATTACTATTCATTCTCAATTATGTGAAAGAGTCGTATGACGTATTGAACAGAACGGTAACTGGTTTACAAAAGACAAATTCTGAAAGAGAAGATGCATTGACAATGATGAATGTTGTGATGATGTCCAAGCAGAAAGCTATCAATCATTACATTGAAGAAGGTGCAAAGTTAAAGCAAGAGTTGGAGACTTAAAGGATTGAAAATGAGAGAATTAGATGTTTACTACAAAGTTATTCTAGTTCTTATTATTTAATTGATCGAATTTATCCAACTGTTGCAGGTTTTGAAGTATTTCAAGATGAGACGGCATAAGAGAAGGATACTGGTAAGAAACAGAATGTCCGTTATAACAAGTGTCCGCCTCTGATCTGGGAAGGTTATTATCCCAGAAAGCCAAATGAGGAGCAAGCAAAAAGGCAGTCAATATAAAGCTAAAGTCCGAAATAACCGATGGATTACCAGAAAATATTAACATCATTTTTACATCGTCTGATACTGATCATGAATCCGACTTAATAAAAAAGATGGTCGATCAGGTGTTGGATAAAGATGAGGAGTCTGAGTCAAAGTCTGAGTCTGAAAGTTTAAGTTCGACAGTCAACAATTCGAGTTCGTTGGTCAATAATTCAAAGTCGTTGGCTAAAAGAGTTTACAATAAAGAATTTCTTTTATCAAAATCTAATTTGAAGGACAAAACATTTAAAGTTGCATATACTTTGAATGATTCAGACAAATTATATTCTGATAAAGAATTTCCAATAAGAAGTGTTCAAACTGAAAAGATCAAAAAGGTTTTCAAATTAACAGAAATGAATATTTATGAAATAAAAGATGTAAATCTTAATGAAAAACCTAAAAAGTACACTTCAAGAGTTCAACAACGATTAAACAAGAAAAAGGGTTACGGTTCTGGTTCTAGTTTTCAAAAGAAACCAAATCATAGCGGCAACTTCAAAAAGAAAGGTCTTGGTTTTATTCCACACGAAAATTATAAAAATGAGAAAAGTTCTAAACCAAAAACTACATTTGTTTCAGGGACAAGTTCGAAAGAAGAAGCAAAGAGCAAATTCTGGAAACAATCGAACAAAGATTTCCTTGCGAAGAGGCAAAAAGGAATGAAAAATGAAGCCAATCAGAAAAAGGAGACAAGAACCTGTTTTAGATGTCAAGAAATTGGTCACATAGCCTGGAACTGCCCATTGGCTACCAAAACAAAACAGGAAGTTGTTTCTAAACTGAAAGAAAAAGTTGTTGAGAAAAATAAACAACCAACTGAAAAATTCAAAATTTTTGAAATTCAACATAGGAAGTTGGTGAATGTTCGAAGAAAAGATTTTACAAAAGAAGAGTTAATCTTGACAACCAAGAATGGGTTGTTAAGAAATCAGATGTGAAATCTGGCAATGAATCTGATTCCACAAAGTCAGAGGAGCCACAAGTTGATACAAAAGAAGAAAACTCAGTTCCTCCAATGGATGATGTGAACTTTCCACCATTGAGGACTGAAAATTTTAAACAAAAGGTTGGAAAAGTTGAGAGCTCGAATCAATTCTGTTCTGAAAAGAAAGAATTTGATGTTGAGAAAGCGTTTAATGGGAATGTTAAAAAGATTTTTGGAAAAATGGTCGAGGGTAAAAGATTTTTATGAAACAAAGTAAGCAACTTACACCCCGAGTGAAACAGAAGCTGAGGTTGTCACATCCAAGTTTAGTCAGGCTTGGATGGAAATTTTTCACAAGTAAAATCCTGACTTGCCGGAACTCCCAGGTTGGTAATTGGGAAGTAGGAATCAGCATCTTTCTTAAGAAATTCACAGGTTAGTAACTGTGATATTTCGATCTTCAAGTGGTATATCCGGGACATTAAGTTGTACTTGATTTTCTACAAGTGGTTATGTTAATGAAACCTTAAACTGTTAAATTTGTCAAGTATTTGAATGAAACAAAGTGATGAATGAAACCCCAACTTTACAAGTGGTAAAATCAACAAAACTTATTTTCCGGAAAACCATTTTGATTAAAACAAACTTAAGTGTTTTGAATTCATAATGGGAAAATAGTTTGTTGTAAGGGGGAGTTCTGATTGTTTAAGCTAGTGGATGGCGAATTGAAGCAATTCACAACAGTTATCATTTGAATTGTACAGTTTGTTTTCAATTTTTTAAATGGTTTTGAATTTTAGGGGGAGTAAGAATTTCAGAAAATCAAAAAACATTAGAAAATTTGAAAAATCCAAAAACATGATAAAACCAGAAAAATCCAAAAACATTAAAAAAAGTGAAAAAGAGTTTTGTTGTGAAAAAGAGGAAATGATAGTACATCAGTGGACTATCACAACACGCTAAAGAATTGTAAAGTCAAAATGTGATAAACGATCTCACTGCGGATGTGCCAGTAGATTTTTACACATTCAGTAGATATTTTTCGAGATATAAACCTAAATTTCAAACTTACTTATATCGTGGGGAACATCTCTCGGATATATGGGTAACCCCCGAAATCTTGTTTGAAAGATTTTCTATTTCTGACATACTAGGTCTTTATGCATGGTGATATCTGGGGTATTATACCAGGACTTCTGATTTTGCGGAAGTAATAGCCTAGTCCTCGTATAATGCTTTGCAATAACTTTAATCTTAAAGCCAGCCCTCAACATAGAAAATGATGAAACATTGAAAAATGCTAATCATGTGCTGTTGACGAAAGATCCCCAAACGAGACACACCTAAAGAGGAGCCGTCATCTCTCTGCACGGACGGAAGTTCTGACCTAAGCTCTCACGGTTTCGCATTTACCCATTTACCGATATCATTAGTGTACATTCACCTGTAAGACTGAATATAGAAGTCTGGATACGGGAGTATATTCTGATGTGGGACACGCGAATAAGTTTAAGTCCTTGAAACATTAATCTCGTATCTCGAAACAGTTGAACTTTGTGTGAAAATTTAAGTGGATCAGTATACTGACAATCTTGGTGAATTGTTTAGAACTTAAAATGTTTAAAGCTTAACGGTGTTGGTGATTTGTTTCAAAAACTGATATGATCCTCTTACACAAACTCATAAAAAGATTGAATGTAAATATTTCTTTACTGCATTTCTTTAAAATCAAAAATCCAAAAAGATTTTAGTGTGTTTTAGCATAAATTTTGAAAAATACAAAAATATTTTCGACAACTGGTGTTGAAGAGATGATTTTCAAAATTCCAAGTGCTAAACATGATGAACATTTAGTGAGGGGGAGTTTGTGTATATTGAAAACAGATTTTGAGTGTTTGGCCTACAATTGGTTCATTAGATATTAATTCCTGCAATTGATGTATAAATTTGTCAAATGTTAAATTTGTAAAATTTATTGTGAGGTAGAGAATGTGCAGGATAGCCAGGTTTCAAATCCTGATTCTGAGTGATAGAGAGCCAGGGTCCGATACCTGAGGACTCTGTGTTTTCAAAAAGCCAGACTGCGATCCCAGCATATTGAAAGGGGGAGTCTGAAGACATCCGAGGGGAGATTATTTGTTGTTGCTGAAGAAACGAAAAAGAGAAGATTGAAGAAGTTTTACACTGTCAGATACTTCAGAGAGAGCAGAAAGACTGATAAAGACTGAAGACGTTGAAGACTCGACACTTAAGACTCGTCAACATCCGAGGGGGAGTCTGTTGGTGCATACATCTGTCGACTTCGTCTTGTATCGAGTCTTGTATGTATATAGATAAATCAGGGCCCGTTATTCGAGAAAACTCTCAAATTTAGGATATAGGGTAATTTCGCACAAAATTACCAACAGGTAATTCCGTACGAAATTAGCAAGTAATTTCGTTAGACATGTTAATTTTGCTTGAGTGTAATTTCGCTTGAGCATGTTCAAGCGAAATTACTCTGCCTATATATAGGGGCCATCTAATTTCGTTTGAGTCATTCTTGTATGTGTGTTTCCGGAGCCGAAGTGTTGCCGAAGTGTCGTTACGCTATAAAACTTTGTCAAATCAATCATAAAGACATTTAAAGTGAATATCTAGCTGAATCGAACTCGATATGTCTGTTTCCGCCGTTCATATTGAGTAGAACGCCTCTGAACGACTCGTTTCGGTCGTGAAAACGATCCTACAGGATGGCTATCCGATCGGGCGGCAATCCGTTCCAACGCACCAACTCGTCTTGAACTTGATTATTTTGAGAGTTTTGTAGTTTTGATCGAGACGGTGTGATAACGTGCTAAACAACAGAAACCCCATCAAGACCCAAGTGACCCGATCGAACAGCAATCACCCTAGTCTAATCAGTTAACTGTTCGAGACGGTTGTTCATGTTTAACCCGAAATCGGTAATCTCTTCGATAGAAATCAGATCTTGAATCGACACATCACTAAGAAGGAGTAGAAGATCAGAACGAGCTCCGATTCTATCGGTTTTGAGTGCATTAAGTGTAAAAGAGTTGAAAGAAAGTTAGAAAACCATCTTTCAATCCTTTTAACCATGAATAGGTGTAGATCTATGAAAAAATATTGTTTAATCTTGTGGAAATCCTTTAGATCTGGGTTGTTCTTGGGGGAATGAGGTCAAGACTTGAATTTCATAAGAACTCCATGATGACATCATCCACTGATTTCACAGTTAAAAGTTTAGATTCAAAAGAGAATATGATGAAGATGTGCGTGTAGATCATATAAGTACAAGATTTAGGTTGAAAACTTACAAGAATCGCGAGAAATCGAGAGAAAGGGTGCTTGAGTGCGGCTGGTCGAGTGGAGGAGCTGTCACATCACAAATGATGTGACAGGAGGGTATTTATAGGGTTTCCAAAAGAGGAAATGGAGCAAGTGTCGAATAGCACCTCGATCGGATGGCTACTCGATCGGATGGTCATCCGATCGGTTGGCCATTCGATCGGTTCGCCACTCGATCGAGTGAGTTTGGTGAGTTGAGTTTTGGCGTTTCATTTCGCGTGTTGAGCGTTGCGATGCGATAGAATTTCCCGTTAGATACGCAAATAACCTAACTACTATATCTAACATACAATCACTATAAATAACTTGCGTTTAGCATTTGTGATTAAATTGCGTTGAGAGAAAGTTGTGATTGCGTTTCGATTAATCACCACAAAACATAAGGTAAACATGCACAAGTAACACATAAATAACACACACACGTAAAACAATATACAGAACCTATCAATCAAGGCGCGAATCCGATTGCGATGCGATAAGCGATAGAGCGATAAAACATGCGATAAATAGCGATTAAACCTCGATTATTAATAGATACTCCACATAATACAACTAGAGCGATAAATAAATAGATCAATTGCAAGTCAAAGATTTCAAAACAGGAGTTGAACAAAGAGTGACAGATCGCAATTAGCAATATTTTCTTCCTTTGACTTCAATCTTGACTTTGACTTTGACTTTCGTAACACGGGGTATTACAGCTGTAATGGCTGAAGTTGATTTTAACTACTCCCAGGAGATTTTCAATGACATGGTCAAAAATGTTAATAACATAAAAGGAAACAAGAAACCATTTTTACTGTTTCCAAGATTTTTGAGTTTTTATTTACAAAAGAAAATTTCAAAGGATAGTGCACATGTACTTATCCAAGGAAATCCTTTTCAAATAAACAAACTATCTTCTAAAACTTTCACAAGGCTGTCAAAACCTTCTCAAAGACAAACAGAGGAACCTGAGCAGAATTTAGCTGCAACAACAGCTCCTCAGATCCCTGCTGTTGAGCCCACTGCTCTTGGTGATCACAGCAGCACCACCACTGCTGTGAAACCCCCACCAAAACCTACCAAAAAGACCATCAAAAATAAAATCAACAAAAAGCCCACCAACCCATCCAAAAAGGATCTTCCGGAAGATGAGATCCCAGAAGTAACTCCTTTGACAACACAAAAGTCACTTGAAACCACTGCTGCTACTTTCTCACAACAGATAGTAGAAAGATCTCAACCTGAGCCTCAAACTCCTCCTGCATCCTCACAAAAGAATCAGCTTGTATACACAGGGACACCACAATATGAAGCTCTGGAATCACTTGACTCCATCTTCCACAGCCCTTCTCCCGGGGCAAATTCTCTTTCAAACCCATCCTCACTTCACAAATTCCACCATCATTTACACCCTTGATGAATGCTTTAGATATGGATCAGACAAAAATCAGTTCTTCTCAACAACCTATCACTGAGAAAATACCTTAACAAGTGACTAAGTCTGATTCCTCTATCTTTGCTAACCCATCAACAACTGAGGAGGTTACACTGCAGGAATTACAAGTAATTCCTGTCAGTAGTTAAAGTGGAGCAGCTACTACAGGTATTGAATCCACTGATTTATACATGGGCAGTAGTTTCATCAGTCAGACTCCCTTGAAGGCAATTTCATCTTTGGGAACCAAAGTGACCACTAGTATGTAATACCCACTAGTGTGTTTACTACGGTAACCACTGCTGAGGAAAGAAGTCCCTAGTACCAAGACAAAGGGGCATCAGTGGATGACTTTTGGGAAACTTTTCCTAAGTCAACTACTGATACAACCACTGCTAGTGGGAAATCAGATGATCCCATTCACATGGGTGATGGTTTAAAATACAAAGAATTGACAGAGCGAGTAGATAAAATTGAAACATATGTTGCCAATATCAAAAATATGCTACAGCAGTTGTTACAATCTCAAAAAGCTCCATCAACTGCTACATCATCTGCTCCATCCCCTGCTGAACTACGGCAAGTGTTTCAACCTCTGCTTCACAAACAAAGACAGTATGCTGATCAACGACAGTAGATTCAGCTTCAAATGTTCAGAAATGTGATGGAAGCTAGGTACAAAGATACACAAGCTGATATAAAGGCAATCAAAGCCCATTTGCTTCAAACGACTGGCATTTCTCCTCCTACCATCTTTTATGTTGAAAACCCTGATAATGCCAAAAAGGGGGAGAAAGGAAAGAAGGGTAAATATGGTCTGTATATGCCACCAGATCCAATGACTAAAGCTGTTGTGGAGATTCCTAAGCCAGATGGATCGAAGAAGGTTGATGTGACTCTAAATGCTTTTGCTAAAGAAAAAGCAAAGTTAAAAGAGAAAATGGAGATAAAGGGAGATAAAAGATTTGAGGAGGAAAAGAAAGTTTTTATGGCCAAGGAGGCACATGGTACTTCAAATAGAAGGAAGACTACCAGAAAGGTCAGTCAACCCAAAACCACACCTTCTAAAACCACTAAACCTACTCCTAAAATCCCCAAAAGTTCCTCACATCATACCTCCAAACCAACAGATGTGAAGACACATGTTTTATCAACAGTTGTTGATACTTCAGTTGTTTCAGCAAATGTTGTGTCAACCAGTGCCCCTATCATTTCACCAACCATCACTACTCAATCCACTGCTACACCACAAACAAGACCACCATCACAAAAACCACCACCTGCTATAAAGCAGAAGACACAGTTGATACATCAACAGTTGTAGTGACAACAGTGGTCGAAACACCAGTTGTTTCAACAATTGTTAGTCAGTCACCCATCATTTCAAATGCCACCTCTCAACCCACAAATACACCACCAACTACTCAAAAACACAAAAGGAGAAGGATAACAAATGTTGTACTTGAAGATGATAATGTACCTTCTCCACTTCCAATTTCTTCACAACCTCTGGTCCTATCTACTGTCCAAAAGCCTATTCCAATTTCTTCTGTTCAAGCCACTGACCCAAACACTGCCTTGGTTCCCTTGGGAGTAAAATACCCTTTGGATCTTCCAGCAGTTAGGGAGGAGATCCAATACTTCTACTCTGAAGATGATCCTGAAAAAAGGCATCTCCCATCTCTTCAAGGTTATCCTCTGCCAAGAAATATAGAAGAATATCTTCAACTGAAGGCCAAACAAGCAGAGGATATATCAAAAAGAGATACAAAGGGAAAGACTGATAAAGAAATTCAAAGGAATGTACAATATCTGCTTACAAAAGTCAAAACTTTGGAGCAGTTCTCAAAAGATCTTTGTTAGAAATTGTCAGAAATAGATGATGAAAGTATGAAACAAGACTACATTGAACACATCATGTGTTAGGATCTGAGTTTCTTTTTTATTGTGTTTTTGTTTAGAAATTAATGAAGATGAACAAGTAATTGCAGCGGAAATAAAATGGAATTAAACTTTGCGCACAATCAAACAGGAGAAATGCTTTCAACATACATGTTTGAACATTGAACCAAATGATTAAATTTATTCTAATCACTGATTACAACTTTGCATGCATGTAATACAAACTCTCCCTCAGCCTGAGCTCACAGAGAATTGTTTGTGCAGGAAGACAAGTAGTGAAAGAGCTAATAGAACAGTAAAGGGTACTGTTCTATTTATAGGCACGCGCAAACCACTGTGGCATCTTTGCTGACGTCACCATGATAGTGACATCTAACCTCCTAACAAACTCTAACTACTGCCCTCATTACAACTACTGATAGCAAACAACTGATTACAATATATTACATAGAAATAAACTAAACTACTGATTCTTCATTCCACTACTTAGTCTTCAGCAGTGCTTTTAGTCTTCAGCAGTACTTGAGACAAGGCAGTTGTTTGAGTCATCAACACTTTGGTCTTTATCAGTCGTTTGGAGTCAACAACAGTTAGGAAAGGCAGTAGATTGAATCCATCAGCTGTTAGAGCCATTATCAAGGGGAAAGCTTGTGTACAAACATCTGCTTATTCTGGATCCACTGCTCTGATCCGATTTTTGCTTTAATCAAATGTTCCTTTGGTAGGGTTCAATCCCAACAATCTCCCCTGGAACAGATGATGCCAAAACCTTCATTATTGTGGAACTTTATTGCCTCATCAACAGTTCCCTTATTTTCCCTTTGAGTTGTAACTCAAAGTCTAAGGCATCTGTATCATCTTCATCCCTACACAATGTAAGATCAAGGAGATCTTGCAGATCTTCAACACTCAGGCCTAGTGCTTGTTGCCTTGATATTTCTTCACTTCTCCACTGGACTTGATCAGTGTCAATACGTGGGTCTGTTTGTCAGTTTTCCACTTTAGTGTTTTTGAGTCAAGTGGGTTTCTTGGGAGATTTTTGTTGGATGAGGAATTTGGAGACTGTGGCCTTGTGATAACTGGCTGAACAGTGCTTTCAGTTTTAGCAAGTTTGTCAGCTATCATTTGTTTGAGGACCATCTTTAAAACTTCATCACCTGCTGCTTGATCCTCTGGTGTTTCTGCATCCATTTCCTTTTGTCTCCTTCTTTGATAAAGGATGGCAGCAGGTGGAGCAGTGGATTTCCTTACTTGCAGTTTTGGTGGTCTTGTTGAAACCTCTGGTTCAGGATAGTTAGGCTTTTGTGGTACATTTGGATTTTTCTTTCTTAGTTCTTCCAACTTTTTGTAGCTCGCCCTGACTTTATCTTCTTTCCATCTTGTTACCTGATTTCTAGACCCAAAATCAGCAGTGATAAGTTCCTCTTTCATTCTCTTCAGTTGTAACACTTGATCAGGGACATTTTTCTTGTATTTTGCCCAAACAGGAGGAGTATGTTTGACTTTATCTTTGTTCATCTTTTCAATTCTCTCCAACTCCTCTTTGAGCTCACCAACTGTCAAATCTTTATACTGACTCTTGTTTCCCTTGTATTTCTTGTATGCAATGATATGTTCAAGGTAGTCTTTTCTCAGACTTTCATCATCTCTTTCTGAAAGTTGTTGGCAAAGGTTCTTTGAAAACCTTTCCAAAGTACTGACCTGAGTGAGCAGGTATTGGTAGTCTCTTTGGATTTCTTTATCAGATTTGCCCTGAGAGTTTCTTTTGGATATATCCTCTGCCTGTTGAGCTTTGATCTTCAAATATTCTTCAATGTTGTTAGGCCTTGGATAACCTTGAACAGATGGGAGGTTCCTTTTAGCAGGATCATCTTCAGTGTAGAAGGATTTGATCTCCTCTCTAACTACTATAAGCTCTAAAGGGTACTGAGCACCTGCAGAAACAATGGCAGTGTTTGGATTTTCAAGTTGTGCTGAAGAGATTAGAACAGGGTTTGTTAAGGTAACAAGGGACAATGGTTGTGAAGATGTAGGTGGTGGTGAAAGTTCATCATCCAGAATAATATCATTCCCCAAAAACGTCGCAGCGGAATATTAAACGTAGCGGAGACGGAAGTTGGTGCCCATTTATATCTTGTCGAGCGATGCATTTTGTTGTTGGACATATTGGTTTATTTTAAACATAAGTTATTAAACATTTCGTTTTAAAGCACGACACAACTACATAGTTAAGTTGTCTTTGATCCTCATGGATCTTATTACAAAAGTCCCAGAAAGTTTAAAAGTTGTCCAGCATATTTAAACCAAACATCATGCATCATCAAACACAAGATACGCCATGATTTCCCGAAGCCGAACTCAAGTACCTGTAGAACACATTAAAATCAAGTGTCAACACAAAGGAAGGTGAGTTCACTTCTTCGTTTACTAACAAATTTTATTCCAAGGAAAGCTTTCTGTTTAAGTGTTTATTTAAAAACATCCATTTAATTCTTAGAAAGTCCATTTTACTTTCTTAATAAAATCCATGGGCCTTCCATCGCAGTTTCACGAACCCGACCATATTGTTACTGCCCAAGTTTTGTATATTAAATTATTGCGTCAACTTTCAGATTCGTATGTTAGCCAAACAATACAAACTATATATTAACCATGCAGGGATAATCAATGCTAGACAATAAACAGAATCAAAATTCGTCGCTTGACTTGACACGGGGCGACCGGTCACGACAGGGTTGTCAACCGATAGATCTACCAACAATTCCTCGCGTATATTACTTAAATGATTAAACGACATCATGGGCGCAGGGTTCTTTCTCGAAGAACAATATGATGTCTGCCTCACGTAATGTCACACCCCCAAAATCCACCTGCGGAGTATCACCGCTTGGGAGCGTGACTGACCAGGATCAAGCCACCAATCATATTGAACATACATTAATTATTAATAAAAACCATCCATTCAATACAAAAGGTGATCAAACAAATCATCGTTTCAAAATGTAGCGGAAGCATAGTAAATAAACCAGTAGTAGTTAACAGTTTTAAGTGTCATAATAGTTTAACGGAAAAGTCACGATCCTTGTCCACAACGACCCGCTTCACCAGTGCAAGCTCCAAGTACCTAACGATCTGCAAGGCATGTAACAGAATGATCAACAAACTAGTTGAGCGAGTTCACAGAAAGTAAATGCGTAATAGTAAGTTCGTTTGTAACAGGTGGCTCTACTGGGCCGATTGTATGTTCTACTGGTGGTGGTGTTCCACGTTACTGGTGGTGGTGTTCCACGTTACTGTGTGGTGGTGTTCCACGTTACTGTGTGGTGGTGTTCCACGTTACTGTGTGGTGGTGTTCCACGTTACTGTGTGGTGGTGTTCCACGTTACTGTGTGGTGGTGTTCCACGTTACTGTGTGGTGGTGTTCCACGTTACTGTGTGGTGGTGTTCCACGTTGTATAACCACTAGACTACTCGTAACTATAGGTATCCTTCACAACCGAGGATAGTAAAGTAGTAGTCTAGGCATAGTGTCAATAAAGTATCTAATCAACCTTTCAATCCCATTCCCAACACCCCGGGAATCCCATGCCTTGGTAAGAGTGTGAACTCACCTTGGTTTGCTCGGTATGCTAGATTATGCACTCACAAGTAATTAGTCACGTCCTATTGTATGCACGTATAACAAATCAGTTCATGTTCGCAATGATACGCATGCAATTTAATGTTCACATAACAGTCAGTTTGCATAACGGCACAACACGTATTACTTCACGTATACAAATGTTAACGTTCATCAAGCATGGCATGCCAAATAAATCAAACATATAATTCCATCTTTCAAAGTACATTCATAACCAAGCATCTTTCGATCCACCCTTATCTTTCGACACATTAGTTATCTCAGTTATCTTTCGGACCGAAGGTTATGTTTCGAACCTATTGTCATCTTTCGATCACACACATATCTTTCGGTCAACATGTATCTTTCGGTCAACAGATATCTTTCGGTCACAACTATGTTTCGACTACAAGCATCTTTCGACAATAACTATGTTTCGAGTAGACAAGTATCTTTCGACATAAGCAGTTACGTTTTCATAATCAGTTACGCTTATTCAAAGTTTCTAAGTTTTATCCGTGATTATCAATTAACACATTTTCCAGAAATCGGTTATCCAAAATCGATCAAACAGGGACTTTCATAATAAACCTCATGAACCCTAATTTAACCAAAAGAACAAGATTGACACTTTATCCTATACGATCCGATTTCAAGAACAACGAACAATAACAAATCCGAATTGCATAATATCACAACCAATCCATAAAACCTTATCATCATACAATATCACAACGGATCCGATTTGCTAGCCGATTAATCAACAGAATCTTAACAATCATGGCAGTTCACTTTAATTATCCTTGCTAAACCATTATAACATTCATACCGTACGTATCCGATCATATAAACACATATTGCAAGACAATTAGACAATTATAACATTCATACCGTACATTTAGTGACAAATCATATACACTAGACACTAACCGGGATAGAAAGCAACAAGAGTTGATCAGCAAGTAGTCTCCGCAAATTCGTGGTTGCCGTCACACACAATGGAGCTAGGGTTTGAACAATAACAGCCAACATACATGTTTTCACGTTTTTAAATCGTATCACAGGAATGGGCCAAGCCCATCTGAAAGACTGGGCCGAAAGATGTCGAAGGATTATGTTTCGAACCTAAAGTTATCTTTCGTGATCCTTCGATCTATCTATCATGTTTCGTGGACATCCTTCGAAGGTTGGACATCCTTCGAAGGTTGGACATCCTTCGAAGGTTGTTTGTGTGATGAAATGTGTTTCATACTAACAAGTTTACACATTTTACAAGTTTCACAATGTAACAAACAAACAACTATGTACAATCAAACAAACAAAACGTATAAAATTTCATGGCAACCATATGTGCAAATAAGTGACTAGTCAATACATGATCGTGTAATACATATGAAATCGAATCTTGGAAATTCGAGTTGTCACATTATCCCCAACTTGAAAGAAATTTCGTCCCGAAATTTGGTACGCACTCACTGAGGAAGCTAGGTAAGTTACATCGTTCACTGGTTTTCCTGGGGTGTCACATCATCCCCCCGTTGATTTGGAATTTCGTCCCGAAATTCAGTAGTAGTAGCTTCAGCCTCAGAAGTGGATGCATTGGTTTCGAATAACTGGGGATACTTTTCTTTCATCTGATCTTCGCGTTCCCAGGTATACTCTGGGCCACGCTGGGAGTTCCAACGAACTCGAACAAGAGGGATTCTCTTGTGTTTGAGGACCTTAACATCCCGGTCCATGATTTCAACTGGTTCCTCGACGAACTGCAACCGCTCGTCGATAGTGAGTTCCTTAAAAGGAACTATAAGGGTCTCATCTGATAGGCATTTCTTCAGATTCGACACGTGAAATACATTGTGAACTGCACCGAGTTCAGCTGGTAGTTTTAATCTGTAGGCTACTTTACCAATCTTTTCTAAGATTTCGAATGGTCCGACGTACCGCGGATTCAGTTTGCCTCGTTTACCAAATCGAACCACACCCTTCCAGGGTGAAACTTTCAATAAAACCCGGTCCCCGACCTCAAATTCCAATGGTTTTCTACGCTTGCCCGCGTAGGCTTTCTGACGGTCGCGTGCTGCCGCCATGCGTTGTCGTATCTCTGAAATCTTTTCTGTGGCGTCCACTACAATCTCTGGACCCGTGATTTGACTATCCCCCACCTCTGCCCAACAGAGAGGTGACTGGCGTTTACGCCCGTACCATGCCTCGAATGGAGCGGCTTGAATGCTGGTGTGATAACTATTATTGTACGAGAACTCCACCAAAGGGAGGTGCTTTTCCCAGCCGTTGCCGAAATCGATAACATACGCTCGAAGCATGTCTTCTAGAGTTTGAATAGTTCGCTCAGACTGCCCATCCGTCTGAGGTTGATATACTGTGCTCATGTCTAATCGTGAGCCGAAGGATTTGTGCATCGCTTGCCAAAGCTCTGACGTGAATCGTGCATCGCGATCCGAAATAATAGAGGTGGGCACTCCGTGCCTCGAAACAACTTCTTTGAGATATACGTCTGCGAGAGTGGAGAACTTATCCGTTTCCTTTATAGGTAGGAAGTGTGCAGACTTAGTGAGTCGATCCACGATCACCCATATCGTATCGTTCCCACGCTGGGATCTAGGTAGGCCTGTAACGAAATCCATGGAAATTTCTTCCCATTTCCACTGTGGTATCTTGGGTTGTTGAAGTAAATCTGAGGGTTTCTGGTATTCAACCTTGACTCTCGCACAGGTTAAGCATTTTCCAACATAGGTGGCGATGTGGGCTTTCATACTAGGCCACCAATAAGTAGTGCTGATGTCGTGGTACATTTTATCCGACCCTGGATGTACCGAATAGCGAGACTTGTGAGCTTCATCCATTACAAGCTCGCGTAAACCGCCATAAAGTGGGACCCAAATACGCCCCGTTACATAGTAGGCGCCGTCTTCCCTTTGTTCCATGCATTGCCTTGAGCCGCGTAAGGCTTCAGCTTTGACGTTTTCGGGTTTCAGTGCTTCTAACTGAGCAGCTCGTATCTGTGCAGGAAGACTGGACTGAATAGTAAGCTGCAGCGCTCGCACGCGCTTAGGTAGAGTGTCTTTCCGGCTGAGGGCATCAGCCACAACATTGGCCTTGCCTGGATGATACTTGATGGCGCATTCGTAGTCGTTCAGTAACTCGACCCATCGTCTTTGACGCATATTCAAATCCTTCTGCTTAAGGATATGCTCGAGACTCCTGTGATCGGTGTAAATCGTGCACCTGGTACCGTACAGGTAGTGTCGCCATATCTTAAGCGCGAAAACAACAGCTCCCAGCTCTAAATCGTGCGTCGTATTATTTCGTTCATGAATCTTGAGTTGGCGCGAGGCATAAGCATTGGCCTTGTCGTGCTGCTTCAACACACATCCAAAACCCTGTATGGATGCATCAAGTATACTACAAAATCGTCCGTGCCCTCTGGCAATGGGAGAATAGGTGCGCTGCAGAGCCTATCCTTAAGGTACTGGAAAGCAGTCTCCTGGGGTTCTCCCCAGCGATAGGTGACACCCTTCTGTGTCAGTAACGTAAGCGGCTGAGCAATCTTGGAGAAGTCTTTTATGAACCGTCGATGGTATCCTGCCAAACCCAAGAATTGGCGTATTTCTGTTGGTGTATGCGGTGCTGGCCAGTTTCTGATCGAATCAACCTTGGATGGATCAACATGAATCCCATCCTTGTTCACCACATGGCCTAAGAAGTGGACTTCACGAAGCCAGAAGTCGCATTTTGAAAACTTTGCATACAGTTGCTCCTTTCGAATAAGTTCCAAGATAAGACGTAAGTGTTGCTCGTGCTCCTCCTGACTCTTGGAGTAGATCAGAATGTCGTCGATAAAGACAATAACGAACTTGTCAAGACAAGGTTTGCGCACCCTGTTCGTAAAGTCCGTAAATACGGCAGGTGTGTTCAATAATATCAAACCATTCATCACATCAAACATAAAATATAGTAGTTAAAATAATTCATAAAACCCAAGACATTTGATGTTCAAACCAAACTCTGTTCGAATAGCGGAAACATAATAATGAAAAACCCAAAAAGAAGTTATAAGTTCAATTAGCGTTCATTGCGTCTCCTCCTCCTAACATGAAAACTCGACCTCTTGCCTCGTTGCCATTGTTATTGTTGTTTCCCCCGTTGTTGTCGTTGTTCCCGTTGCCCTGGTTATTGTTGTGGTTCTGATTTTGGTTCAACTGAGGGCAATCGCGTTTGTAGTGTCCTTCTGCCCCACACTGGAAACATCCCCGGTTTCCACGCTGTGGTTGCTGCTGCTGGTTCTGTGGAGCTGGCGGTGGGAGTTGCTGGTTCTGATTTGCAGGCCGTGGACTCCTACAGTCTTTGGCCTCATGACCCATCTTGAGGCATCTTTGACAACGAACCTTATTACACTGGCCACTGTGATGTTTGTTGCAGGTGTTACACTTCGGAAGGTTTCCTCGATACCCTCCCTGTCTGTGGCTGCTAGAGGAGTGCTGACTGGGATTCTGATAACTGTCTGTCCTTCGCTGCTGGGCTTGTGACTGTACTGATGCTGACCCCTTGCTAGAATCCCCATCCCATTTTCTCTTACTTTCACTGGGAGTAGCAAGTGTAGTAGAAGCAGTAGCGGTAGCAGTAGCACTGACACGCTTAGGCAGTTTATTCTGTTCCACTGCCTGATCGGTGATGCGATGAGCGAGACGCTGGATTTCCTGGATGTTGTTGAGGTTAGCCGAGGTAACGTGGCTCTGTATTTCTGGGGCCAATCCCTTGAGATACAACTCGATTCTTTTGTAAGGAGGATCCACCATAGTTGGGCACAGAACGGCCAGCTCATTCGACCGTTTAGTAAACGCTTCAATTTCCGATCCGACCATCTTCAGATTGTAGAGCTCATCCTCCAACTTATGAATATCTTCACGCGTGCAGTACTCACGCTTGATGAGTTCCTTAAAGTCGTTCCATGGGGTGGCGTTAGCAGCTGCCAACCCTAAGATCTGCACTTGTGCGTTCCACCAAGTGAGCGCAATCCCTTCAAGTGTGCCAGTGGCGAACTTCACCCTGCGAGCCTCAGGGCATTCACACATTTCGAAAACCGACTCGAGCTTTTCAAACCAGTGGAGGAGTCCAACTGCTCCCTCCGTGCCACTGAACGAACTAGGACGACATTCCATGAAATTCTTGAAGGTGCACCCAGGCTGTTGCTGAGCGGGTTGACCTATTGTGTACGAATAGGGCAAAGTTAAGTACGAGAATTAATGTAGGATCTAAAGATCCTAGTGTCTATACTGCAGGGTATACTACCTGCTTGGGCGGCTGCAACTGCCGCAGCAACGAGAGCCTCTAGCTGGGCTTGAGTCATGGTAATTCGTGCGGCCATTGATCTTCACATCAAAGGCAATATAAGTGAGAAAGGTTCGCGAATAGTGCGATGACAGAAGAGTGTAAGCACATAAGTATTCTCATGCAATGACAAGTTGTGAGCAAGGTAATGTAAGCATACTACGAGCAAAGTTCTATGCAAATTCTAACATATAGGCAATAAACATAAACCTTATTACCTAGGAAGTTGAGTCTTGCACGTGGAGCGAAGCGTCGTTGTGGATCGTTGAGAGCCCTGTTCTGGTTATAGTCTGGTTTTAATAAAAAACGTTTTTCCATATTAAAACCAAGTTCTCTATAACCAATGGCTCTGATACCAATCTGTCACACCCCCAAAATCCACCTGCGGAGTATCACCGCTTGGGAGCGTGACTGACCAGGATCAAGCCACCAATCATATTGAACATACATTAATTATTAATAAAAACCATCCATTCAATACAAAAGGTGATCAAACAAATCATCGTTTCAAAATGTAGCGGAAGCATAGTAAATAAACCAGTAGTAGTTAACAGTTTTAAGTGTCATAATAGTTTAACGGAAAAGTCACGATCCTTGTCCACAACGACCCGCTTCACCAGTGCAAGCTCCAAGTACCTAACGATCTGCAAGGCATGTAACAGAATGATCAACAAACTAGTTGAGCGAGTTCACAGAAAGTAAATGCGTAATAGTAAGTTCGTTTGTAACAGGTGGCTCTACTGGGCCGATTGTATGTTCTACTGGTGGTGGTGTTCCACGTTACTGGTGGTGGTGTTCCACGTTACTGTGTGGTGGTGTTCCACGTTACTGTGTGGTGGTGTTCCACGTTACTGTGTGGTGGTGTTCCACGTTACTGTGTGGTGGTGTTCCACGTTACTGTGTGGTGGTGTTCCACGTTACTGTGTGGTGGTGTTCCACGTTGTATAACCACTAGACTACTCGTAACTATAGGTATCCTTCACAACCGAGGATAGTAAAGTAGTAGTCTAGGCATAGTGTCAATAAAGTATCTAATCAACCTTTCAATCCCATTCCCAACACCCCGGGAATCCCATGCCTTGGTAAGAGTGTGAACTCATCTTGGTTTGCTCGGTATGCTAGATTATGCACTCACAAGTAATTAGTCACGTCCTATTGTATGCACGTATAACAAATCAGTTCATGTTCGCAATGATACGCATGCAATTTAATGTTCACATAACAGTCAGTTTGCATAACGGCACAACACGTATTACTTCACGTATACAAATGTTAACGTTCATCAAGCATGGCATGCCAAATAAATCAAACATATAATTCCATCTTTCAAAGTACATTCATAACCAAGCATCTTTCGATCCACCCTTATCTTTCGACACATTAGTTATCTCAGTTATCTTTCGGACCGAAGGTTATGTTTCGAACCTATTGTCATCTTTCGATCACACACATATCTTTCGGTCAACATGTATCTTTCGGTCAACAGATATCTTTCGGTCACAACTATGTTTCGACTACAAGCATCTTTCGACAATAACTATGTTTCGAGTAGACAAGTATCTTTCGACATAAGGAGTTACGTTTTCATAATCAGTTACGCTTATTCAAAGTTTCTAAGTTTTATCCGTGATTATCAATTAACACATTTTCCAGAAATCGGTTATCCAAAATCGATCAAACAGGGACTTTCATAATAAACCTCATGAACCCTAATTTAACCAAAAGAACAAGATTGACACTTTATCCTATACGATCCGATTTCAAGAACAACGAACAATAACAAATCCGAATTGCATAATATCACAACCAATCCATAAAACCTTATCATCATACAATATCACAACGGATCCGATTTGCTAGCCGATTAATCAACAGAATCTTAACAATCATGGCAGTTCACTTTAATTATCCTTGCTAAACCATTATAACATTCATACCGTACGTATCCGATCATATAAACACATATTGCAAGACAATTAGACAATTATAACATTCATACCGTACATTTAGTGACAAATCATATACACTAGACACTAACCGGGATAGAAAGCAACAAGAGTTGATCAGCAAGTAGTCTCCGCAAATTCGTGGTTGCCGTCACACACAATGGAGCTAGGGTTTGAACAATAACAGCCAACATACATGTTTTCACGTTTTTAAATCGTATCACAGGAATGGGCCAAGCCCATCTGAAAGACTGGGCCGAAAGATGTCGAAGGATTATGTTTCGAACCTAAAGTTATCTTTCGTGATCCTTCGATCTATCTATCATGTTTCGTGGACATCCTTCGAAGGTTGGACATCCTTCGAAGGTTGGACATCCTTCGAAGGTTGTTTGTGTGATGAAATGTGTTTCATACTAACAAGTTTACACATTTTACAAGTTTCACAATGTAACAAACAAACAACTATGTACAATCAAACAAACAAAACGTATAAAATTTCATGGCAACCATATGTGCAAATAAGTGACTAGTCAATACATGATCGTGTAATACATATGAAATCGAATCTTGGAAATTCGAGTTGTCACACGTAAAATATATATATCCTCCTAATATGACAATTTAATACACGACGATTTACGAATTCCCCTGTCACTCAAATGTTGAGACCCAGTCCGGAATTCATCCCCAATCCGTACGGTCTTGTTTCACTTAAGAAATACCGCACATACAATATTCATTCATCAAAAACGTTTTACTTCGAAACGTATAACTTATCAAATTCATATATTTTAAGCGAAAATATATATTTTATATTAAAAGGTATGTTTTATTTCGAAAACATTATTAAACCCTTTTAACGACGTGTTCCACCCCCAAAATATATACAAAACAGTAAAAAGAGGGGTTTAGTGACACTCACCTTTGGGTGCGTATTTTAATATCGCAATCCCAGAGATTGATTTTTATATATGTCCTAAATTTCCCATTATCAAATTAACACTTAACATATTATCACATTTACATGTTTAAATCACTTAACACATTTTATCACATAAGGTTCACTCAAAATTTACCCATACTAGTGTTCATCGAAAAATGCGTATTTTAGCGATTCGGTAACGTTTTCGGGCGTCGAAAGTCACGTATGACCAAATAAACACCAAGTAAACTTAAAATTATTTAAAATACTTGTTTTTAAACTAAAAATATCAGTTTATTTACTGATCTAAGTTAGTTTTATAAAAATCACCTGAAAAGCCGATTTTTTACTGTTTTAACGCATAGTTTTGCGTTAAACGTTACCATAACCATCCCAACTCGAAACGACTTGATATTTTAACACAATACATGTTATTTACTGATGAAAATAGTAGTTATAATCAAATTAGTGCAGTTTTTATTTAAGTCATATAACTCATGCGATTTCACGTATTTTACAACTTTTAATGCACCAAGTACAACATGCAAAGCTAGCAAACATTATGACAAATTTATATGTCACTAAATACTTCAAATATTTACATTTCTAATGTTTAAAATCTGATTAAAGTTCATTTTTATCAAATCATAATTAAATCATCTTTTTATGACCATCAATCATCATGCATGTCTTAAATGCATCTAAGAACACATTAACTCCATGTTCTTACAAATCATAACATATATCATCCATAATCATCTAATCACACATACATAAATGCAAGTATTCTTACATTTATGTATATATGACAAAAATTACATGCATGCATACACATATACATACATATACACGACACATATACACACATATAAACTTTCAAAAGTTTACTTTTAACAAGTCCCTTTTAATCATAAAACTCCTTTTAGAACATTCTTTATGACAACTTTTGATTCTTGCATGTAATTAATCATTCAAGACTTATGTTTTTCAACAACCATTCAATAAAAATCAAAACACAATTATATATACACAGATATACCTCGGTTATACATATACATACACACTCATCCATTTTATTTCATTTCAAATAAAACCCATTTGTTTTATGTTTCAAATTTGTGATTAAACTCAAGATCAAGAGAAACTTCAATCACTATCAAGAACATCAAGAATCAAAACAAAGTTTATAAAATAAGTTTTTATACCTTCAAGATTTTAGATGGGTTTTTGAGAATAGATGATGAGATGGAGGTTGTTCTTGCTTGAAATCACTTCCAAACACCCTTTTTAGCTTGAAATCACCTTGAAAGACCCTTGAATCTTCATGGAATGAATTAAAATTTTTGAAAGTGTGAGTGTATAGGGGGTTTCGGCTGAGATTTTTAGGGAGACAGAGAGATTGAGTGTTGCTTTGATTATGATCTTGGAAGGTGTAAGATATTGGAAAAGTTTACAAGCTTAATCATCATTCCATATTTCCATGTCCAACAAGTGGCAACATCAAGAGAGAGGTGGCCTCAAAGGCCACCACCTTGTCCTCTCTCTCTCCTAATACAAACATAACTCTATATATATATATATATATATATATATATATATATATATGTATAAACATATGTAGATTTAATGAATAAAATAGGTATTTTACTGAATACCGGGTATTTTATTTAGCGTTTTAAACCCGTTTTAGTGCATTTTAAATTATTTTTAATGCTCTATAAAAATAAACCTGCCAAAATATTACGGGACAATATTTTGTTTGCCCGGACTGGCTATGTTGTGCTGCGCGGTACGCGCTTAAAATCGTAAAAATAGGAATTTAGGCGTTTTTATTTATTTTTGTTTTTCTATAAGAATAAACTTATCAAATTATTTCTATAATGATTATCAGTTGCCTTGGCGGGCTATGTTGACAGTATTTTGTCGGCATATGCGCTATATCGCGCGGTACGCGCTTAAACTCTGAAAATAGAGTCTCTTAGTGTTTTAACTTATTTTTCCTCACGAATATGATTAAAATATTTATTCTAATCGTAACAGACTATTTTTAGGATTCTAACACTGATCGGGTGGTCACGACGTTCTTTTCGCATTTTAACCGTTACACGATAAGCGTTTATCTAACCGTTGCCAACATAATTTTTATCAACGTTTAATTTTACCAACACATTAAATTTCACAAATAAACATCATAACGAGTAAAATATAGCCCTGTTACCTATTCACAACACGAATTACAATTGTACGGTACGGCCCGAAAAGCCGGGTGTCACAGTCTCCCTCTGTTTAGGAAATTTCCTCCCCGAAATTTTTACTCAATAGGTTTTGTTTTCGCACTAAATAAGAATAACAAAAACGAATCTATAAGCATACTCTCATCATCCTTTCAAATTCCGTTGTTAACTTCAAAGTTACTTATAATTCTATTTGGTTCGTGTATAGACAAACATGTCGTCGATGACTGTTATCACGAACTTACTTGATTAGGGTTTCCATATCCTATTCATGAGATTTATGAATTTAAATGGCACATTAATTAAATAAAAGGGCATGACTAATATCTCGTAATGGCCATATCACATTTGAAAAGCAGTCCTCGAAATCTCTTCGTAGCAACCTTCAACTGATAATATCCTAGTCGTAGATCGATTCCTCGTATAGCGGCTGACTCCTGGTAGCCTGATTGAACAAATTGTCAAACCCTCGGTATTAAGGTACCGATTCTTGATAGTCAACTTGCTCGGCTTCCTGAAGTCCTCACATATCCTGAAGAATTCATTCTTCTTTATCCCATTCAAGCAGATGCATCTTAAGGAGAAAAGATCAATCAAATGAAACCCTTGTCCAAAAGCTCTTAAAACTATCTCGTCATTTCTATCATTTCAGGCGGTGCTTAATCTATAAGAAGATTGTGCAATCAGGCGTAGCACCGTGAGTCAGATCGATTCGAAATTCGATCCATCTCACAGGGAAGATCCAGGTAAGTCTTTTTAGGAAGACTTCCGGATAGTTGTGATTGATAGAAATCTCTCCGACGTTCCTACATTCGGTTTCCACATCCATCGTACTCACTGAAAACGCAGGATAGTCCTTTCACAACAACTCAGCATCCTCACCACACTGACCATTCTCGACTATTAACACTCGATACTCGACTCAATCGATTCCCGCGAACAGCTTCCGCCTTTCCATTTCATCCTCAAAAAGTGAATTCATTCTTGCATCTTCATCAAAGCTTCTCAGCTTCACTGATAGTAATCCAATCTCTAGAACTACAATCGCCTAACTAAATACTATAACCACGAACGACCTCGCTAGTTTCTATCAATTTACCAACTATTAGTTCTATCGGACACTTTATACTTAGCTTACTTGTAGGTGAACACAACAATGGTTCATAGTTTTTCGAACAAAACTCAAGTCACCTTTAGTATTATAAGTATGAACATAGATTGGCTTTTGATTCAAAACATACCGGTAATGGTAGCAGGACTCTCACTTGCCTTTCCGATACTTGTCCCAACAGAATTGCTCTTAACATTTTGTCCCTTCGATTTCGGGCATTCCCTTTTGTAGTGTCCTTGTCCACCACATGTAAAGCATCCTTCAAGCGCAGCTCCATCCAATGTACTCTTAGCGTAACACTGGGAAGTCACATGTCCGGTTCGGCTACATCTGGCGCACTTCTCTTGTCCATCGCCGTCCTTACCCTTTCCTGACTCTAACTTCGGGAGTCTTTTTGGAGCTCTCGGGTTTGCGTTTCTTCGAATTTCCAATTCCAGGTTCAGATTGCTGAAACACTCGGATAACCGACTCATTCTGACAGCCTGATATCACATATATCGAGGTTACATCATTGCATAGGACACCAGTAAATGATCTTGGGCTACAACCCTGGATTGTTTTGTGTACGCTCCGGTGCACTGTTCATCTGTTCATACGGTTAATAGAAATCAAGAATACATTCCAATGAGATCATAACAGATGAACAACCAAAACTTTCCGATCATTATTTTACCTGAAGGGTTTCCAATCTGTGTCCCACCAAGATCCTGCCTGAGAGTACCACATTCACATTTCTGGCCATCATTTTGGTTAGCATCACGCTATTCCAAGGCAGTATTAACGTGTTGGGTTATGATTCATGCCAACTCCTCCGGAGTGGCAGGTAGTCCAGTATCCAGTTTTGCTTTTGGCGACATTTTCGTCGTTTCTATTATTTACAACAATAATAATCACATGAGATGATAACCAAAATAAAAATAATTCAATAATTAAATATTAGTGGGCCACACATTGCATATGTATAATATCCACATATTAATGAGAACAATTTTTAAACAAAAAGTTAATCATCCGATATTATCATAGAAATTAACAAACTTGTTTTTCAGTACACGACATCTATCATTGGCATGTCTACATCGATACCCGTAACAAGTTTCCATAGAATTTCTACCTAATATCACAAAATATCATCAGCAAGCAAGCCCCCAGAAGAAAAATGTTGGTCCCTCGGATGGGATCTTCCTGTTCGTAAATGTAGTTGAATCGTAAAGTAATCAATGCGCGGAATTCATGTAATCACATGGCAGATATACAGAGACAATATTCTAGTTTGAATCACCGTCTGATATTCTATTGAATGATGTGAAAATGTATAGGAGCCAGAAAGAAATCAGACATACAAAGGTAGGTCGCAAGTGAAAGTGTCAAAAGGTCCTAAATAAACTAACCTACCGGCTATTTATAGGCAAGGACAGAATAAGAGCGTGCTGCAGAACAAAGCTCGCGGAGTTGTAACTGGTTAATTTTAATTGGATGCGTTCATGTTCGATTTTTGCTTCTTGGAATTGAAGCTTCAGATTAGCAATTTCATCCAATTGTTTGTTTATTAACTCCTCTTTCACCCTTCACACACCCGACAGTTGAACATTTTCTTTTGTTGTTTTCCCATTTCGATCATCCGAATCTTTAACCGTTCGCTTAAGCTTCTCAAAATTTTTAGCGATGTGACGATTTTCAAGAATGAGTTTTTCATTTTCTTTCTTAGTTCTTTCTATGTCACTTTTATCACTTTCAATTTTTTCAGTTAACTCTTTTGCACGATCGTTTGAAGCTTTTAGCAATTTATCCCGGTTTAAGATTTGGTTTTCAACCTCTCTGACTCTTTTAGTCAGATCTTCAACCTTTTTGTTGTTGAGATAAGCGATAGTACTACAATCTTTGCAATTTTTCATGCAATTCTTGCAGTCACTTTCGCTTTTGTCTTTCTTACCTGACACTACATTCATGTTTATCTGACTGACCTTGGCGTTTGACTAAGTTCCAGAACTAGAATCTACCTCCAGTTCTTTTGCAGTTAGAACTTTGTCTGCCATCTTCATCAGATTTTCGGCTGTGAGCTCCTGTGATGTATCTATCACCCCATCATCGATCTTCTTTTCTGCCGACTTCACCTTATCTTCTTTCTCTTCCACTTTCTTTTCACCTTCACCCCACCATTCTCTTTGTCTAGCTTCTTCTTCTTCTTCAGCATATTGCTGAATGATTGCATCAACACTGAGTGACCTTGGATCGATTGCGATATTACCTTGAGGATCAAGATAACATTCTCTGTCTGGATCCCACCTTTTAGCCCTTTTTGCTTCTTTGTAAATGGTATAGATTCTGCTTACTTTTGTTTGGGCTTTCATTCTTCTATTCACAAACTTTTCTTCTTCTGTTCTTGTATCATTGAACGGAACAATCTTTCCTGCTGCGAATGCGTAACCAACTGCATCTTCTTCAGGCAATATCTCACTCCAGTCATATCCCTGATCATCATGAATGACTGCTAGAGCTCTTGACTTTTCCTTATCTTTTTCTTCGATCTGCTTCAGCCTTGGAGGTTCCGATTTGTTCTGATGATAAATGGCTTTCTTATAATAATCTTCTCGGAACGGATTAGCCGATTCATCAGCATACTCGTTTCTGCATTCTCGTTTAAAGTGACCCCTTTTTGTTTGCATTTGAAGCATGTCACTTTAGACTTATCGAAACCCAATTTGGTAGATGGACCACCAATTGTTTTCCTGCCAGTTATTTCCATGAAGCGTTGTGCTCGACGAACAGCACTAGCCATAGCCCAACGAATATCAATTAGCTCCATTTCTTCAGGATCTATTTGATCATAGTCTTCCTTCGTCAGGTTGGTGTTACCTATCTTCCCAGCAACTAAACCCTCATATGACTCCAATACAGATGCTAAGAAAATCATCTGTTGTTTCGCCGACTCCTCACTAAAATTCTGACCATTTTTCAAGTCAACTGCAATGTTAAATTGAAAGACATTCTTTGGTGCAGTTTGCTGTTGGTTTGATGTGCTTGAAGATGGTCCTTGACTGGTAGTGTTGGAAGACATTCCTCCATGAAAACCACTGGGTGAGGTTTCTTGAGTCATTGGTTGTGAACTTTCTGCAGTGAAGGCTGTTTTTAGAGATCTTGTCTTTTGCATCAAGTTCATTGGAAAATAAAGTTCCACATTTTGATGATATAACGAGTGATTGGCTTTATGTGTTTTCTTTATTTCGAGCTCATGACTCGCAAGTTTCTCTATCAGCAAATCAACTGTCAGAACACTTGGCTGGATTGTATTCTTGATCATCATTGCGAAGTATTGCCAATCCATTTCGTCTGGCAAAGAATCAAATAACTTGTCTACAAGCTCCTCTTGAGTAAAAACAATTCCATGCCTGGCCAACTCTAGCTTTAGATGCCCGAAACGTTCAATCATTTTTGGAACAGACTCATTTTTAAGACAACCAAACAGATCAAATTCCTTTTTTAGTAGTTTCTTTTTGTTTTTAATGATTTCTGCAGTACCGACACATTTCTTTTGTAATTTATCCCAGAGATCCTTTGCGTTTGAATAATCAATCAGTGAGATAATATCTTCTCTCACTAATTGGTTAATCAAAGCTAGACATTTTTGTTCAGCCACAAAATATTCAATTTCTTCACTTTCTGACATGTTCTCGAAATCTTCTCTACCATTGTTAAAACCATTTTTAAGCTTTTGCAACTGGGGTAAGCGAAGGCTTTCAACCATTCCTCGAATCGTTTTGCCCACCGGTTATAATCTTCAATTGCTAACAGCTTTGGTGGCTTATTGTAAGTTCCATAAGCGCTCTCCACCCTAAGTGCTTCCGACAATGTCTTTCTCATACTTGGAGTATTCTCATTTGTTCGGTTTGTTGAATCATCTCCACTGTTACCAGCAAACACATACATTTCACTGAATGGGTTCATGAATTCTTCCATTGTTAAGTACCTGAGATGTTTATCAAACACTTAGAAAAATTTGAATTTCAAAGATATAAACACAAGGACACTTGGATCGAATGGCTCGTTCGATCGACCAGCACACCCACAATCGGCTGGTTCGTTCGATCAAGTGACTCGTTCGATCGGCTGACAAACACAACTATGTAATCAGTACCAATTACTGTCCGATCGAGTGGCGTATTCGATCGGCTAGCAATATGATGTCAGCAACAATATCAAATGTCAACAATGTTGTGCATTCGAATTGCTCGTTCGATCGGCTAACACTGATGATGTCAGCAACACTTGAAAATATCTGAACGGTTATGCAATTGGAATGATGACGTTAGCAAGTACAAGAATCGGCTAGGTCATTCGACCGGCTGACATCAGCAAACATGAACAGTTTTCCATGGATTATGATCAATTTGAACAAGTTTTAGATTGAATTTGATTGTGAAACTTTGTAGGATTGTAATTCTAATGATTGTGATTCGATTGATAGCAAATTTGTCAATTTTTAACCGTAAAATCTCACTGAATTTTAAGTTTTTCTGGTTTTATGATGTAAAAGTGAAAAGTAAAGCTAGATCTAAGAAGAATATAGAAGAATCGGTCAAATTTCCGGCAAAATTTGAGTCAGAATGATGGAAATAACAAATTTCCGGTGAAATTTGTTTCTGACACAGCAAACACGACTTGAATTCCGGTGAATTCATCTCTAAATCAACAAGAACGGCTTGAATTCCGGTGAATTCGTCTCTGTAGGTCTCGATTCAGCTTCCTTAAGCTCTGATACCACTTGTTGGTCCCTCGGATGGGATCTTCCTGTTCGTAAACGTAGTGAAATCGTAAAGTGATCAATGCGCGGAATTCATGTAATCACATGGCAGATATACAGAGACAATATTCTACTTTGAATCACCGTCTGATATTCTATTGAATGATGTGAAAATGTATAGGAGCCAGAAAGAAATCAGACATACAAAGGTAGGTCGCAGGTGAAAGTGTCAAAAAGTCCTAAATAAACTAATCTACCGGCTATTTATAGGCAAGGACAGAATAAGAGAGTGCTGGCCGATCGGCTGGGCTAGCCGATCGGCTGACAATGCTAACCAATCGAGTAGCCTGCTCGATCGGCCGGGCTGTCCGATCGGCTGGGCTAGCCGATCGGCTGGCATCAACAACACTTAACAAAAACTTCACCGATTCTGTCCTGCTTTACATACACACATACAAAACATACACACAACTATACAAAATATGACTACATGTTGACGGAAGATACAGACGTTATTGCACTAACAAAAAACATCTAAAGAGTATCCAGACATGACTACCAAAAACAAACAAAAACAATATCTAACGCTTCATCCCTATGAAATCTAGCATCCTCCTAAACAACTCCTCCAAATCCACTATCCTCCAATGCATCTGATTCATCGCGCTGTCATCTAATTCCTTCAACTCATCGTACCAATCCATCTGTCCCTCGAGGTCCTTCAGTTTACCCTTAGTCATTTCCAGTTCTTCACGCATGGTAGCAAACTGTCGGTCACAATGGCAACATCGATCCACCCAAACTCCTTTCTGCTTCTTAGAAGTAGATACAGTCCCAACTTGTGACGTAGAAGCAACCTCTCCAGCAGGCCTAACTCTCTTTCCGTGACGATAATACACTAATAGAGGCGTAGAAGATGCGCGTGACTCAATGACAGGTAAAGGTGACTCTGACAAAACCGGTGGAGGGACCTCGGCAACAGGCTCGATCACAGTAGAAGGTGGATCAACAGACGGCTCTAATGGTTGAGCTGTAACAATAGTGGCATCCACTGCTGGTGCAATACTAAAAGGTCCTCCAAGTACAGGGACATCTCTGGTCACGTCACCAATAACTGGTACTGTACCAGATGATTGTCTCGTCTTGTGAATCGAGAGAGGAGCGTCATCGTTGTCATCAATCCACCCGTTGCTTGTGAAAGAATATTGGGGGTCTACCTGGCTAGCGAAAGCAACATCGACACGGAATGATGAAGGAAACTCAGCCATACCAACCATCTGTGGAGTCGTGATAGGTGTCTCTGGTAAAATGGATGTGGGTGAAGTCTCGAAATCTAGCTCGCTACTTGAGTCGTTGATCTCGATGACCTCGTGCTCGTGCGACATCTGTGACATATATGTAACCGTACAAGTAAGTGTGTGATCAACATGAATAGTAACACATAAGGCCCAAAATAAACAGAAATCACGTATGCACATAAACACTTAAGGGTTTTCATACATGATACAAATTTTTCTATGTTTATTTAAAAATCTTGGCTTCGAGAATTTTGGACTTATATTTCAAAATTCTCCGGTTGGAGTCTAGTGTTTTCCTCCGAAAACATCTAGTTCGCTAACAACCAATGGCTCTGATACCAACTTCTGTCACACCCCAAAAACGTCGCAGCGGAATATTAAACGTAGTGGAGACAGAATTTGGTGCCCATTTATATCTTGTCGAGCGATGCAATTTATTGTTGGAAATATTGGTTTATTTTAAACATAAGTTATTAAACATTTCGTTTTAAAACACGACACGACTACATAGTTAAGATGTCTTTGATCCTCGTGGATCTTATTACAAAAGTCCCAGGAAGTTTAAAAGTTGTCCAACATATTTAAACAAAACATCATGCATCATCAAACACAAGATACACCATGATTTCCCGAAGCCGAACTCAAGTACCTGTAGAACAAGTTAAAATCAAGTGTCAACACAAAGGAAGGTGAGTTCACTTATTCGTTTACTAACAAATTTTATTCCAAGGAAAGCTTTCTGTTTAGGTGTTTATTTTAAAACATCCATTTAATTCTTAGAAAGTCCATTTTACTTTCTTAATAAAATCCATGGGCCCTCTGTCGCAGTTTCACGAACCCGACCATATTGTTACTTCCCAAGTTTTGTATATTAAATTATTGCGTCAACTTTCAGACTCGTATGTTAGCCAGACGATACGAAATATATATTAACCATGCAGGGATAATCAATGCTAGGCAATAAACAGAATCAAAATTCGTCGCTTGACTTGACACGGGGTGACCGGTCACGACGGGATTGTCAACCCGATAGATCTACCAACAATTCCTCGCGTACATTACTTATATGATCAAACAACATCATGGGCGCTGGGTTCTTTCTCGAAGATCAATATGATGTCTGCCTCACGTACAATATATATATCCTACTAATATGACAATTTAATACATGACGATTTACGAATTCCCCATATCACTCAAATGTTGAGACCTAGTCCGGAATTCATCCCCAATCTGTACGGTCTTGTTTCACTTAAGAAATACCGCATATACAATATTCATTCATCAAAAACGTTTTACTTCGAAACGTATAACTTATCAAACATATATTTTCAGCGAAAATACATATCTTATATTAAAAGGTTTATTTTAATTTGAAAACATTATTAAACCCTTTTAACGACGTGTTCCACCCCCAAAATATATACAAACAGTAAAAAGAGGGGTTTAGTGACACTTACCTTTGGGTGCGTATTTTAATATCGCAATCCCAGAGATTGATTTTTATATACGTCCTAATATAGGAACAATTCTTAATCAATATATATTTAACACAAAAATCCTAATTTTCTCCGTTTCTTAGAATTATCACATAACTTTGAGATTTTCTCGAAAAGTTGTCATTTTTTATTATGTTGGCACTTTGATAAATATATATATATGAGTCCATATACATAGATATATATATAGATATATATATATATATATATATACATCTAGGGTAGGGCTATATAACCCTATATATATAAAAAAACCCTAGAAAACCCAACCTCCCGACATTTTTTTTTGAAAAAAATAACACATGTAATATACATGTTTTTAAGAGTTTTGGGCCAAAAAAATCAAAAAGCTCCGAAGGGATGATTTAAAAAAAAAAATTCAGCAATTTCTGTCTTTTGTGCCTAACACATGTTAGGCAACCGGACATTGCTGAAATTTGTTTATTTTTTTTAAAAAATCCCTTCGGCGCTTTTTTGTTTTTTTTTGGCCCAAAACACTTTAAAACATGTATATTACATGTGTTATTTTTTTCAAAAAAAAATGTCGGAAGGTTGGTTAAAAATGGGGGGAGATTTGAGTTTCCAGAGTTTTCTAAAAATTTAAGGGTTTTTTGTCTAGCATTACCCTATACATATATATACACACACACACACACACATATATATATATATATATATATATATATATATATATATATATATATACATTATGATTTTTGCGATTTGAACGATTTTATTGGTGACTGTTATTGTGCGAATCCGTTAACTCTCCCGTTTATACGCAATATATTTACGATTCGCGCGTCGTAAGATATATACATATATGTTCATAGAATTTAACACCGAACACGCAAAATATTACTAAATTATCTATTTTGTCATTTTTAAAACAAATATACATAAAACATCTCATATGTACCAGATTTCATGCTCGACAAACAAGTTACATATTTAACGCAATTTTACCGTTTCTACCTCACAAAACGTACATGCATACATGCATAGTCTAAATTTCCCATTATCAAATTAACACTTAACATATTATCACATTTACATGTTTAAATCACTTAACACATTTTATCACATAAGGTTCACTCAAAATTTACCCATACTAGTGTTCATCGAAAAATGCGTATTTTAGCGATTCGGTAACGTTTTCGGGCGTCGCAAGTCACGTATGACCAAATAAAGACCAAGTAAACTTAAAATTATTTAAAATACTTGTTTTAAACTAAAAACATCAGTTGATTTACTGATCTAAATTAGTTTTATAAAAATCACCTGAAAAGCCGATTTTTGACTGTTTTAACGCATAGTTTTGCGTTAAACGTTACCATAACCATCCCAACTCAAAATGACTTCATATTTAACATAATACATATTATTTACTGATTAAAATAGTAGTTATAATCAGATTAGTGTAGTTTTTATTTAAGTCACATAACTAATGCGATTTCACGTATTTTACAACTTTTAATGCACCAAGTACAACATGCGAAGCTAGAAAACATTATGACAAAGTTACATGTCGCTAAATACTTCAAATATTTTCATTTACAAAGTTTAAAATCTGATTAAAGTTCATTTTTATCAAATCATAATTAAATCATCTTTTTATGACCATTAATCATCATGCATGTCTTAAATGCATCTAAGAACACATTAACTCCATGTTCTTACAAATCATAACATATATCATCCATAATCATCTAATCACACATACATAAATGCAAGTATTCTTACATTTATGTATATATGACAAAAATTACATGCATGCATACACATATACACACATATACACGACACATATACACACACATAAACTTCCAAAAGTTTACTTTTAACAAGTCGCTTTTAATCATAAAACTCCTTTTAGAACATTCTTTATGACAACTTTTGATTCTTGCATGTAATCAATCATTCAAGACTTATGTTTTTCAAGAAGCATTCAATAAAAATCAAAACACAATTATATACACACAAACATATACCTTCGGCCGTACATATACATACATACTCATCCATTTTATTTCATTTCAAATAAAACCCATTTGTTTTATGTTTCAAGTTTGTGATTAAACTCAAGATCAAGAGAAACTTCCATCACTATCAAGAACATCAAGAATCAAAACAAAGTTTATAAAATAAGTTTTTATACCATCAAGATTTTAGATGGGTTTTTGAGAATAGATGATGAGATGGTGGTTGTTCTTGCTTGAAATCACTTCCAAACACCCTTTTTAGCTTGAAATCACCTTGAAAGACCCTTGAATCTTCATGGAATGAATTGAAATTTTTGAAAGTGTTAGTGTATAGGGGGGTTTCGGCCGAGATTTTTAGAGAGAAGGAGAGTTTGAGTGTTGCTTTGATTATGATCTTGGAAGGTGTAAGATATTGGAAAAGTTTACAAGCTTAATCATCATTCCATATTTCCATGTCCAACAAGTGGCAACATCAAGAGAGAGGTGGCCTCCAAGGCCGCCACCTTGTCCTCTCTCTCTCCTAATACACACATAATTATATATATATATATATATATACATACATACATATGTAGATTTAATGAATAAAACATGTAGTTTCCTGAATACCGGGTATTTTATTTAGCGTTTTAAACCCGTTTTAGTGCGTTTTAAATTATTTTTAATGCTCTATAAAAATAAACCTGACAAAATATTACGGGACAATATTTTGTTTGCCCCGACTGGCTTTGTTGTCGGTATTTGGCAGTGTGCGCGCTGTGTTGCGCGGTACATGCTTAAAATCGCAAAAATAGGAATTTAGGAGTTTTTATTTATTTTTGTTATTCTATAAGAATAAACTTATCAAATTATTGCTATAATGATTATCAGTTGTCTTGACGGGTTATGTTGACAATATTTTGTCAGTATATGCGCTATATCGCGCGGTACGCGCTTAAACTCGGAAAATAGAGTTTCTTAGCGTTTTAATTTATTTTGACTCACGAATATGATTGAAATATTTATTTTAATCGTAACAGACTATTTTTAGGATTTTAACACTAATCGGGGGGTTACCGACATTCGTTTCGCATTTTAACCGTTACGCGATAAGCGTTTATCTTACCGTTGCCAACATAATTTTTATCAAGGTTTAATTTTACCAATACATTAAATTTCACATATAAACATCATAACCAGTAAAATATAGCCATGTTACCTATTCACAACACGTATTACAATTGTACGGTACGGCCCGAAAAGCCGGGTGTCACAAATAATCCTTCTCCTTTTGAGTTTAGGTGAGGTTGGTGGTGTATTGATAGGTTGAGTAGTGGTGATTTGAGTGGTGGATGGTTGACTAACAGTTGATGAAAAAACTGGTGTTTCAACCTCTATTGTCATTACAACAGATGTTATAACATCTGATGTCTTCTTCTTTTTGGCAAGAGGTGTTGGTGGTAAAGATGATGTTTTTGGTGGTGGTGGTAAGGCAGTGGATGTAGTGTGTGTTGAAGTAGTGGTGGCAGTTGTTTGGGTAACAACTGCTGAAACCACTGAAGTACCAACAGTTGTTGATACAACAGGTGTTACAATAGCTGTTTGTGTGGAAGATTAATGTGTGGAGCTTTTGGTAGGTTTGGGAGTTTGTTTTGTGGGTTTGGATGGTGTTTGTTTGGATTGCCTCACTTTTCTAGTGGGCTGTGTCACACCCCCAAAATCCACATGCGGAGTACCACCGCTTGGAGGCGTGACATGACCAGGATCAAGCCACCAATCATATTGAACATGTAAGTAAGTAGTAATAGTTATCCTTCAATACGAAAGGTGTTTATCAAAACCAACATAATCAAGTGTAGCGGAAGCATAAATGTAAAAACCCAATCCATAAGTATTAAGTGTGTAATGTTATAATGTTTAACAAGCATTCATGATCCATGCCCACAACGACCTGCTCCTCCCTGTGCAAGCTCCATAAGTACCTAAGGTCCTGCAAGGCATGCAGCAGAGAGTCAACAACTAGTTGAGCGAGTTCACAGTTAACAGTTCAGTAATAGTATAGTGTGAGTAGCATTAAGTTCGTTCGTTATGTCATGTATCGTATCAGTTTCCATCGCGGCCTCCCAGGCAGGTATGCGAAGATTAGGGGATGTTCTTCCCAAGTATTCTAGACTAGGTTTATTCGTATCGCGCCCCCCCTGGCAGGTGTGCGAAGATTAGTAAATTTTGTTCGGGCCTTCCTAAGGCAGGTATGCGAAGTCAGTCATAATATAGCGGCCAACCCTTGGCAGGTGTGCGAAGATCAGTTCAATAAGTGTTACTAGTCTAGTCGTATCTTGTCGTTAGGTTCTATCATCCGAGTATATACAATAAGTCATCTAATCCCATTCCCACCCGGGAACCCCATGCCTTGGCTGTGTGAACTCACCTTGGTTTGCTCGGCAGATACACAGAAAGTTCGAGTAAGCTATATGGTGATCAACCACGTCCTAGCATGGTTATCATACAAGTCAGGTTCGTATTCGAATATAGCACATAGGTTCTATACGTATTGTGGCAAATATAATAATGGCATACACAAGTACTCATAGCAGTCCAATACCAATCATGTAACCAGTCCAAGTATCCGGCCCAAACAGTTGGGCTCGTAACAGTGCAAGGTCCAAACAGTGTGCATGTGTAGCTGGTCTCGAGTCGAGACTAGAGATCTCGAGTCGCAACAAAGGAGGTCTCGAGTTGTCATGGTCTGGTCGAGACTTCACGGTCTCGAGTCGCAATCGGACTCCCAAACGCTGGTCTCGAGTTGTGCTGTTTGTGTGCGAGTGTTGTGGTCTCGAGTCGAGACTGAGGGTTCTCGACTCGCAACCTCGGTCGAGACAAAGTGTAACAGATTTCCTTATTAATCATCAACAATTATTCCGTGATATCAGCAAACAGATTAGGCAGTTTCGTAAACAGATCAAATCAACAATTAATCCATATTCAAGCATGTTCATAATCATCATCAAGAACAATGAAATCAGCAATTATATCAATGATCATGCACATGAAAACAACATCCACACTAATTCATAAATCAAAGCATGGCAATGGTTATCAATCATGTAACATACGGCCGATTACCATCATTTGGTTCTATAATATAATCAATCCGGTTTCCAAAACATGCATCCTATACAATTCATAATCGATATTTACATAAGCCGAATAACACGAACTCAATCTATCATGTAACAATAACCCTAGATCATCATGCAAGAAACATCATCACTCATGGAATCATATAACAACAAACACTTAAAACACTAACCGGCTTAGGATGAAACCCGTGAGGTCTCGAGTCCAGGTGGGGTTGCCGCCGGCTTCAAGAGGAAACGAGAGAGAAGAGAAAGCAAGTAGGGTTTTGTGAGTGTTGTGATTTTTGATAAAAGTGTGAGAGGGTTACAACACTCCCATGTTTAATCGACTAAGGGAGGATGGGCCGAACCCAGCTTGGGCTGCCCTATAGGTTCCGGTTACAATCATACGGCCCAAATGGGCTTATCCAAACGGTTCAAGCTAATTAAGTTGTGCGACCCATCCGGGCTTGTGTGCATTGTGCGATCGGGTGCAGGTTGTGCGGTTCGGTTCATGTAACACATATACACATTCAAATATCACATAATCATGCATTCATTCAATTAGTATAGTTCACATAAGCACGTACGTTACACGAAAGTAGGTTCGAAATACGGGTTGTCACATTATCCCCAACTTAAAAGAAATTTCGTCCCGAAATTTGGTACGCACTCACTGAGGAAACTAGGTAAGTTGTATCGTTCACTGGTTTTCCTGGGGTGTCACATCCTCCCCCCGTTGATCTGGAATTTCGTCCCGAAATTCCGCAGTAGTAGCTTCAGCCTTAGTAGTGGTTGCATTGGTTCCGAATAACTGGGGATACTTTCCTGTCATCTGGTCTTCGCGTTCCCAGGTGTACTCTGGGCCACGTTTGGAGTTCCAACGAACTCGGACAAGAGGGATTCTCTTGTGTTTGAGGACCTTAACATCCCGGTCCGTGATTTCAACTGGTTCCTCGACGAAGTGCAACTGTTCGTCGATAGTGAGCTCTTTCAAAGGGATTACGAGGGTCTCATCTGACAAGCATTTCTTCAGATTCGACACATGGAATACGTTGTGAACTGCCCCGAGTTCTGCTGGTAGGTTTAGTCTGTAGGCTACTTTCCCTATTCTTTCGGTGATTTCAAACGGCCCAACATACCTCGGATTTAGTTTGCCTCGTTTGCCAAAACGTACCACACCCTTCCAGGGTGAGACTTTAAGTAAAACCCGGTCCCCGACCTGAAATTCCAATGGCTTCCTACGCTTGTCCGCGTAGGCTTTCTGACGGTCGCGTGCTGCCGCCATGCGTTGTCTTATCTGTGCAATCTTTTCTGTGGTGTCCACTATAAGTTCTGGACCCGTGATCTGACTATCCCCCACCTCTGCCCAACAGAGAGGTGACCGGCATTTACGCCTGTACAATGCCTCGAATGGAGCGGCTTGTATGCTGGTGTGATAGCTGTTATTGTATGAGAACTCCGCCAAATGGAGGTGCTTTTCCCAGCCGTTGCCGAAATCAATAACACATGCCCGAAGCATGTCTTCTAGAGTTTGTATCGTGCGTTCAGACTGTCCATCCGTCTGAGGGTGATATGCTGTGCTCATGTCTAGTTGTGAGCCAAAAGCTTGTGCATTGCTTGCCATAGCTCTGAAGTGAATCGTGCATCGTGATCCGAAATAATAGAGGTGGGCACCCCGTGCCTTGAGACTACTTCCTTCAAGTATATGTCTGCTAGTGTGGAAAACTTGTCCGTTTCTTTGATTGCCAAGAAGTGAGCAGACTTGGTGAGTCGATCCACGATCACCCAAATAGTATCGTTACCACGCTGAGATCTAGGCAGGCCTGTAACAAAATCCATGGAAATTTCCTCCCATTTCCACTGTGGTATCTTTGGTTGCTGAAGTAAGCCTGCTGGTTTCTGATACTCTGCCTTGACTCTTGCACAGGTCAAGCATTTGCCGACATAAGTGGCAATGTGGGCCTTCATGCTAGGCCACCAATACGTCGTCTTGATGTCGTGGTACATTTTATCCGAACCTGGATGTATAGAGTAGCGAGACTTGTGTGCTTCATCCATCACAAGTTCTCGTAAACCGCCATATAGTGGGACCCAGATACGCCCCGTTACGTAGTAGGCGCCGTCTCCCTTCTGTTCTAATCGTTGCCTCGAGCCGCGTAGGGCTTCAGCCTTGACGTTTTCTGGTTTTAGTGCTTCCATCTGAGCAGTTCGTATCTGTGCAGGAAGACTGGACTGAATAGTGAGCTGCAAGGCTCGTACGCGTCTAGGTAGAGTGTCCTTTCGACTGAGAGCGTCAGCCACAACATTGGCTTTGCCTGGATGGTACTTGATAGCGCATTCGTAATCGTTCAGCAGTTCAACCCATCGTCGTTGACGCATGTTCAAATCCTTTTGCTTAAGGATATGCTCGAGACTCCTGTGATCGGTGTAAATAGTGCACTTGGTACCGTACAGGTAGTGTCGCCATATCTTAAGCGCGAAAACAACAGCTCCCAGCACTAAATCGTGTGTCGTGTAGTTCCGTTCGTGAACCTTGAGTTGGCGCGAAGCGTAAGCAATGACCTTGTCGCGCTGCATTAATACACATCCAAGACCCTGAATGGATGCATCACAGTAAACCACGAAGTCGTCTGTGCCCTCTGGCAATGAGAGAATAGGTCCACTGCAAAGTCTATCCTTTAAGTGCTGAAAAGCAGTTTCCTGAGTGTTGCCCCAACGGTAGGTGACACCTTTCTGTGTCAGTAGTGTAAGCGGCTGTGCAATCTTCGAGAAATCCTTGATGAACCGTCTGTAATATCCTGCCAAACCCAAGAATTGGTGTATTTCCGTTGGTGTACGCGGTGCGGGTCAGTTCCTGATCGAGTCTACCTTGGATGGATCAACATGAATCCCATCCTTGTTTACCACGTGGCCTAGGAAATGGACTTCACGAAGCCAGAAGTCACATTTCGAGAACTTGGCGTACAGTTGCTCCTTTCGAAGGAGTTCCAAAATAAGTCGTAGATGCTGCTCGTGTTCCTCCTGACTCTTGGAGTAGATCAGGATGTCGTCGATGAATACAATCATAAACTTGTCAAGATACGGTTTGCATACTCTGATCATTAGATCCATAAATACGGCAGGCGCGTTCGTTAACCCAAATGGCATGACAAGAAACTCGTAGTGACCGTAGCGAGTTCTGAATGCTGTCTTGGAGACGTCCTCCTCGCGGACTCTCAGCTGATGATAACCTGACCTCAAGTCTATCTTGGAGTAGTAGCACGACCCTTGCAACTGGTCGAATAAGTCGTCTATGCGCGGAAGAGGGTAACGGTTCTTCACCGTCACCTTGTTGAGTTCCCGGTAATCAATGCACATCCTGAAGGTACCGTCCTTCTTTTTCACGAATAACACTGGAGCTCCCCAAGGCGATGAGCTTGGACGAATAAAGCCCTTTTCCAAGAGCTCTTGTAGTTGCTTTGACAGTTCTTCCAGTTCAGTTGGAGCTAAAAGATACGGTGCGCGGGCTATTGGTGCTGCTCTTGGAGCGAGCTCGATTTGAAATTCGACCAGACGATGAGGCGGTAAGCCAGGTAAATCTTCAGGGAACACCTGAGGAAAATCGCGTACTACTGGAATATCCTCCAACTTCTTTTCTTTCGCTGATGTGTCCGTAACTAGTGCCAAAATAGGGTGTGACCCTTCCACAAACATTTCTGAGCCTTTAGGAAAGAGATGATGCCAACCACAGCACCACTCTTATCGCCTTGAACTTCGAGAGGTTCCTGACCAGAACGGGGAATACGGATGATCTTCTCGCTGCACAAGATCTCTGCCTGATGTTGGGATAACCAATCCATCCCTATAACAATATCGAAACTTCCCAAGACTATGGGAATAAGGTCGATGGAGAAAGCTTGACCGGCTAAGACAATCTTACAATCCCTGACTACTTGCGTGGCTTCTAGACTCTTACCATTAGCTAATTCTACTACATGTTTGGTGGTTAAGAGTGTTGGTGCACGTTTTAGCAATTTACTGATTTTTAGCGATATGTAACTTGTATCAGCACCCGAATCAAACAAAACAGTAACATAAATATCGTCGAGAAGAAACTTACCCATAACCACATTGGGACTATTCCTTGCGTCGCCCTGACCTAGCACGAAAGCACGACCTCGAGCTTCGTTGCCGTTGTTGTTGTTGTTTCCTCCATTGTTGTTGTTCCCATTGCCCTGGTGGTTGTTGTCGTTGTGATTCTGGTTCTGGTTCAATTAAGGGCAATCACGTTTGAAGTGGCCTTCAGCCCCACACTGGAAACATCCCCGGTTTCCACGCTGTGGCTGCTGCTGCTGGTTCTGTGGAGCTGGCGGTGGGAGTTGCTGGTTCTGATTTGATGGTCGCGCACTCCTGCAGGCTTTAGCTTCATGACCCATCTTGAGGCATCTTTGACAACGTTCCCTGCGACATCTTCCACTGTGGTGTTTGTTGCACCTACTACACCATGGGTGAATTCCCCGATATCCACCCTGTCCCTGACTGCCTGATGATTGCTGATTCGGACTCTGGTAGTCATTTGTCTTGCGCTGCTGTGCCTGAGACTGAACAGAAACTGATCCCTTGCTGGAATCCCCCTCCCATTTTCTCTTGTGGTCACTGGGAGTAGCAGAAGTAATGACAGCAGTAGTGGTAGCACTGATGCGTTTGGGCAGTTTGTTCTGTTCCACCGCCTGATCCGTAAGGCGATGAGCAAGACGCTGAATGTCTTGGATGTTGTCGAGGTTTGCCGATGTAACATGGCTCTGAATCTCTGAGGCTAGACCCTTGAGGTACAATTCGATACGCTTGATTGGAAGGTCCACCATGGTTGGACACAAGATGGCCAGTTCGTTCGACCGTTTCGTGTAGGCTTCAATTTCTGACCCCGTCATTTTCAGGTGGTAAAACTCATCTTCCAACTTGTGGATGTCATCCCGCGTGCAGTATTCACGTTTGATGAGTTCCTTAAAATCGTTCCAAGGGGTGGCGTTAGCAGCTGCCAACCCTAGAATCTGAACTTGCGCGTTCCACCAGGTTAGCGCGATTCCTTCCAACGTACCAGTGGCGTACTTGACCCTGCGAGCCTCAGGGCATTCACACATCTCGAACACTGACTCGAGCTTCTCAAACCAATGGAGTAGTCCCACTGCTCCTTCCGTGCCACTGAATGTACTTGGACGACAGTCCATGAAGTTCTTGAAAGTGCAAAATGGTTGCGGTGCGTGTTGACCTATTGTGTACGAGTAGGACAAAGTTAAACACAAGAGTTGGTTTAGGAGTGTAGGATCTAAAGATCCTAGTGTGAGTTATGACTACAGGGTATACCTCCTGCTTGTGCGGCTGCAAATGCCGCAGCAACTTGTTCGTTAATGAGAGCCGTCAACTGGGCTTGAGTCATGTTAATTCGTCCAGACATGATCTTCATAGCAAAGATAACATCGGTAAGAGAGAGGTTCGCGTAAAGTGCGATGACAGAAGAGTGTAAGCACATAGGTATTCTCATGTAATAGGGTCATGTGTATCTAGGCATACTACGAGCAAAGTTCTATATAGTTCTAGCAAGCAGGTAATAAACATAAACCATATTACCTAGAATGTCGAGTCTTGCACGTGGAGCGAAGCGTCACTGTGGATCGTTGAGAGCACTGTTCTGGTTATAGTCTGGTTTTAATAAAAACGTTTTCCCATATTAAAACCAAGTTCTCTATAACCAATGGCTCTGATACCAATCTGTCACACCCCCAAAATCCACATGCGGAGTACCACCGCTTGGAGGCGTGACATGACCAGGATCAAGCCACCAATCATATTGAACATGTAAGTAAGTAGTAATAGTTATCCTTCAATACGAAAGGTGTTTATCAAAACCAACATAATCAAGTGTAGCGGAAGCATAAATGTAAAAACCCAATCCATAAGTATTAAGTGTGTAATGTTATAATGTTTAACAAGCATTCATGATCCATGCCCACAACGACCTGCTCCTCCCTGTGCAAGCTCCATAAGTACCTAAGGTCCTACAAGGCATGCAGCAGAGAGTCAACAACTAGTTGTGCAAGCTCAATACGAAAGGTGTTTATCAAAACCAACGTATCTTGTCGTTAGGTTCTATCATTCGAGTATATACAATAAGTCATCTAATCCCATTCCCACCCGGGAACCCCATGCCTTGGCTGTATGAACTCACCTTGGTTTGCTCGGCAGATACACAGAAAGTTCGAGTAAGCTATATGGTGATCAACCACGTCCTAGCATGGTTATCATACAAGTCAGGTTCGTATTCGAATATAGCACATAGGTTCTTCACGTATTGTGGCAAATATAATCATGGCATACACAAGTACTCATAGCAGTCCAATAGCAATCACGTAACCAGTCCAAGTATCCGGCCCAAATAGTTGGGCTCGTAACAGTGCAAGGTCCAAACAGTGTGCATGTGTAGCTGGTCTCGAGTCGAGACTAGAGATCTCGAGTCGCAACAAAGGAGGTCTCGAGTTGTCATGGTCTGGTCGAGACTTCACGGTCTCGAGTCGCAATCGGACTCGCAAACGCTGGTCTCGAGTTGTGCTGTTTGTGTGCGAGTGTTGTGGTCTCGAGTCGAGACTGAGGGTTCTCGACTCGCAACCTCGGTCGAGACAAAGTGTAACAGATTTCCTTATTAATCATCAACAATTATTCCGTGATATCAGCAAACAGATTAGGCAGTTTCATAAACAGATCAAATCAACAATTAATCCATATTCAAGCATGTTCATAATCATCATCAAGAACAATGAAATCAGCAATTAGATCAATGATCATGCACATGAAAACAACATCCACACTAATTCATAAATCAAAGCATGGCAATGGTTATCAATCATGTAACATACGGCCGATTACAATCATTCGGTTCTATAATATAATCAATCAGGTTTCCAAAACATGCATCCTATACCATTCATAATCGATATTTACATAAGCCGAATAACACGAACTCAATCTATCATGTAACAATAACCCTAGATCATCATGCAAGAAACATCGTCACTCATGGAATCATATAACAACAAACACTTAAAACACTAACCGGCTTAGGGATGAAACCCGTGAGGTCTCGAGTCCAGGTGGGGTTGCCGCCGGCTTCAAGAGGAAACGAGAGAGAAGAGAAAGCAAGTAGGGTTTTGTGAGTGTTGTGATTTTTGATAAAAGTGTGAGAGGGTTACAACACTCCCATGTTTAATCGACTAAGGGAGGATGGGCCGAACCCAGCTTGGGCTGCCCTATAGGTTCCGGTTACAATCATACGGCCCAAATGGGCTTATCCAAACGGTTCAAGCTAATTAAGTTGTGCGACCCATCCGGGCTTGTGTGCATTGTGCGATCGGGTGCAGGTTGTGCGGTTCGGTTCATGTAACACATATACACATTCAAATATCACATAATCATGCATTCATTCAATTAGTATAGTTCACATAAGCACGTACGTTACACGAAAGTAGGTTCGAAATACGGGTTGTCACAGGCTGCTTTCTTTTTGGCTCAGGATTTTCATCATCCTTAGTCTCAGAAGTACCCCGCTCATTCAGCTCCATAAAAGCTCTTTTCTCCTGGTCAAACCTAGCTTTATCCTTTGCCTCCAAATCCTTTTTAACCCTTGCTTTTGCATCAGCAATGGCATTTGTGGTTACATCAAACTTCTTAGAACCATCTGGCAAGGGAATGTCTGCAAGCATACTTGAATTGTCTGGTGCAATGTATAACCCATCTTTATACCCCTTTTTCTTCAACTGCTTAATTTTCTCCCCCTTTTTGGCATCAGCTGGTGGTGGATTGTCCACAAAAATGATAGAGGGAGAAGCAATGCCAGTGCTGTTCAATAAATGGGCCTTGATTGCCTTGATATCTGCCTGAGTATCTTTAAACCTTGCTTCCATAACATTTCTGATCTTTTAAACTTGTATTTCATGTTATAGATCAGCATATTCTCTTTGTTGGATGAGCATAGGTTGAAACAAACTCCACAACTCATTTGTAGTAGGAGCAGATGGTGGACAACTGTTGGAGCTGTTGCAGCAGTGGGTGGAACCTTTTGTACTTTCAACAACTGTTGCAGCATTTATTTGATTTCTGCAACAGATGTATCAAGTTTATCAACTCTATCCGTCATTCTTGGTACATTAAACCATCACCCAACTTAATGGGATCATCTGATTTCCCACTTGCAGTGGTTGTAACAGTGGTTTGTATTGGTACTGGGGACTTCTTTCTTCAGGTCTTGAAACCAGTTTTAGTGAACCAGTGAAAGCTAGAAACACCCTGGATTCCAAGGAAGAAAATTGCCTTCAAGGAAGTCTGATTGATAAAACTACTGTCCAAGTGTAAACCAGTGGGTTCAGCCCTTGTAGTAGCTGCTTCACTTGAACTACTAACAGGAAGTACTTATACATCCTGCAGTATAACCTCCTCAGGTGTTGTTGTTGGGTTAGCAATGACTGAAACATCAGACCCAGTCACTTGCTGAGGTATATTCTCAATAATAGGTGAGTGTGAAGGACTGGTTTGTGCCTGGTTTAAATCAAGAGCATCCAACAAAAGTCTTGTTCGTGGGGGAATTGTGGCAGTGAGTATGGGTGTAGAAAGCGAATTTGCCCCAGGCAGTGGGCTGTGGATGATGGAATCAAGTGATTCCAGAGCATCATATTGTGGTGTCCCTGTTCTTACAACCTGTTCTTTTTTAGAAGAAGCAGGAGGAGTTTGAGGCATGGGTTGAGATCTTTCTTCCATCTGCTGTGAGGAAGTAGCAGTAGTGGTTTCTGGTGACTTTTGTGTTGTCACTGGCAGTTGCTCTGGGATCTCATCTTCCAGAGTTGCCTTTGTTTTAGGTTTGGGGGGCTTTTGTGTTTTCTTTTGTCTTGGTCTTTTGGTGGATTTAGGTGTGGGTTTCACAGTAGTTGTTTTGCTGCTATGATCACCTTGAGCAGTGGGCTCAGCAGCAGGTGCCTGAGGAGCAGTGGTAGCTGCTAAAGTCTGCTTAGGAACCCCTGCTTTTGTTTCAGAAGGTTTTGATAATCTTATAAATGTTTTAGGTGTTAGACCATTTATTTGAAAAGGTTTACCTTGGATGAGCACATGAGCATCATCCTTTCCAAATTTCTTTTGAAAATAAAAGCTTAGGAACCTTGGAAATAGTAAAAATGATTTGTTGGTGACATTTTTGACCAAATCATCAAAGATCTCCTAGGAGTAGTTAAGATTTTCTTTATGTAAAATAGCATATCCCAGGTATTGGATCTTTAATGGTATTTCATTAAAAGCAGTGGTCTTATTTGAAACACACATCAAGAGGGTATGGAATAAAAATATTGTTGCAGGAGGAAAACTACCTTTTTGTAAGGTATCCTTTTTCATTTCTTCAGCATACCCCCTCTCAATAAAACCGGTTTGATACTCAATTTTAGGAAAAGAAGTTTTACCTTGCAGATCATCGAGTTCAAATACTTCTGAAATGGATTGTGGTGTAATTTTGACCTTTTTACCCTTTATTGAGGAATTGATGGCAATTGCCGTGTTATCTTGAGACTCAAGTGTGGCGTTCTTCCAAAATTCTCTCTGGGTTTGTAGGTAAATTGGAGCATCAGCAGTCAACTACGTTTTATACTTTGAAGACGAAAGAGCATCTATGACAAAATTGAAGGTTTCAGTTTTACTTGGTTTTGTCAAGAGACCCAAGTAGTTATGATGAGCTTTGTATGGAATTTCTATGGCCTTTTGAGTAGATTTTTCAGATGATGAAGACGGTGATTTTGCCATTTGAGGAAGAAGAAGATGAGTAATTTTGGGAGAAATGGTGGATAACTGTTTTGAGAAAGGAATTTTGAATTCGATTCGACAGTGAGAAACCCTGTTTGGGGGTTTTGATCAGGGTTTTATAAAGGGAAAAAGTGAATGCTGACGTGGCAGCGGTTACAAAAAGATCTGACTGCTATGTACTGTCCACGTGCCAACCCCTGATGAGTAATGGAAGATAGTTGTTTTGTGAGACCACTGATGGAACAATAACAGTGGTTGTAACGGTAAAATGAGAACAGTGTGTGACTTTATAACTATCAGTGGATAGCTTATCAGTGGATGAAAACACTGATTTTGAACAACAGTGATTCCCAAGGAAATGAAAGAACAGGGGTTGACTTTCAGCAATGGACAACATTTAACAGAACAAATGTTTTAATAAAACAGTGGTTATGGCAGACTTTTAAGGATTTATGAAAATTTTCATATTTAACTATTTTTAAGGACGAATTTTTGATTTTCTGAAAATATTTTAATGCTTTTATTCATAGAAAAACAGGATGTTGCATGTTATTCCATGTTCAGCATGCCAATCCTAGAGATCAAGCTTTCAAAGGTGGATGTGTCTAATGCTTTTGTTAGCACATCTGCCAGCTGATCTTTAGTTGGAACATGGTGCAGAGAAATCAAACCTTTTTCATAGCAATCCCTCACAAAGTGATGTCTGATATCAATGTGCTTGGTGGTTGAATGAGAAACTGGATTTTTGATGATATTTTTTGTTGCCTGACTATGCAACATGAGTGGTGTCTTTAGAGCAGTGATACCAAAATCCAGCAACTGATTTTGAAGCCATAACAGTTGGGCTATGCAGCTTACAGCAGCAATGTACTCTGCCTTAGCAGTGGATGTTGAAGCAGCTGCTTGCTTTTTGCTTTGCCAAGACACTAAGCAATTGCCTAGGAATTGGCACCCTCCTGAAGTGGGCTTCCTTGTTGTGTTACATCTAGTAAAGTCACTATCTAAGAAACCTGAAAGCTTGATATTTCCATCAGCTGGATACCAGATACCAAGTGTGGGAGCACCTTTTATTTATCTGAATATCCTTTTTACAACAATAAGGTTTGACTTTCTAGGGGCTGATTGGGATCTTGCACAGACACATGTTGCAAACATGATATCTTGCCTAGATGCAGTTAGGTACAATAAAGACCTAATCATGCTTCTATAAAGAGTTTGATCCACCAAATCATCCTTTTCATCAGACATGTCTATTTTGTTGGTTGCTATGGGTGTACTACATGGTTTACAATCATCCATCTCAAATTTCTTTAAAAGTTCTTTGGCATATTTGCCTTGATGGATGAAAGTACCATTTTGCAGTTGCCTTACTTGGAGACCAAGAAAGCACTGGATTTCACCCATAGCACTCATTTCAAATTCTGCTGCCATGAGCTGCCTAAACTCTTCACACATTTTAGAACATGTGCTTCCAAAGATGATGTCATCTACATAAATTTGGACAATCATCAAGTCTTTCCCTCTCCATTTTAAAAACAGTGTTTTGTCTATTTTACCCCTTGTGAAACCAATAGAGAGAAGAAAGGTGGAAAGAGTTTCATACTAGGCCCTAGGTGCTTGTTTCAAGCCATACAAAGCTTTATATAGGTTGTAGACATGATCTGGACAAAATGGATCCTCAAAGCCAGGAGGTTGACAAACATATACCTCTTCTTGAATCTTACCGTAGAGGAAAGCACATTTGATATCCATTTGAGACACCTTTATGTTGTGGTTGACAGCAAAGGCCAGGAACAGTCTGATAGCTTCCAATCTTGCTATAGGGGCAAAAGTTTCATCATAGTCAGTGCCCTCTTCCTGTTTGAAACCTTGAACCACTAGCCTGGCTTTATTCTTGACAACAATGCTCCTTTCATCAGTTTTATTTTTGAAGACCCACTTTGTGCCAATAGGACTCACATTCTCTGGCAGTGGTACAAGCTCCCATACTTGTTGTCTTTTGAACTGTTGGAGCTCCTCTTGCACGGTCTCTACCCAGCTGTTGTCTTTCAATGCCTCTTGGTACTTGACTGGCTGATGGAGAGATAGAAAACCAGCAAAAAGACAAATGTTTTGGGATTGGCTTCTTGTAAGCACCCCTTCATTGATGTTGCCAATGATTTGGTCAGATGGATGAGACTTCAAGAAGATAAGATCTCCTTTGTATGGAACAATGGCATTTAATGGTGAAGGCTGCAGATATGAATCATCTGAGCTAACCACTGCTAGTGACTTTGATGATCCAATAGTGGCTTCAAATGGAGGTGGAGGAATAGGTGGAATTGAGGTGAAAACATGTTGATTTTTATCCACTGATGGAGGACTATCAACAGTGTTTGATGATGTGGAAGCAGGGGTTAATGGGCTACTTTGGTCAACAACTGTTGATGTAGCAGTGGTTGAGCTTTGACAACTGTTTTGAACATCTGCTGCTCTCCCATTTGATGCAGACTTTTGTTGTGGAATGATGACTTCATATCCATAGTCTGATGATGAACTTTGTAATGGACCTGCACTGTTAGTCTTGACAGCAGTATTTTCAAAAGTAAATTTATCAAGAACAAACAATTCTGCAGGATTTGAAGGGATTTTCATTGAAGAGAGTTCATTGAACTTCACATTCAAAGTCTCTTCCACTATTTTGGTCCTTGTGTTAAACACTTTGTAGGCCTTAGCGGTGGTTGAGTATCCCAAATGATATCCACTGTCTACTTTGGCTGCAAATTTTGAAATAGAATCTTTCAAGTTCAAAATAAAGCATGGGCAGCCAAGTATTTTAAAGTATGAGATTAGTGGTTTGATTTTATACAGTAGTTCATAAGCAGTCTTTTGATGCCTAGGGTTGATTAAAACTCTGTTCTGGGCATAGCAAGCAGTGTTTACTGCTTCAGCCCAGAAAGTTAATGGTAAACCTGAATCAGCAAGCATGGTTCTAGCAGCCTTAATCAAAGTCCTGTTCTTTCTTTCAACAACCCCATTTTGCTCTGGTGTCCTTGGAATGCTGTACTGCCTTAAAATACCTTTTGACACACATAAATCATCCAACTCCTTATTCTTGAACTCTGTGCCATTGTCACTCCTGAAGACTTTTACTGGCAAGTCAAACTGCTTCTCAACCTGTTTCACAAAATCTTGCAGAATGCCTGCATTCTCATCTTTGGAATGCAAAAAGTAAGTCCATGTAAACCTAGAAAAGTCATCTACAATAACCAAACAATATCTTTTCTTTTTCAGACTCATGACTTTAACTGGGCCAAACAAGTCCATGTGCAGCATTTGCGGGCATTGGGTTGTTTTGGACTCTTCAATGGACTTGTAGGAGCTTTTATGTTGTTTTCCTTTTAGACAGGAAACACAATGCTCAGGACATGAGTACAGTTTTTGAGGAAGACCTCTTACTAACCCCTGTTTTGACAAAGCAGTGATTGTCTTGAGATTTGTGTGCCCCAGTCTCCTGTGCCATAATTCAGTCTCTTTGTTAGAGGCAGCCGAGAACAGACAGGCATCAGTCTCTTTGTCCTGGGGCTCTCTTTTGACAGATCAACAGCATATACATTGCCACTCCTTTGAGCAACAAGTTGGGTTTTTCCATTTTTTATTATTTGTTCAATCTTTTTAACCATTTCTGGTCCAACAATCCATTGTGAAGAATGAGCCATAGCCCTTATCACTCATTTGAGAGACACTCAGGAGGTTGAATTTTAGATTGTCTATTAGATTGACATTCTCAAACTTAACATTACCAGATTTTACTGTACCAGACCCCAGAACTTTCCCTTTACTATTATTACCAAAGGATATATCACCCCTTCCATGAGTTTTGTAGTCTTGAAGAAGGGCTTTACATCCAGTCGTGTGCCTGGAGCCTCCACTTTCTACATACCAAAGACTATCTAAGCATGCCGAAGCTCCCTGCACATGTTGTAAAAGGTTAGTTCATTAGGGTCTCCAAAGCTAACAAGGCTTTGGATGGGGTCTCAACAGTATCTGTGTTAAGTTCAGGTGGATGGACAGTGGTTAGGTAAGGGGTTTGGACAGTTTTGGAACTGTTTTTCACTAACCACTGCTGGGGGTCTTGCCCAATCAGCTGTTGATAACCAAAGGGATGCTTGTTCACTCTTGGTTTAGATGGCCTTTTATAGGCCTCATAAACATGTGGGGCCCTTTGGTATGGTGGTTTACCTCTACCTTTTTGGTATTAGTTTGCAGGGGGTGCATCAGTAACCTAAACATCTCTTTTAACAGAGGTTTGGTTCAGCTGTTTTGTGACAGTTGTTTGAACTAGCACAAACAGTGGTTGTTTCTTGGTGAACTTGACAGATGTTTGTGATGAACTCACAGGTGTTTTTGACATGTACTCTTCCTTTTTTACTTCAAAGGATTTCAAGTACACACACTCATGAGTTGAATGATTTGATTTCCCACAGATGGTGCAGCTCTCAGAAGGCACAACAGTACTTGTCTTGTTTAAATCATATGCTTTTAGATGAAAACAATCTTTGGTCAAATGATTTTTCTTTTCACAAAAATCACAAAACAAGTTTTTAATCTTTTCTCTTTTCTTCCTCTTCTCAAACTCCTTTGCAACAGAGTTTTGAACCACTGTTGGGATATCCTTAAGAGGAATGACCTTTGCCTTAGGAGCTTTTACACCATCAGTGGTTGTGAAGTCCATTGGTTTAAAATTTTCAAGAATGTCACACTCATCAGACCACGTGGGTTTAAATTGGTATTTTTCAATTTCCTCAAAGGTTGAGGACCTCATAGATCTTTCCAAAGTGATTTTATTACCAGGTTGGTCAGTTATCTTAACTTCTTGGACATTCTTGTTTGTTGGTATGATTTCAACAGATCTAGCTTGATTTGCAGCATTGTTTTCAACTTTGTTATTTTTTCTAAATCCAATGCCAAATTTCACATTGCTTTCAAGCTGTTTCTCAAGCATTATCTTAAAACCTTTGCAGGATTCCACCCATTTTTCACAACTGATTTGGGTGGATTCCAACTCCTTTTTACAAACTTGATATTTTTCTATCATTGTTTGAAGTTGGTTTTTGGTAATGCTATGCTCTTCTTTTAGACTGCAAATTTCTTTATCCTTCTCAGCCAATTTGTTTTTAAGTTCTTTTAAAGACTCTATCCCTAAGGTTTTCATTCACCTCTTTAATGTTAGCAAATGCTATGACGCATTTGTCTGAACACAGATTTTCAAAAACCTGAGATGATACCTTAGCTGCAGCCATCATGGCACAGTCACAAGCATGCTCTTTCTCATCAATCACTTTCTCTTCCTTCTCACTATGTTTCTTCTGTTCTTCTTCAGACTAGGGGTCAGACAATGGTTCTATCAGGGGTTCTGAATTTTCTCCCAGCAGTATTTCACCAGCAACAGCAGTAACCACTTCTTCAGCAACTTCATCCACTGTTTCAGCACTTAGTTGTCCTTCTTCAGTTCCAAGCTCTTCCTGTATTGACTCTAATGCCAGTATTGACTCTAATGCCATGAAACAGTAATCATCATTAGTAGCATAGAGTGCAAATTTTTCATCACCTAACTCCTCAGGTAAGCTGCTCCAGTCAACAAAACCTTGTGTGAAGAAACTTTGCTGATCTGGTTGACCCACTACTGGTCCAGCTTGTTGAGGTGCAACTGTTTGCACTTGAACGTGAGGGGCAGGAGCTTGAACATACTGAATTTGTGGAACAGTGGTTTGAACATAATGCATAGGAACAGGGGTTCCAGGGTTTGCATAATGAGCAGTGTTTATATGGGCAGCATGGGTATATTGGGCATAGTGCATAGTGCTTTGGTTGTTTTGTGGTCTAGGGTTTGAGCTAGGATGAGTAACAATTGGACCATTGTTTTGACTCCTGCATTCCCTAGCAAAATGACCTAGCCGATTACACTTATAGCACTTAATTTTCGATTTATCCAGCCCCACTTTTAAATTCCCATGTAGCCCTGGGAATTTTCTCCCGGTCCTTTTGTAAAATTTGCTAGTTTTTACACTTAGCAAAGCAAGTTGATGCAAAATGTCCATTTCTTCTAAGTCAGTGGGATCAAAATACTGTAAGTCATTGAGTTCAAAACACAAATTATCAGAGATCTAGCTTTCTGCATTTGCTGTAAAAGCAAAGTTGGATGGGTGAGGATCAGAGTTAAAGTTACCACCAGCAGTTATATCAATGAAATGATCATAACTCTGATCCTTACCACTGCCAGACTCTTCCTGACCCAGAAGAGCTGTGTTGCCAAATGAATAGTCATCTGCAACTTTACCAAACTCTTGCAACTTCTTTTTTTGGTTTAGCTCCCTTTCATAGGTCAGGAGTCTGCCATGAAGTTGGGTTAGTGTCAGATCTTTGAACTCAACAGAATTTATGGTCACAAAGGCTATTGTATCCCATTTTTCAGGTAGTGATCTAAGAAACCTGCTATTTTGTGTAGATTTAGCAAATTCAACTTTAACAAGTCTTAGCTCACTAATGAGACAACTAAATCGCTCAAATTGTTGTGTCAATGATTCACCCTTAATGTGACAAAAGGTTTCATACTGCTGATTCAGAATTTCCCTGTTATTTTCAATTACTTCTTCAGTTCCCCCAAATTGTTCCTTCAGTGCATCCCATAATTCCTTGGCATTGTTACAGTGTAACAGCCCATCATAAATTTCATTGGGAAGTGCAGATGCAATGATGCTAAATGCTTTGGCATCGAGTTCGAATTTTTGAAAATTAGTTTCGGTATAGTTTTCAGGTTTTTTACGTTTGAACTTCTCTGTATCCTCAGCACTTGGCACCATTGGAACATGTGGTCCAAAAACAACTGATCTCCAACATCCGGTATTTTGTTGAGCAAGGATGTGACCCATCCTTCTCTCCCAGATGTTGTATTCATTTCGTTTCAACATGGGTGGTTTGAAAAGTGAACCGATGTTATTGTTAGCATCTTGTGATTATGACGTCATCCTTGTTGTTTTATAGGCACTGATTTGTCAACTTTGTTGGTGATTAAACCTTGCTATATTTTCAACAAAACGAACAACTATCAGTATCAACGATTGTGAGCTGAACTATTTACGTCAAAATGATTGTTAGATCAAATTTGACTGTCCGAGCTCTGATACCAATTGTTAGGATCTGAGTTTCTTTTTTATTGTGTTTTTGTTTAGAAATTAATGAAGATAAACAAGTAATTGCAGCAGAAATAAAATAGAATTAAACTTTGCACACCATCAAACAGGAGAAATGCTTTTAACATACATGTTTGAACATTGGACCAAATGATTAAATTTATTCCAATCACTGATTAAAACTTTCCATGCATGTAGTACAAACTCCCCCTCAGCCTGAGCTCACAGAGAATTGTGCGTGCAGGAAGACAAGTAGTGAAAGAGCTAATAGAACAGTACAGGGTACTGTTCAATTTATAGGCACGCTCAAACCACTGTGGCATCTTTGCTGATGTCACCATGATAGTGACATCTAACCTCCTAACAAACTCTAACTATTGCCCTCATTACAACTACTGATAGCAAAAAACTGATTACAATATATTACATAGAAATAAACTAGACTACTGATTCTTCATTCCACTACTTAGTCTTCAGCAGTGCTTTTAGTCTTCAGCAGTACTTGAGACAAGGCAGTTGTTTGAGTCATCAGCACTTTGGTCTTTATCAGTCCTTTGGAGTCAACAGCAGTTAGGAAAGGCAGTGGATTGAATCCATCAGTTGTTAGAGCCATTATCAAGGGAAAGCTTGTGTACAAACATCTGCTTATTCTGGATCCACTGCTCTGATCCGGTTTTGGCTTTAATCAACTATTCCTTTGGTAGGGTTCAATCCCAACATCATGACATACAAGAAATACAAGGCAGAAAAGCATCAGTACAAAGGACCATAAGTGAGCTCAAAGAAGAAATAGCAAGAATTCAAGAGATGCTTGACAACAAAATAAAACAAACTCCTCTAGTTTGGTAAAAATATAAGAAGAATGTACCTGAAAAGGTTTTGATGTTGAAGAGAATAAAGGAAGAGCTTATAGTTGCAAACTATGGCTCAAGGAATCAGGTGACAAGATGGAGATAGGTAAAAGTGTTAGAAGCGTATAAAAGGTTGGAAGAAAGAAGAAAGAAAGATCCCACTGCTCCTCAAAAGCCCAATTATCCAAAAACAGTGGTTCTAGTCAAACAGGCCCTGCCAATCAAAAGACCTGCTTCAACCACTACTCTTGCTACCTACAAAGGGGAAAAGGCAAAAGCAGATGGATGAAGAAGAATAAGACAATGCCCAAGAAGAATATATTATGAAAATGGTTCTTCAAACAATGATGGCAGAAAATCCAGATCTAGCAAAATCTCAAGACCCTGCCAAAGCAGTCATCACCAGGCCTCCATCTCTAAACTCATCAAAAATAAAGACTCTCCCAAGAAACCCACTGGATTCAAAAATACTAAAGTTGTAGTCTGATCAAAAGACCCATGTATTGACTCTACTCAAATCCAGTGGTGAAATGAAGCATATATCAAGGAAAATGCACTTTGCCTAGGTGTAGAAGATTTACAAGATCTCTTTGAGCTTCCACTGTGAAGGGATGAGGATGATGAAAATTCCATGAACTTTGAGTTACAATTCAAAGGACAAGTTAGGGAACTTATAATGAGGCAATAAAGATCTATACTAATGAAGTGTTTTGGCATCATCTGCTCTAGGGAGAGATTGTTGGGATTGAACCCTATACAAAGGAACAGTTGATAAAGCCAAAACTGGTTCAGATCAGTGGATCCAGAATAAGCAGTTGTTTGTACTTAGTCTTTCCCCTTGAAAGTGGCCCTAACATCTGATGACCCAAAGCACTGCTGGAGTTATAACAATGGAATGAAAAATCAGTAGTTTAGTTTATCTTTTGTATTGTTTAGTTAGTCAGTAGTTTGCATCAGTGTTTGTAATAGTCAGTGGTTTTAGGTTGTTAAGAGGTTAGATGTCACTTTCATGGTGACGTCAGCCACAGATGCTCAGTGGCTGTTCTTGTGACAACTCTAAAAAATACAGGTATCCGTACAATTAATTTATATTTAATTAGTGCTTAATTACTGTGCTTGATTACAATTACGAATACATTGCTTTCTGTTTCCTGATACAAACATATTCATGCATCATACCTTATTACTGTCACTTCATTTATTACACACAAAATAATAGTGACAAACCTGATGCACAAAAGCGCAGTTAGCACAGTGAGCGGATAACCCAGTATACATGCTGACATTACCAGTGTGACACCCCAGGAAAACCAGCAAACGATATAACTTACCTAGCTTTAACTTATCTAACTTCCTCAGTGAGTACGTACCAAATTTCGGGATGAAATTTCTTTTTAGTTGGGGATACTGTGACAACTCGTGATTCGAACCTGCTTCTGTGTAATGTTACGTGCTTACGTGAACTGTGTTAATTGAATGTTGTGTTTTATTATATGTGAATGTGTGTTATCCATGTTTAGTTGAAACCCGGATCGCACAACGACACACACCCACACTTGATCGCACAAAGCCATTTGGGCTTTACACCTTGTACGCGGGTCCATAGGGCACCCGAATGGGGTTCGGCCCACTTGTTTTGCACGTAAACAAGCATCCATCTAGGGGTTTTGTTCTTTCACTTGTTACAATTCTCACACACACACAAACCCTAGACTTCCTATCTCTCTCTCTCGTTTTGCTTGGAACTCGACGGCAGCCACAACTCTCTCCCTCTCGAAGCTCTTGTCTTGGCCGGTTCCCCTTTCCTCCTTCTAATCGGTGAGTTCTTGTGTCTTTTGATTGCATGTTGTTGATGCTATGATCTATGTGTTTTGCATGATGTTTATGTAGCGATGTTCGTGTGAATTGTGTTATATAATGATATGCTATGAACCGAAGAGAATGATGATAAATCTGTTGGTATGTTATGTAATTCGGATTGTGAAATTGTTTATGAATCGGGCTGTTCTTGATGTGTGCATACCGAATGATTCTTAATCGACCGTATGGTGGTCACTCAACATTGTTCCTATGATTTGGATTTGCATGATCTAGGGTTAGAACCAAACACCTAGTAATCGGCTGTGATAGAATAAAACGGATATATGTTAATGATTTTGGTTGGTGTTCGTGATTATGTTTCGTTTAGGGTTCATGTGATTTGAATGCTAGATGTGCTTGTTTGATCGATAATTGCTTTGGTTTAGAAACTGTTTCTGTTGATTGATATCATAAGTTTGGAAACCATTTAATTAGTTGTAACCAATTGCTTGATATTCGGATAATTAAATCGATCGCACAAGGCATCTTGTTCGCACAAGATGCCCACACGTACAAGCTGACCAGTCACACAAGTCCCGGTCGCACAAGATTGGCATGATCGCACAACATGATATGGAATCGCACAACATGCTGGGCCACACACACAAACGTACCAATTGTTAAGCTGTTGGGCCGATCAGCCCAAATAGAACCGCACAAGAATCAGGTCCGTTCTGTTGGGCCGGACAGCCCAAATGTCCACACGCACAAGAGACCCTGGTCGCACAAGGGGTCTCCAGTCGCACAAGGTGCCTCAGTCGCACAAACTAATTGTTGTCTGCTATTTGGGCCGGGTACGGTTGGGCCTCAAAACTTAAACCCTGTCACGCAAGCCCAACCGGAACGCACAAGGCTTTTGTTTGGGCCGAGTATTTTTATGTTTGGGCTTTCTAATCGCACAAGACTAGAACGCTATTTGTTGGGCCGTTTTCTGTTTAGATATTGGGCCGCATTGTTACTGGGCTTTACCTTTGGTTGTGTATACGTGTTAGCATGATATGAACTTGACTGACAATATGTGATACATGGTTGCCATGATCTATACGTGTCTGTAACGTGATTAACTCCGTGTAACTATACGTGCTTTACTCGAATCAAACCTGACGCGTATGATAAACATGCTAGGACGTGGTTGATCACATTGTAGCTTAACTGAATCTTTTTGTGTATCATACCGAGCAATCCCAGGTGAGTTCATTGCATTTTCTCAAGCATGCGTCCCGGTGGTTTGGGACAACTGGTAAACATTTGGAAGGGAAACATTGGGTAAACAACTTAATCGGTTTTGGTTATTGCCTGGAGGGCAATGGGGGTAATTAGTTGATAGCGCTATTAGGTGGGAAACCTCACACCGGGCCGTAAGGACGGGCGTGAACTAATTATCTGGGTTTCACTATGGTTGTTTAGAGGCACACTCCTCGGTTACGTAAGGGCGGTTCCCCTAGGGTAACTAACTGAACAACATAGTGGGTTGCTAAGAGGCACACTCCTCGGTTACGTAAGGGCGTAGTCCCTAGGGTAACTAACTTGAGCAACATCGTAACGCAACATTGAATCACATTAACATATATCTGGTAACACAACACGTAAGCAACACTTTGAACTCACCAGCGTAGTCTGACACACTTGTTTGCATGCTTGTAGGTCGTTAACGTTTGGAACTTGGACTTGCTATCTGGGAGTGCTGGAGTGGTCATGGATCGAGACTCTTGGATTCACTTATAAACAATGCATTGATTTTGATTATTATTATGAAATGATTACATGCTTCCGCTACACAACTTTTGAGAATTGATATCATGTAGACATCTTATTTGGTAATTAATGTCATGACTTATCTAAATATTTATCATTGGTTCAACGTGATTGGTGGCTCGAACTCTGATGAGTAACACACCTCGCGGGGTTTCCGCAGGTGGAATTTGGGGGTGTTACAGTTGGTATCAGAGCCACTGGTTATAGTGAACTAGGTTTTAAAACGTTTTGTAAAACCAGACTATAACCGAACAACTTCGAAAATCGATCATGACACTCAGCTCCAGATTGCAAGGTTCGTCTCTCTCTCTCACTTTATACATTACTTGCTTAGCAATCACACACTCACAACGTACATGAACTGAAACATTTAACACCATAGTGACTCGATAGTGTGACACTACTCTTCGACTCATGTAAACCATAGAACTGTGATATCATCTGTTGTGTTGTTTGAACGGGGGAAACTTCGAGCGCAAGCTAAGAGGCACTGAGACAAGCATGCAAATTGCCTTATTATAACGCGGGGTGCATGCAAGTCCCAGTGAGGCTTATCGAGCGTGAGAAGGGTTCTGCCTTACTATGTGTAAACTTGGTAGTACGTAAATATCAGTATGATACTTGACTCCTATCTCGTTTCGATTTCTAAATCGGTTTATTCCCAACTATAGAAACATGACTGGACGAGGACACGGACGTGGTAACATCACCATGACTCAGGTTGAGTTGACCGACCTAATCAATACTCGCGTGGCTGAGGCTTTAGCAGCCTATCAAGCTGGTACGGAATGTACCAAGTACTTTTACTCTTATACCACGTACACGTCTTTTCACTCCTATAATATGTTCCCTTCCGTCATCTAGGTCAACAAGCGCAACCTCAACCTAACCAGCCTGCGTGCACATTCAAAATGTTTATGGGCTGTAAGCCACAGACCTTCACCGGGACTGAAGGGGCTGTGGGACTCCTAAGATGGTTCGAGAAAGCAGAGTCTGTGTTTGCTATATGTAACTGTCCCGCTGGGGACAGGGTGAAATATGCTGCGGGTACCTTGGCGGATGGTGCCCTAACGTGGTGGAACGCCCAGGTACAGTTATTGGGCATCGAGGCAGCGAATGCGACAACCTGGGAAGACTTTAAGGAACTGATCAGGGAGGAGTACTGTCCTCGGGATGAAGTCCAGAAGTTGGAAAACGAGTACTACGACTTGAAGATCGTTGGATCTGAAGTCGAAGCGTATGTGAAGCGATCGTATGAACTGGCCGACATGTGCCCAAACTTGTCCCGGCCTATGTCTCGGAGAATTGAGTTATTCATCAAAGGGCTGCCTCCGCGTGTGAAGAGTTTGGTCACTGCAGCCCATCTCAATGATTTAACACAGATCGTTCGTCTGACTCATAAGATTGTGGATCAAGAAGTAGAGAGCGATTCGTTACCCCCGCGTATTTCGGCCGCTACTACTGCTACACCCACTGCCACTGCGTCCGCTAATGATAACAAGCGGAAGTGGAGTGACTATGACAAAGCATCTGTTGGACTCTGTATGCCCAAGACACATATTAAATTGATGTGGCTAGTACGTTATGATCCAAGTCGAGTCATACCCAATAACAAGCTAGACAAACACTTATATTATTTATTTGTGATATGATCAAACAAATAAATATTAACACTTACAATATTTAGAAATTGGTTTTCTAAATAATTACACTTGAGAAACTAATAAATTATATGGATAATTTATTTTGAGAGAATATTTTATCTTGTTATTTAATGGGTTAAATAGCATGATAAAAAGTTGTATAAAGGCTTGTGAACATATGATGTTATATTTTATAAAAGGTATAAAATAAACAAGACTTAAATTTTATAAAAGAATTGATTTTTTTTATAAAAATAAGCTAGGCCGCCCCTCCCTTCCCAAGACAAAATGGCCAATCAACTTACATGCACTTCTTACATGATAGATGGCATTTGATTGGGTATTCTTCCCTAGGCATTTTAAGCCAATTGTTTTACATGCAATTGCATGGCTCTTGATTGGGGAAGACTTTTGGTCCAATGACATTTCATGCAAGTGTCATAACTAGAGGCCTTTTGATTGGGCAAGATGGGTGGCAAGATTCTCTCTCCATCTATAAATACCAAGAGTTCACAAAAATGGTGAAAGACTTGTGTTCTTGCTCTCTAAAAATCGGCCATAAGAGGGTTCTCTCAAGTGTTCGGTTTTGATCCTTAGTGTTAAAATCCTAGCTATTTAGTGGTGTTTTGTTGGAAGCTTGGGGTATACAAGCTTGAGGCCTTCTACCCTTGAAGGCAACCATTCTCGAAGCATCATCCGTTTCATTCTCATTACTCCAAGAAGGTAGTTTATCTAAACACCCTATGGTTGTGTATGATAGTATGCATCTTCATATATGGATCCGGGTTTTGGGATTTTACTTATAAATGAAATTTATATCATAAAAGTAACATGTTTCAAATATTATTTCCGCTGCGTTTTTATTTCATAAGGATGAAATTGCTTTGATAAACATGTTAAAATCCCATCAATGGCATCTAGAGCCAGGTTATGTGAGTGCATACTTCAATAGATTAAAAATTTCGGGTTTCGGGTTTGAGGAAAACCCTATGGCCGAAAATTTTCCCTTTGTTTTTCAAGATTATTTTCTTACATGCATAAGGAAATCTTGAAAAATTATTTCATATGAATGATTTGTTTGTTTGGTCAAAAAATACCTTTTCGGTTTTTTGAAAATAGCCGAAAATGTATATTAAAGGGAACCATTTTTTTATATGCTTCTTGAAATTAATATATATATATTTGGATATATATTTTGGTGCATATAACCTAGCCATGACCTTGTGTTGAATGATTGTGTTGTTATTTATTATTTCAATGGGTTGTAATAATTATTATTTTGTTCTTCCATTAGAAGATATGTAATTTATTTATTTTCATTTGGTATGTAAAATAAATAGATTAGGTGCATTTTATTTTACTAGAAAAATGTATTAGGATATATTTTGTAAAAGAAGATGCACACAAAAATGAGCTTTTGGTTTGGACCATAATATTCGGTCCAAAGAACTTCATCGTTCTCAACGGGATTTTAACCCGATAACCAAAACTCATTTTTTGGAGTCCAAAGGAGTTTGGAGCTGAATATAAAAGACTTTTTGAAGCCCAAAGAAGGTGGAGAAATCACAACACAAGAAGGAGACTTGAAGCATTTGGATGCGGGATCAAGTGGGAGTTCAACGACACATCGCTTGTGTCATTTTTCACCCCTTAGGAAGGACCTTTTGGCACACTTGTTTCGGCTAACAAGTGTTGTCAAAATAGTTGGCTATGGTTATGCACCTATTATTATGAATGATGTGCTTGTTTGGTTGCTTATTTTGTTGTTTAGATGATATGTCGATATGCATGACTTAACAAACTAATAATCAACAACATGCGTAAAATTGGTTCTTAACAAAATCATTAAAATGGATAATAAAAGGTTTTATTAAAATTAATGATTTTATAATAAAATGGGTTTTATTAAAAAGAACCTTGAAAAATTAGTTTTCACTAAAGTACCATTAATTTGAATGCATGCAAATGTATGGTACATAATATTTTCTAACTAGAATTTTGAAATATTAAAAACCCTTTTATAAAACAAGTCAAACACCATCCTTTTATACAACACTCGAAACACATGGGAACTCTTATTGTGGGATAAAGGTCACCTAACCACATTTGAGGGAACTTGTATGTTCGAGGTGGGTTTACCATGTTTGTGGGATAAAGGTCACCTAACCACTTATGTGTATAAACTCACACGTGTGTGTAAGTTGGACGACTTGATTTGGAAACCATGAACTTAGGGTCACCAAAGCATAGGGAACAAAGGTGTTGATGGGATTAAACATGCCAACTAAACATAAAGATGTTTAACCGATCCCATATGGCTAGAAATTGCAAAGAGTTGCAATTGTCAAACGTTGACTACCTTGTTAATTTAAATAGAGGGATAAAGGTCACCTAACCAATATTTAAATGTAACGTTGGATTCTAGATTATAATTATTAATTGTCTTTAAGACACAAAAGGGTATTAATAATTAAAATATAATAATATCGAAAATACTAAAATTGAACTTGTTAAATTTTGTAGATGGCCGCTAACAATGCAAACCCGATTACCCAAACCGTCCGAAACCTATCACTGAGAACCATCCTTGAAAAGGATCGTCTCAACCATAACAACTTCATGGATTGGTTTCGAAACTTGAGAATCGTTCTCAAACAAGAGAAGATATCCTATGTGTTGGATGATCCTATTCCCGATGAACCTAACGTGGAAGATGTGGAAGCCTACAACGATTGGGTTAAGTATACCGAGGACTCCATGCAAGCCTCATGCCTCATGTTGGGAACTATGATTCCCGAAATTCAAAAGGATTTTGAACACCACGGGGCATACGACATGATTACCCAGTTAAAGGAAATGTTCCTACAACAAGCAAGGGTAGAACGCTTCGAAACTGTTCGGGCGCTTCATGCATGTCGAATGGAGGAAACCCAATCGGTATCATCTTATGTTCTCAAGATGAAAAGCCACATTGATCGCCTCGAACGGCTTAATTGTCCCGTCTCTAAAGAGTTGGCTACGGATTTGATCCTCAACTCTTTAACAAAGAAATTTGAAAGCTTTGTTATGAATTACAACATGAATGGATGGGACAAGAGCATTGGTGAGCTTCATGCAATGCTCAAAACGGCCGAAGCAAGTATGGGCAAAAAGTCTTTACCCGTCCTAGCGATCAATGAAGGAGGCAACAAGAAGAGGCCCCACCCCGACTCTAAAGCAACCTATGCTAAAAGAAAGGGACACGTCAAGGGAAAGGGAAAAGGAAAAGCTAAAGCAGAACCCGCCAAACCAAAAGAAAAGAAGCAAAAGGTTGCTACGAATGACCCATGTTTTGAATGTGGTGAGATAGGACATTGGAAGAGAAATTGTCCGACCTATCTCAAAGAGTTGAAAAACAAGAGGGATGCAGGGCAAACCTCAGGTACTATCTTTATGATACATGTTGAGCTTAATGTTATTTCTTCTAACACATGGGTACTAGATACCGGATGTGGAACTCATATTTGCAATTCGTTGCAGGGGTTCAAAAGAAATAAACATTACAAGAAGGGGGACACTAGTCTCTTCATGGGCAACGGAGCAAAGGTTGATGTCGAAGCTCAAGGAGACTACGTTTTAAAGCTTCCAAGTGGTTTGGAAGTTATTTTGAAGAATGTTTTGTATGCTCCTAGTTTGACTAGGAACATAATTTCAGTTTCCCTTTTAAAACAATCTGGTTTCAATTTTGAATTTGTTAACTATGACATTTATGTTTCTAAGAATGATGTGTTTTATTTTAAAGCTATGTCTTTAAATGGTATTTATGAATTAGATCATGATAACGCATCATATGATAGCTCAATGTACCAAGTAACCAACAAGAAACTCAAAATAGATTTGAGTGATTCCTACCTTTGGCATTGTCGCCTTGGACATATAAGCAAGAATCGCATGCATACACTTCAGAAAAATGGTCTTTTAAATACAAATGAAGATAATTCATTTGATGTATGCGAGTCTTGTTTACAAGGCAAAATGACCAAGACGCCCTTTAGTGGAACATTTGAAAGGGCTAAGGACTTATTAGGTATCATACATTCAGATGTATGTGGTCCTTTTAAGCCGATGACTAGGAATGGTGAAAGATACTTCATTACCTTTACCGATGACTATAGTCGTTATGGTTATGTGTATTTACTAAAACACAAGGATGAAGCATTTGAAATGTTCAAAGACTTCAAAAGTGAAGTAGAAAATCAACTCAAGAAAACAATCAAAGTCCTTCGCACCGATAGAGGAGGTGAATACCTTAGTGGTGTTTTTCAAGATCATCTTAGGAGTTGTGGGATTATCTCACAACTTACTCCACCTGGAACACCACAACACAATGGTGTATCTGAAAGGAGAAATCGAACTCTATTAGATATGGTTCGATCTATGATGGCTAGAAGCACATTGCCTCTATCATTTTGGGGTTACGCTTTGCTCTCCGCAGTCCGTATATTAAATATGGCCCCAACCAAGAAAGTGGAAAAGACACCTTTTGAAATATGGCACGGAAACCCTCCATCATTATCATTCTTAAGGGTTTGGGGTTGTGAAGCTTATGTTAAGCAATACACTCCAAATAAATTGGAAGTCCGATCTACTAAGTGTATCTTTGTAGGTTATCCTAAAGATGATATAGGATACTATTTCTACGACCCAACTGAGCAAAAGGTATTTGTTGCTCGAAAGGGTAAGTTCTTAGAAGCTAAGTTCCTTATGGAAGGAACTAGTGATAGAACAGTGGAACTTGAGGAGGATCAAGAACCACAAGACGATACACGTTTGGTTGATACTAGCACTCAACAAGAGGTTGTTGAAATCGATCAAGAGGTTGATCGAAATACACAAAATGTTCGCAGATCTGGTAGAATTAGCAATCCACCTGAAAGATATGGATTTTTCATGGATGGATGCTACGTGGTAGATTCAGATGAACCAACCACATACCATGATGCAATGTCAAAATCCGATTGCGACAAATGGCTTGAAGCCATGAACATAGAGATGCAATCCATGTATGACAACCAAGTTTGGGAATTGGTTGTGCCACCACTTAACTCTAAAGTAGTTGGAAGTAAGTGGGTTTTCAAGAAGAAAACTGATATGCATGGTAACTTGGATACTTACAAAGCAAGACTTGTAGCAAAAGGTTTCACTCAAACTCAAGGGATTGATTATGATGAGACCTTCTCGCCTGTGGCAATGCTAAAGTCAATCAGGATATTATTTGCCATAGCCGCATATTATGACTATGAGATTTGGCAATTGGATGTCAAAACGGCATTTCTCAATGGATATCTTGATGAAGATGTCTATATGGTTCAGCCTGAAGGTTTTGTCGATCCAAAACATCCTGACAAAGTATGCAAGTTAAAGAAATCAATCTATGGATTGAAACAAGCATCTAGAAGTTGGAATCACCGTTTTGATAAAGAAATTAAGAATTTTGGATTCATCAAGAACGGCGATGAAGCTTGTGTGTATAAGAAGGCTAGTGGGAGCATCATCACTTTCTTAGTACTGTATGTCGATGACATTCTACTATTTGGGAATGACATTCCAACCATGGAAGGTGAAAAAGCTTGGCTTGGAAGTTGTTTTTCCATTAAGGATCTTGGTGAAGTAGCCTACATTCTGGGAATAAAGGTCTATAGGGATAGATCAAGGCGCTTGATAGGTTTAAACCAAAGTGCATACATTGATAAAGTCTTGAATAGGTTCCAAATGGAGAACTCTAAGAGAGGTTTTGTACCTATTCAAAAGGGGACAATTTTGAATACATCTCAATGTCCAAGCTCAAAGGATGAGCAGGACAAAATGAAAAGAATCCCGTATGCGTCAGCTATAGGATCCATCATGTATGCAATGATATGCACCAGACCGGACGTCTCATGCGCCTTGAGCATGACAAGTAGGTACCAACAAAATCCAGGTAACAGTCATTGGATGGCTGTTAAAAGCATATTGAAATATCTTAGAAGGACTAAGGATATGTTCTTAATATATGGATCTGGTGAGGAGGAACTCGTTGTAAAGGGTTACACGGACGCGAGTTTCCAAACCGATCGAAGTGATTCTCGATCGCAATCGGGGTATGTCTTCATTTTAAATGGAGGAGCAGTCTCCTGGAAGAGCTCAAAACAAGACGTGGTAGCATTGTCCACTACAGAATCAGAATACATCGCCGCTTCATTGGCAGCCCAGGAAGCTGCATGGCTAAAGAAATTTATAGCCGACCTAGGAGTGGTCCCTACCATTCAAGATCCCCTAGAGATCTTTTGTGATAACGAGGGTGCGATTGCTCAAATCAAGGAACCTCGTGCGCACCAAAAGACTAGACATATCGAGCGGAGATTCAACTACATAAGGGATGAAGTTGAAAAAGGAAAGATATGTATCCGCCAAGTTCACACCGATCAAAACATTGCGGATCCACTCACGAAGCTCCTTGACAGGGGAAAACATGAGGGTCACACATGTTCCTTAGGACTTCGATATTCTAGTGATTGGATTTGATCAAATTTTGTATTTGGATATTGAAACAATTGTTATTTTAACTCATTTATGGTATTTTGAGTTACGTTTCATATTAGCATGTTTAAATCCGTGAATAACTTAATTATTCTAAATGTCCGTAGTCAATCATAATTGTGGGAACAATTATGAATGTAAGACTATTATGAACTTGGATTGGTGGATATTCATTTAGAATGAATATAGAGCAAAGTGTTGCTGCCAAATTTCATAGATATTTGTGGGATACAAATATTGGACTGACTCGCTCTCAAATATTACTGCATGGAATCATTTGTGATTGATCATAAGTAAATTTTGAGTTAAGGCGAATATCATAGTATCCTCTGACCTGAGATACATATTGGGTCTTGATATTCACCAAATATTATGCCTTGACTTATTTCTTCGCTGTCAGTAATATGACAGTACATAAGGCTGAGCTCAGGTGTGGTACAAGGTGGTTGTGAGAGACGTATGTAGTCAAGAAGGGATTTGTTCCTCTTATTCGTTGAGAGTAAGATGTCTAAGGCCTGATAAAGTTAAATCAACAGAGAGTGATCACTCTATGTCTCTGGATTTAACATGACATCTGTAACGAAAGGATAAATGATAGATTCACCTAAATCATGTTCAAGTAAGGGACTTGAAAGGGATGATGTTATTGAATGGCAAATATAGTCATACGTATTGGGGGTAGTAAACCGTAGTTAGGCGTCATTTACTGCTTGCATCAATCTTCTATGTATCTTGTGCAAGTGGGAGATTGTTGGACTCTGTATGCCCAAGACACATATTAAATTGATGTGGCTAGTACGTTATGATCCAAGTCGAGTCATACCCAATAACAAGCTAGACAAACACTTATATTATTTATTTGTGATATGATCAAACAAATAAATATTAACACTTACAATATTTAGAAATTGGTTTTCTAAATAATTACACTTGAGAAACTAATAAATTATATGGATAAGTTATTTTGAGAGAATATTTTATCTTGTTATTTAATGGGTTAAATAGCATGATAAAAAGTTGTATAAAGGCTTGTGAACATATGATGTTATATTTTATAAAAGGTATAAAATAAACAAGACTTAAATTTTATAAAAGAATTGATTTTTTTTATAAAAATAAGCTAGGCCGCCCCTCCCTTCCCAAGACAAAATGGCCAATCAACTTACATGCACTTCTTACATGATAGATGGCATTTGATTGGGTATTCTTCCCTAGGCATTTTAAGCCAATTGTTTTACATGCAATTGCATGGCTCTTGATTGGGGAAGACTTTTGGTCCAATGACATTTCATGCAAGTGTCATAACTAGAGGCCTTTTGATTGGGCAAGATGGGTGGCAAGATTCTCTCTCCATCTATAAATACCAAGAGTTCACAAAAATGGTGGAAGACTTGTGTTCTTGCTCTCTAAAAATCGGCCATAAGAGGGTTCTCTCAAGTGTTCGGTTTTGATCCTTAGTGTTAAAATCCTAGCTATTTAGTGGTGTTTTGTTGGAAGCTTGGGGTATACAAGCTTGAGGCCTTCTACCCTTGAAGGCAACCATTCTCGAAGCATCATCCGTTTCATTCTCATTACTCCAAGAAGGTAGTTTATCTAAACACCCTATGGTTGTGTATGATAGTATGCATCTTCATATATGGATCCGGGTTTTGGGATTTTACTTATAAATGAAATTTATATCATAAAAGTAACATGTTTCAAATATTATTTCCGCTGCGTTTTTATTTCATAAGGATGAAATTGCTTTGATAAACATGTTAAAATCCCATCAGCATCTAGTGCTGGCCAGACTCAGAAAAGGTCAGACAACAGCAACCGCAACATCAGCCAGTCGTCTTCTATCAATCAAGGCCAGGGAAGTGGCCACAGCCAAGGTTCGTATGCAGGGAGAAAGCCACGATGTAACAGGTGTGGCTATCATCATTGGGGGCTGTGTGGTCGGACGTGTAACAAGTGTGGTAAGCCGGGCCATGAGGCCAGGGATTGTAGGACCTCACAACCCAAACACCAGCAGCAACAGAACCAGCAAGACCAAGGACAACAGGGGCAACCATCCCAGCAGAACCAGGGTTTCAGGAAGGGGTGCTATCAGTGTGGTGATGAGGGTCACTTTAAACGGGACTGCCCTCAGTTAAACCAGAACGCCAACAACAACAACCGCCCGAATAACGACAATGCTGGAAACAACAACAATGGCAACGAGGCAAGAGGACGAGCTTTCGTGTTAGGACAAGGGGACGCAATGAACGATATTTGAACTTATAACTTATTTTGGGTTTTCATTATTATGTTTTCGCTACTCAAACAAAGTTTGGTTTGAACATCAATCGTATTGGGTTTTATGAATTAATTTAACTACTAAACTTTATGTTGGATATGATGGATGGTTTGATATTATTGAACGCACCTACCGTATTTATGAACCTTGTGAACAGGGTGTGCAAACCCTATCTTGACAATTCCTTCATTGTCTTCATCGACGACATTCTGATCTACTCCAAGAGTCAGGAGAAACACGAGCAGCATCTACGCCTTATTTTGGAGCTTCTTCGGAAGGAACAACTGTATGCCAAGTTTTCGAAATGTGACTTCTGGCTTCGTGAAGTCCACTTCTTAGGCCACAAGGATGGGGTCCATGTCGATCCATCCAAGGTAGGTTCGATCAGAAACTGGCCTGCACCACGTACACCAACGGAAATACGCCAATTCTTGGGTTTGGCGGGTTACTATAGATGGTTTATTAAAGACTTTTCAAAGATTGCTCAGCCGCTTACGCTACTGACGCAGAAGGGTGTCACCTATCATCGGGGAGAGCCCCAGGAGACTGCTTTTCAGCACCTAAAGGATAGGCTTTGCAGCGTACCTATTCTCTCTTTGCCAGAGGGCACAGACGATTTCGTAGAATATTGTGACGCATCCATCTAAGGTCTTGGATGTGTGTTAATGCAGCGCGACAAGGTCATTGTTTACGAGATTCATGAACGGAACTACACGACGCACGATTTAGAGCTGAGATCAGCAGTTCTCGCGCTTAAGATATGGCGACACTACCTGTACGGTACCAGGTGCACGATTTACACCGATCACAGGAGTCTCGAGCATATTCTTAAGGAGAAAGATTCGAACATGCGTCAACGACGATGGGTTGAACTACTGAACGGTTACGAATGCGCTATCAAGTACCATCCAGGCAAGGCCAATGTTGCGGCTGACGCCCTCAGTCGGAAAGACACTTTACCTCGGCGCGTGCGAGCGCTACAGCTTGCGATTCAGCCTAGCCTTCCAGCACAAATACGAAATGCTCAGGTAGAAGCATTGAAACCCAAAAATGTCAAAGCTAAAGTCTTACGTGGCTCACGACAGCGATTAGAACAGAAGGCAGACGGCGCTTACTACGTAACTGTACGCATTTGGGTCCCATTCTTTGGCAAGCTTACTTTCCGACGCGTGAGACATTCGGATTACTGGAACAAATGGTGACTTGGCTCACAAACTCAGGCTAATTAATGAAACGGGATAACTATCGTAATGGTATGTATGCCTTAGGGTTACGGCAGAGGTGGCCCGATGAAACCTTGGTGATACCCTTACCGGAATTTGAGGTCATCAGATCAGTTCTATATATCAGGGAATCTATCGAAAGCATGGGCTAAGAAGTCAAGGTTCGTTAGCAAGAGTCATATGACAATCGTGAGGGCTTGTTAAACTTCGATACGTGGACTGAAGTTCACATAGGAACGGAAGGATATGTTAAAACTTCAATGTTCTCAATTGTTTAAGGGATTGAACCAACTCTTGTTACCACTGGTGAATTTCGGGACGAAATTTTCTCCAAGTTGGGGAGGATGTGACACCCCAGGAAAACCAGCAAACGATATAACTTACCTAGCTTTAACTTATCTAACTTCCTCAGTGAGTGCGTACCAAATTTCGGGACGAAATTTCTTTTTAGTTGGGGATACTGTGACAACTCGTGATTCGAACCTGCTTCTGTGTAATGTTACGTGCTTACGTGAACTGTGTTAATTGAATGTTGTGTTTTATTATATGTGAATGTGTGTTATCCATGTTTAGTTGAAACCCGGATCGCACAACGACACACACCCACACTTGATCGCACAAAGCCATTTGGGCTTTACACCTTGTACGCGGGTCCATAGGGCACCCGAATGGGGTTCGGCCCACTTGTTTTGCACGTAAACAAGCATCCATCTAGGGGTTTTGTTCTTTCACTTGTTACAATTCTCACACACACAAACCCTAGACTTCCTATCTCTCTCTCTCGTTTTGCTTGGAACTCGACGGAAGCCACAACTCTCTCCCTCTCGAAGCTCTTGTCTTGGCCGGTTCCCCTTTCCTGTTGTTGATTCTATGATCTATGTGTTTTGCATGATGTTTATGTAGCGATGTTCGTGTGAATTGTGTTATATAATGATATGCTATGAACCGAAGAGAATGATGATAAATCTGTTGGTATGTTATGTAATTCGGATTGTGAAATTGTTTATGAATCGGGCTGTTCTTGATGTGTGCATACCGAATGATTCTTAATCGACCGTATGGTGGTCACTCAACATTGTTCCTATGATTTGGATTTGCATGATCTAGGGTTAGAACCAAACACCTAGTAATCGGCTGTGATAGAATAAAACGGATATATGTTAATGATTTTGGTTGGTGTTCGTGATTATGTTTCGTTTAGGGTTCATGTGATTTGAATGCTAGATGTGCTTGTTTGATCGATAATTGCTTTGGTTTAGAAACGGTTTCTGTTGATTGATATCATAAGTTTGGAAACCATTTAATTAGTTGTAACCAATTGCTTGATATTCGGATAATTAAATCGATCGCACAAGGCATCTTGTTCGCACAAGATGCCCACACGTACAAGCTGACCAGTCACACAAGTCCCGGTCGCACAAGATTGGCATGATCGCACAACATGATATGGAATCGCACAACATGCTGGGCCACACACACAAACGTACCAATTGTTAAGCTGTTGGGCCGATCAGCCCAAATAGAACCGCACAAGAATCAGGTCCGTTCTGTTGGGCCGGACAGCCCAAGTGTCCACACGCACAAGAGACCCTGGTCGCACAAGGGGTCTCCAGTCGCACAAGGTGCCTCAGTCGCACAAACTAATTGTTGTCTGCTATTTGGGCCGGGTACGGTTGGGCCTCAAAACTTAAACCCTGTCACGCAAGCCCAACCGGAACGCACAAGGCTTTTGTTTGGGCCGAGTATTTTTATGTTTGGGCTTTCTAATCGCACAAGACTTGAACTCTATTTGTTGGGCCGTTTTCTGTTTAGATATTGGGCCGCATTGTTACTAGGCTTTACCTTTGGTTGTGTATACGTGTTAGCATGATATGAACTTGACTGACAATATGTGATACATGGTTGCCATGATCTATACGTGTCTGTAACGTGATTAACTCCGTGTAACTATACGTGCTTTACTCGAATCAAACCTGACGCGTATGATAAACATGCTAGGACGTGGTTGATCACATTGTAGCTTAACTGAATCTTTTTGTGTATCATACCGAGCAATCCCAGGTGAGTTCATTGCATTTTCTCAAGCATGCGTCCCGGTGGTTTGGGACAACTGGTAAACATTTGGAAGGGAAACGTTGGGTAAACAACTTAATCGGTTTTGGTTATTGCCTGGAGGGCAATGGGGGTAATTAGTTGATAGCGCTATTAGGTGGGAAACCTCACACCGGGCCGTAAGGACGGGCGTGAACTAATTATCTGGGTTTCACTATGGTTGTTTAGAGGCACACTCCTCGGTTACGTAAGGGCGGTTCCCCTAGGGTAACTAACAGAACAACATAGTGGGTTGCTAAGAGGCACACTCCTCGGTTACGTAAGGGCGTAGTCCCTAGGGTAACTAACTTGAGCAACATCGTAACGCAACATTGAATCACATTAACATATATCTGGTAACACAACACGTAAGCAACACTTTGAACTCACCAGCGTAGTCTGACACACTTGTTTGCATGCTTGTAGGTCGTTAACGTTTGGAACTTGGACTTGCTATCTGGGAGTGCTGGAGTGGTCATGGATCGAGACTCTTGGATTCACTTATAAACAATGCATTGATTTTGATTATTATTATGAAACGATTACATGCTTCCGCTACACAACTTTTGAGAATTGATATCATGTAGACATCTTATTTGGTAATTAATGTCATGACTTATCTAAATATTTATCATTGGTTCAACGTGATTGGTGGCTCGAACTCTGATGAGTAACACGCCTCGCGGGGTTTCCGCAGGTGGAATTTGGGGGTGTTACAACCAGCACTAGACAGACATTGTCTCTGAGGCCAGTATGAGCCGGGAATAGATTACTACACTAGTAGGGAGTGTAGGGAGGTGAGGATTGTAAAACTGCGTCACCAGGTGATAGTTATAGTGACCGGATGTGCCTAAAACATGCTTTAATTACAAAATTCTGCACTTTATTACAAAATTCAGCATTTAATTTAACTAGTAAAGTGCAAAAAAAAAAAAAAAAACATGGGAAAATAATACTAGACACTTTCCAAAGTGAAGGGAATTGATTGTGTTACTAAAAACACTATAAAAGGAACCTTAAAGCTTTTTTTGACACTTTAACGGATCAATATCCAACCGAACAACCGGACTTTACCCGGAAAATAAAAATATTGTCAATAACATTGTTTATACTTTTCTGAGCTAGTTAGCGTCCCCGAACACCCTAACACCCGTTAAAATACACTACACACTATTACACTAATTTAAATACCTAACTAAACTAACTAATCACTAACTATACGTTTGAAAACAAACCATAAACCTCCCCCCCCCCTCAACCGATCGGTCCCCATGTGGGACACACTCCCCACATTTTTGATTATTTTACTAGTCCATGTCCCATATCTAGTTAACATAATACACCTTGGACATTAGTAAGAAATGGACTATAAGTATAACCTTAAGATCACACCTTCATTCACTTCAACCACACCAAAAATTTTGCTCTCTTCCTCCCTCTTGCCTTGAGTTCGGCCCAACACCTTACCCATCCATCATTCAAATCTTGTTCAAGCCATTTTCTTACATACAAGTGTGCAAGAGATCACACAAGGAGGCTCGGTGTTTTCGGAATCTCAAGAACCACACTACGTTGCTTTTATCCACCTTGTTTACGCTTTGATTCTTCCCTAGCCACGAGCTAGTAGTAAGTGCTTCCCAACATCTTCTTGTTCTTGTTTAAAGTGGTTAATAAGAGATTTAATGGTTAAAATCCAAGAACACACAAGATCAAAACATAAAGTCTTGAAAGAATGAATAAATAAGTTGGTTAAAGAGTAACTAGTGGTGTAAATCTTATGAAACTTGTTTAGTTGTGATTATTTTATGTTGTTTGATGCTAGTAGTGGGATAGATCATCATCTAACCATGTTAGATCATGTTCATGGAACATGAACTAGTAGTTTGTTAAGTGGGAAAGTTACAAGATGATGAACTCCTCCACTAACAAAACATGAACTTGTGTAAAGTGGTTTTTCTTGTAAAATAAGGTTTTTAACTAGTAGATCTAAAGATCTACAAGTGGTATTTTCGAAGAACCAAGTGTAAGAGGCAAGTCTTGTTTTAAACCCAGATCTTAAACAAACTACAAGCATTTTAATGAAAAAGCAAGTGTGTAAACACTTGTGTAACAAGAAGATTTAACAAAGAAATATTTCGTAAATTTTGACTAGAAGTTGTAGGACTACATATTCTTTAAAAATAAAGTTTTCAAGAAACTGATTTTATTTATAAAGATGACAAGATCCGCTAAATATGTTAGGAAGTTAATACATATTTTTACGCAACTTACAAGTTCATGAGTTTGCGATTTAGACTTATTTTGTCATGTTTGATGTTTAAATATTGTATATTGATGGTAGATAAATTGTTGATTGAATATTGAAAAGAAAATGATACGCTTGAAAGCGTGGCCACCTCCATTTACAGAGGAAACTCTGGCAAAATTTTTCTAGAATTTCGACACTTAGAAATATCTTCCTAACAAGCGTTTACAAAATATATTTTTAACTTGGTTCTCAAATTAAACTTCGCCATGGTTTTTATTTCAAAAGAACCATGTGTCGGAGGTGGATTTTTGTAAAGAAAACTTGTTAAATATATATTGAGAATATATATTTCTTAATAAAACGTTTGTGTGCTTACGTGATTATTTTGTGAACTAAAGATATATTATTTTTAGGGTAAAAATAATATTACTTGATATATCATGAAAATACGACTCCAAAATAATACCAACGCCCTCACAAATAAATATTTAAGTTAAATCGGTATTGCTTTTACAACGTGAACTCTAAAATGTAACTTATGTATTTTCAGAAAATACTCTTAAATGTGTATTTTGATAAAAGTATTATCTTGGGAAATTGTATGGAATAAAATGTAATATTTTTGGGAAAAATATATATATTTTGGAAATTGTGTGAAGAAAAATATAATATTTTTGGGAAAAATATGTATATTTTGGAGATAGAATATTTTAGATAAGTGGGACTTAAAATATATTTTCGGAATTATAAAGCATACATGTATAAATACCCCCATCCTTGGGAAGGAAATAAGCATATACAATACTTGAGAAGTATAACTCCAAAATAGTTATCTAACTATTATTCCAGAACTAAATACAATTATTATAACTTGGAATAATACCATAATCGTAACTCGAAATCATACATACTAAGACAAGGCACTACCCATTCGTCTAATAGACATTAGACCATTGTAGATAGTCGTGTTTGCCGCGGAGATTTGGGTTACGAGTATGAAGACGCAATACTGTGAGTTCATGTCCCCCTTTTTCTCTTAACTGTTTTCAGTTTTTATACTCCGGGGGTGAAATACATGTTACAATGTTTACGAATACTTTTATACATGGTATGGTTAGCTTAAGTAGGGTTACTACTTAGATCATGTGAGTGGGTAGGCTGAAACTAGAGGCCATTAATCCTCATTGTAGGACCAAGGGTCATTCGCGGTAGATCTATCTGGCTGTAGCGAGCCCAACCCCTGAGTCCGTTGAATGAACCAGGTGGTGACTTTGAGCCCGATGCAAAAATCTGCTAGGTTTGAGTCTTCCTACAGCACTTCACACATATCATTGGCTTTGCAACCCAATGATGATCTCTTTTTCCTTAATTGCTACATACCAGGGATTTTCATACATACATATATTTTTACAAAGGTTTATACCTACTCACTTACACATGAACTCGCTCAACTTTATGTTGACTTTTCAAACTACATGTATTTCAGGGAACTAATGGATCTGGCACGGTATATTTTCAAGCTGCGTTTGAATAAAGAAGTCATCCAGGGTTTAGAAGGTGTAACCTCTTCCTGGACGGGTTACATATCCCTAAACCTAGTATTGTTTAAAGTCTTTTGCTAAGTTTTTACGAACTCATTAAATCAAGTCAAGGTTGTAACTTATTTTGTGATTGTTGTTTCAAGACGAGTATAAAATGGGATTTTTCTAAACTTTATTAATGGATGAATATCTCATGTTTTTATCATATAGCATTGTTATGATTGTTGCTATGGTATTAAGAAGTCACACCAAATAACCCACGCTTCCGCAAAGACAGGGTGTGACAGCTTGGTATCAGAGCCTCGATCATAGCAAACTAGGATTCCTTCTCGAGTCTAGACTATGATCATCAGGGCTCTCACGAAAACGTTTTCAAACATTTTTACATTGCATACACTATACGTCCAGATCCAGGGAATAAACCTTTTTACAAACAAAAGGCCCAAGTACACATTTCCAAATTTAAATTTATAATTCAGTCTGAGAGACTGAGGGAGTAGCCTGAGAGACTGGGAAGTTCAGTCTGAGAGACTGAGAGAGTAGTCTAAGAGACTAGAAAGTTCAGTCTGAGAGGCTGGGAGGTTAGTCTAGTGGGACTAGAAAGTTCAGTCTGAGAGGCTGGGAGGTTAGTCTAGTGGGACTAGAAAGTTCAGTCTCAGAGGCTGGGAGGTTAGTCTAGTGGGACTAGAAAGTTCAGTCTGAGAGGCTGGGAGGTTAGTCTAGTGGAACTAGAAAGTTCAGTCTGAAAGGCTGGGAGGATAGTCTGAGAGACTAGGAGATTCAGTCTGAGAGGCTGGGAAGATAGTCTGGGGAAGACTAGGACGATTACTTGCTTGCATTAATTAAGACTTACATGCTTATTTGATTTAAGGTTGATGTACGTGCATATGTGATAATTGTTCGCATACACTAATTGTTAATAATTACTATGGATATACATGCTACGCACCGGCACACATGTCACGAGTTATCAGACATTGATAACCCTACGACCACCGCCACGGATAATGAGACTACAACTGCGCCAGAGACAATTACGTCAGATACTGAGAGTGATCCTGATATGCTAAGGACAAGGACGACTTCTAACAGTCCGTGCTACCAGATTTTGGTGATACTTCATCTCTGCTGATGGCTTCTCTGACAAGAATCTTTCTGTCACTCTTGTTTCAATCCATGACCACTCCATCACTGGTCATCCCGATGATGGACACACCATGGCTCCAATCCTCGATTATGCGTCTCCTGCGAACATTTCTACTGAAGGTTGGCTACTCGACAAACAATATATGACTACGTTGGCATGCTTATCGATGGTCTTCCTGCCGACGCCCATAACGATAGAAAATTTGACGAGAACACTATTACTAACTTCACTTCTTAAGACCCCTGTTAACAAGCCATCCTCTGATTCTAGCATGCATTCAGACTCCTTTGAGTCTGTGATACCTGCAACCTTATAAACAGCTGGATTACAGCATCCTACTACTGACACAAGACGACGATGACATGGCTGCTGCTCTATCACCTGCTCGAGACACCACACCGTCACACGACCCAGGGCCTGCTCTTGAGCTAGCTTCTGCACCTTTTGAATCAGCCTGATGTTGCAACTGATGGTCCTGCACCCTTGCTTGATTACGACCCTGTTACTTTTGGTTTACTAGACGTTGCACCCCTACTATCTAACCCAGTACCAGTACCTGACAACTTCCTTGTTGGTTGAAATGTTTGTTTTTAAGCCCGCAACCGCTGACATTGCTCCTTTCCCCTATGAAGACCGACATCCATTGCGCCATCGTGCCTATCACTTTCTTTTAGGACATACCCGCACCCCGGAAGAGTACTTCAGGTCGGCACCAGCATAACGATCCTTTTTGCTACAGCAGCACTCTCCCCGACCTCACAGGCCGCACCGTTTGCTATCTTTACCTCAACACAGCCGGGCGAGCCATTTCGATGATTCCTATTGTACACTGTGCTGAAGTTAGACCCTTACATTATGAAGGCCACACGCGAGATGAGTTGCTCATGTAACATTAACTACAGTTGAGGATACGAGTCGCAGAATGTTAGAGCTTGAGCTGATGCCACAATTGGCAACTTCAAATGCAAAACATTACATAACCGAAAACATGATTTGAGTGTCTACATCACAAGACAGCATATTGTCTGAAAAGTTTATGTAAAACACCACGTCCTCCACCCTGTCTATCACCAGCATTCTTTGATCCGCCACATACATCAAGATTCCTTTGTACTCTTGACCTTTGCTATTTCACCGTTCCCAGGATTCTGATGCTCATTTCTTTACTATCGAGCGGCAGAGCAGATAATTACTTCAACGTATATACAAGCTCGAGGAGGGACTCACGCATGTTAACAATTTACTTTTCTTTCCTCCTCCACCTCGGCCACCGGTATAATTGATTTCTGGATTATGCGGATTGCATTACGCTTGGGTAAAGACACTAATGACAAGCCGGGATTGCGGAGACTTTTGAGGACCACTTCTGACTACGTAATTTTGGATGCACTAATATACTTGTTGGATAGGGTTAGGGTGACCCTGTGTCCCTTCTGATGTGATGCATTTTGTAAGACACAGTGATTGTGGGCGGAGGATAATGAAAGCCCGATCATCTTTAAACACGCGACAATACTTATGACTAATGACCAACGAAAAATTCCATCGCTATGTCTCCACTAAGCACGCTGTTGATCTACATATTTGTGCTATAGCTATAATGCTACATGCTTACTTGCTACATTCCTATTTACAAGTTGCGCAATACTTATGATAATATGTGATTCAATGTTATAACAACTGCATATATGCATATATGTAATACACCTCTGAAGTCTTATTCGTTGAATAGAGACTTGTGTGATCGCGTCCTTCACAAAACCTGACCTAACCAATCTTCTCTTCAGAAGATGTCGATACAAGGGAACGTTGATACCAACAACCCTCTACCTACAACAGAGGCGGAAATGGAAGAGCGCCTCCTACAGGCCATCGCACGGTACGAGGCCCGTCACTCCGATTGCAGCGGAGGTACCTCAGGAAATAATCCCCCCAACGGTAATGTCTAGTCCTTTAAGACACATTACAAAACGTTTGGACATTTCCACGAGAGCCTTGCTAAGGCCTTACACGAATGATGTTGCTTACATCGCAGGCTGCACCTACAAGCAGTTATTGGACCATAAACCTCGAGAGTTCGACGGCACTGGGGGTGCCTTAGCCTTCGTGCGCTGGGTGGAAAAGACGGATTCTGTTTTACGATTGAGTAAATGTGACCCCGAACATCAAGTCACGTATATAGCGGGACTATTCGTGGATAAGGCTCTGTCATGGTGGAACCATCAAGTTCGGACAATGGGCGAGACCGCTGCGTATGCTATGACGTGGGACGAACTGAAAGATCTGATGCGTAAGAGATATTGCTCGAGGGCAGAAATCCAGAAGTTGGAAACAGAGCTGTGGAACTTGAAAATGGAAGGACCAAAGATAGCGGAGTATGTGCAGAGATTTAACGAATTATCACAAGTTGCTTTACTCCTGGGGGACCAGAGTTTAAGAGAATAAGAGGATTGGCACCTCAGATTCTAAGCCTTGTAACAACATCTAAACCTTCAACGATCACCGAGGCTATCAACATAAGCATGGCACTCACGGAAGAAGCAGTTAGACGAGGAGAATTTTCCACTACGGAGGAGAAAAAGGAGACTGCAATAGAGGCATCTGGGGATAACAAGAGGAAGCTCACAAATTTCCAGATGGTTACTCGGGGGAGTAGCAAGAAGAAGGCCAAAAAGGGAAAAGACTGCATGGGTATCCTACCTAAGTGCGACAATTGTTTACATTATCATGTCGAGCGATGTAGATATGGAAAATTTTCTAACTGTGGCAAGAGGGGGCATCCTAAAGAAACTTGTTGGCAAGATACTGAACGTGGTAATGGGGGTCAAGACGGTAGTGAGAATCACGAAGGGGACAACGGCAATGACAATTGTCAAGGCAGAATGAGTGATAAACAGAAACGTGCTTGAGGTTGTTTTAACTGTGGAAGCGAAAAGCATTTCATAAAATATTGCCCTAAAAACAATCAGGCATAAGGGTGAAAGCTCCCCACCGGAGCAAGGGAGACACGCCAGGGATTCAAGCATGGATATTGGTACGTCCCGAATTACTCAATGTTATGCATCTGTATTGCCAAATACTGTTGCAAATTTTACGATTCACACCTCTAGAGTTCGAGAATATAATTGGTTTAAGTAGCAAGTACGTAGATATTCAAGTACCCATTAGAACTAGCTTAGGGGAAGCTAGTGGAAGCCAATGCAGTACTGGGGGCAACAAGGTAAAAATCGGAGGGCGTAAGTTTACGCCAGATGTAGTGCCAGTTGAGTTGGGAAACTTCAACGTGGTAATTGGGATGTATTAGTTGCCAAGCGGTCGAGCGGAGATTGATATCCGCACCACAATGACGAATGAAGGAACGATCTCGACTCACAAAGCAGGATACGCCCCTACCGATCACGAATTGCTTGAGGGCACGAAAGTTGTTGCGGGAAGGATGTGTTGTTTTTCAGGCTCATGTCGGGGACAAGGGATCCGAAGAACTAAAACTTAAAGATACCCCCGTGATTGGAGAATATCCTGAAGTCTTCCTCGAAGACTAGCCAGAATTATCTCTTCAACGACAAGTCGAATTTTCGCATAGATTTGATTCCAGGCGTCGCGCCTGTAGTCAATACACCCTGAGCGACTTACACCTTCGGAAATGCAAGGATTAACAGTGTAGTCTTAGAAGTGGATAGAGAAGGAAGATAACAGACCAAGATGTCCCTTTTGGGTAACCCCAT